>NC_087215.1:72090426-72156568 GCF_015104395.2 Macrobrachium nipponense | reverse complement strand
CATGTTTTTCAGCGAAAACTGATGTATTATTCTAATGTCTTATCGCTTGGCGATAGACTTTTTGTTCTTCCCTTACGGCTGTTATCCGTAAGTAATGTTTGGTTCCTCTCATCTCCCTTGGATATCTTAGTAGAGAGGTTCTTTCTTGTCTAGAGGAGATGATTCAAACAGGCTAGTTGAACAAGTTAACAACTTTATTCTGTAACTCCATACTAGGAGATGCAGCTCGGTCGGACGACCGATATGTTTGATTGTTGGCGTGGAACTGCCATTCTAAAGCATCGCGTCGATAGCGGAACATTAGCTATCTCAGCAATTCATATAAAAAAAACACATACGTAGTTCGCCGGCTCGGAAGTTACAAGTTTCCGGCGTAGGTTAACAGGTCAACCGCTTCCATGGAAGTTGTTGTGCAAAGTTATCATAAACATAAAAATGTTGACAAAGCTTAGAGCTAGATCAGGCTACTGCAGACAGCGCATAGCGTAATCTAGGTCTGCTTTGGTCACGTAGAACCCTCCTAATGCCATGACCCCAGGTCACTGGTTTATATATAATGTAATTCTTACATTAGGCTCGGTCTGCTACCTATTCAAGCCTTGAATAACAAAAAAAAATTACTTTAAACATTGTCCCATAGGGGAGCGTGCTCGTAACATACTAAGTGATTAAATGCATAAAAAAGTTCTGTTACATATCCTTGTTGACATATTCATAAACAAAGATAAATGCATGGAAAATATAGATCCATGTTTGGTAATAATAATGATTATGTACCCAAAAATAATAAAATGGTAAAAATCAAAACATGTATACATGATTAATTATGATAACATGTAACCTGATTAAGAATAATGGTTACTAAATAATGATTATAGCATGATCATGAATAATTGTTAAAGAGTACTTGTCACTCTTTATAATAGATATAATTGTATAATAGTATAACAATGTAATTCTGCAGAAATTACAATATATAGGGCTGATATTTATTAGGTGCCCGAAAAATACCTTTAGGAATATATTAATGTATAATTGGGCTATAATGATTTATTAGGTGCCCTGGAGATACTTTAACTGTTCAAAATGCAAAGGCGTGAGTCTTTCTTGTCCTACATTTTGCCAGCATACGGACCGCTTTTCACACACAACACAATTCCAGACAATTCCCTAGGCACGAACTGAAGTGGCCAGGTTCAGGCGGCCCTAAACGCAAACGACTTGAGTTTAACGGGTACATCCAGACGGGCCAGTACGTTCCCTTGGAGATCCTTCTGTTTACGCCTCAGCCTACGCCAAGCAAAGATGTTGACGGCGATAACCAATATGGCCGTCACGCTGAACACGGCTAGCAGAATGTAGTAGCGAAGATGTTCTCCACCTGCATAAGTCGATGACGCGTGGGTCATCTCAGCCAGTTGCGTCAGACGATGAGCTACTCGCGCGTTGTATGGGAGAGGTAGTGATGGGATGATTGTGGTAGCCCACGTGTAGTTCGCGAAATACGCCTTCTCACGTATTATCGTGTTTGACCCCTCTGACGGTATAGTTTGTAGATGTCCCCGTACAAACCATCGGCTGCTACGAAGATAGGGGCATGGGCGGTGGATGTGTCCGGACACACGACGTTCGAATCCGCCTTATCATAACGGATCCAGGAACCATTATTCATCCTGTAATTGAATTTATTACCGTAAAAGGGATAAAGTTTCCCCCAGACAACCTTCGCTTGTATGAGAGAGAGAGCCGTTTAGCACTATGTCTAACTCACATGAATCCGTTGATATAGGATAGAATTCAAAAGAGTCAGCTGTACAAATTTTATTATTCATGGCTTCTGAACAGTGAGTGAGTTTATCTAAGTCTCTAATGACTGTAAATGATTTCTTATCAGAAGAAAATCAGTACATGCCCCGTTAAATTGGATATTACTGGATTTGAGTTATTCGTCATAAAAGTAGGAAACGGTGCTATTTTGTATGATTGCCAAGCATCGGAAGAATCAAAAGGAATTGTGATCATAATTCTATAATTTTCTACGCTGACTGATATTAGGCTATAATAGAATTCTACTTTATGGGCATCCAATAAAGGAATATACCCTAGCTTCTCCCGTCCGTTTTCCAAAGTTAACGTCAGATCTTTAATAGGCATGAGGTGAGGAGATAACACACCCTTTGTTGCTAACGTAATTGCTTCTACG
This sequence comes from Macrobrachium nipponense, assembly GCF_015104395.2. Lineage (NCBI taxonomy): Eukaryota > Metazoa > Arthropoda > Malacostraca > Decapoda > Palaemonidae > Macrobrachium > Macrobrachium nipponense. The sequence goes on along the minus strand of NC_087215.1, from coordinate 72,154,365 downwards.
TAATCTTTTGACTTTTCAATAAAATGTGATATTTTCACACGGATATGATCTATTTTCGAACTATAGTAAGCTAAAGTAGCCAGCAAATGTTGAACTTCCATGACCTGATCGATATTATTTGAATGTTCATTAACGATATTCATATTTGATTGATCGAAGATAACTGGCTGCGAAGTTCTGATAAGGCCAGTTCCGTTTGTGTTGCAAAAACTCAATTCTTTTATTTTGATTATTTATCTTGAGGCGATTTGAGATTCCTAAGCCTAGATTCGCAACTGATCCTAAGATGTTAGTCCAGCTAGAATAAGCGTTGGGTTTTGCGGCGTTCAAGAGTATTGTGCCGCTCAGACCACATCAGCAGGTCACGAGCGAGTTCTTCTGCCTCGGCGGTTTTATTTTGTATGTCATAAGACAACATTTCTGCGACGCTTATTGTTGAGCTAGTGAAATCTCTGAGTTAGCATGAAAATTACGTTCATGCATTTCCTTAAGGGAAATACCAAACCTCATCAGGTCATTCTTTAAGTTAAGGACGTCATCTTCAGGTAAGAAAATAGCATGCATATCTACCTCGATAACAATATTACTTGACACGATGAATACTCATCGATTCTCTCGATAATCGAGCCATGATTAAATTCTATGTCTTTAGTCCTAGCGCTCTTTCCATACAACAAAGATGTCTGAATACACAATATCACTCCTAACAATAACAGATTCATTTTTGAAAACCTGCAATGAGTAAAACAGATGTAATAACTCGCGTAAAAGAATAGGTTTACATACAATATGATTAATAGATATATATATATAAATTATTATACAAGTTTCATAAATACAACCATTTTTTCCCTCACTCCATCTACCTTTCTTTAGATTCTGATATGTGCCAATGGGACTATTCTCACCTCAGTGGGTTTGGATACATTTTGAACCCTAACTCTATTGGCCGTTAAATTTCTAAAGAATGTTAAACGGGCCTTCAAACTTAGGTGTCAGTTTATAATTTAAACCTTTACGCACGTATACTTGTATGTATACCTGATCGCCCACGGCATATGTTCTAGTTGGCTTAGCTATTTTATCATGATTTTTTTTTCATTATTATCTGTGCTTCTTACAAATTCTTACGAATTATATTATATCGACTTATGCTTGCATCCATAACATCCTTTAGAGGATTTGATAAATTAGTTGTAGGCTTTAAGATGTGGAAAGGCGTTCGGCCGGAGATACCGTACAGTGCCTCGTGCGGTGTCATTTTAATAGACACGTGATACGAGTGATTAAGTGTGCTTAGTACCGCAGGTATGGCAATGTCCCAGTTGGGATCTGCCCCCCCTAAGGTGACCCTTAAAATGTTTAAAACCTTACGATTTGCCCTTTCACTAGCCCATTAGACTATGGGTGATAGATCATGGTATTGATTTTCTTTATACAAAGGAATTCGCACAAGGAGTTAAGGAAATGATTATTGAACTCCCCGCCCGAGTCTGAGATAATGATGTGTGGAATTCCATGTTTACAAATGTAGCACTCGTAAAACTTCCTAGCGCACTCAACCGCGGTTTTTGTTTTAAGCGCTATAGTTCTGTATATCGAGTCAAAGCGTCCTATAATTACTAGGAGGTGCTTATTTCCTCTGTCTGACTCGTAAAATCCTGTTAATAAATCTAAATGTACTCTTTCAAAGGGTTGATTTGGCACGGGGTAAAGCCCTAGGCTGACAGGTGTCTTCGTGTGCCCTTTGTATTCTTGACAAGTGCGACAATTTGCTATGTGCTTTTTTATATCTCTAAGCATCGTATGCCAATAAAATAAGGATTTGGCTTTCTGTGACATCAAGGTATAACCCGGGTGTCCGTGCAGTGGATTTTCATGCAACCACTTTAGACAGTGGGTATGAGTGAGATAGGCACCACCACCTGGTTGTTATTCAACTGCGGTGTGTTGCGGGTTTTCCTCGTCACGGATCTACACAGGATATTTTCCTGTAGGATATAATTCTGCTGCTTATACTTTAGGTATTCTTTTTCCTTCGGATTTCCGTTTAACGCAATGATGATTTTTTCTATTTGCGGATCTTTTCTTTGTTCCGTCTGTAATAGTTCAGCACTCCAGCCCAGATCTCCTGTTCGGATATAGTTTTAACAACGGGCATGGAGGTTGAGATATCTATTAATTCAGCTAATGGCTCGGTACAAGATGAAGAGGGGTTGCGTGATAATGCGTCAGCAATGATATTTGCTTTCCCCAGGTAAATACCCGATCCTCGCGCCAAAGTCCTGAATGATCATGTGCCACCGAGTTCGCTTGGGGCTGTGACTAAAGCCTTTAAAGAAGTCGGTTAGGGGCTTATGATCAGTGAGAACCTTGACGGGATAACCGTAGATTATGAATTTAAAGTGCACGAGTGAATTAACAATAGCGAGCCCTTCCTTGTCTATTACTGCATATTTACTTCGGAAGGTCTCAGTTTACGTGAATAAAAAGCTATAGGGAAAAACTGTCTATCATATTGTTGAAGCAATACCCACCTACTCCTAGGTCTGAGGCGTCTGTTGCTATGAAAAATTCCTTATTGAAGTCAGGAAATTTCAAGATAGGAGAACTACACAGTTCATCTTTCAATTTATCGAACGCCCTGTTGATGAATTTCAGACCATACGAAATCTACGCCTTTTTTATAAGATCGGTTAGGGGAGCGGCTATGATTGAGTAGTTGAGGGGGGGGGCGGGATGAAGCGGCGATAGTAACCGCTGCATCCTAAAAATTGCTGTATTCCCTTGACGTTAGTGAGGTATCGGAAAATTACGGATAGCCGACACCTTATCGTGGACGACTTTAAGACCTTCACTAGAAACCGTGAAACCTAGATAGACTAGTTCTGTTTTAAAAAATTCAACACTTACTTATCTTTACCCTTAAAATTATGCTGCCTTAACCTTTGTAACACTAACTCCAATTTACGTAAATGCTCTTCTAATGTGTTGGAAAAGATTACTAAGTCATCCATGTAGGCATGTAGGATATCTCCCAACAAGTCTCCAAACACGACGTTTATCATACGAGTAAAAGTTATAGGAGCACAACGTAAACCAAAAGGCATACGCAACAAATTCATAATGTCCCCTGGCTGTGCTGAAGGCAGTGTATGGGATACTTTCTTGTTCCATCGGAATCTGATGAAATCCTTTTAGTAAGTCTAGGCTTGTGAAATATTTATTCTGGCCTAGTAAAGATAGGATATCATCGGTACATGGTACTGGGAATCTGTCAGGGATTGTTCTTCGTTTAAACGACGAAAATCTAGCATATCCGCCAAGTTCGATCTTTTTTCGGTACTACTATTAACGGAAAATTATAAGGGCTGTTTGATTTCCTAATGACTCCTTCCTTTAACATTTTACCTACTTCCTCTGTTATCATTCTGAAATTTCATAGGAAGTCTGTACGAAGGTACATAGATTACTTTCTGTTTGTCCTTGAGCCTGATTTGATGCTCTATGACATCCGTTTTTCCTAAGGTTCCATCCGTAGTGGAAAAAACATCATATTGATATTTTAGTTAACAGATTCAAAAATTTCTGCTGAATTTCTTCTTCTTGAATATCTTTATTGATTTTGTTCTTTATAGATTGCAAAAGGGTTTCATCCGCGACTGATTGAGCGTGATTTATCTCAGCTACGGTAAGAATGCGATGTTTATAAACTTCGGCATCTAAGATATGTTGATTTTTGTGGATTACTAAAGTGGTATTCAAATGATTACAGACTTCGATATTACATTGCTGTTGTGAGCCGACTGTATAAACGGCTTTGTGTGACCGGATAATCCGTGTGTTTTCAGAGTTTCGGAAAGGATTAATGTTTCAGATCCTGGCAAGGTTCTTTTTACAAGCACTAATATATTTGAAGTTACGTTAGGCTCGAGAGTTTGCGTGCAAGCTGATATTACGGGTGAGCGACGAGTTCTGTTGGGTTGCCTGTATTATTTCTTGGTTCATGAGACAGGTGATTGGTTCCGTAATGTAAGTGACAACTCTGTCTGTCTCTTTATTATCTAAAACAGATTTTAGGGTATTAGAAGACCTAATAGAATTTCCCTTTGATATACACGCCGTGTTTTGCAGGTGCTAAGATAATATTTTGAGTGCCCATAGACGGGTAGGTCCGATAATTACTGCGGGATACATATTAATGTTTTGTACAACGACAAAGGTATCAGCAAACGTGCGCTTACCGACCTTGTACTGTACATGAGTTACGCCCACAACATTTAATTCATTATTCCCAATGCCTGAGAGCCTTATTCCGGACTTTTCTATAGGGAAATTTGAAAAGAGTAAATGATGAGTCCTTAAATCCATTATATTACGTGGACTACCAGAATCAAAGAACAAAGTGAATGACTTATGGTCCAAATTTACTGCATGTAAGGTTGGTCGCAACTCGTTTTGACTAATAATTGCATGAATTTGTTGCAAATCTACGGGAACCTGCACAGATTTTTTTGATTCGGCCGTGTGTTTCATAGGAAAATCAATTGTCTCACAATGATCTGATAAATGAGTTAAACTGATTATTTGATACAAAAGATGTTGATATTGATGACCCAACATCGCCCTCTCCCCCCTTGGAGTGAACTACGTGGTATTTGTTTTGTTTATCACACCCTGAAAATTCGCTTGCCCTTGCGAGTTCTTGGCTAGACGGCCCAGGAACAGAGGTACCTGAAGCACGATTTGTTTGTTTCTGCTGTTGTGCAGAATTTCCGTTTGGTTGTTTCTTCTTATAGTACTGAGGACCCTTCTTTTATTTGCACTAGCAACTGTTTGCGTGTTTGTAGCGTTTTGCTGTTGATCCTCGAGTAGCAACGGTTATATGAATGAGTTGAAACTATTGTGTATTGAACAAAAAACGCGTCCGACAGTCTGAAATCATGTGACCTGGTCGTTTACAGTTATAACAAACCATCCCTGCAACTTGATTATTATTATGTACCACATTTACTTGTTGTGGCTTGTTCTCATTTTTTGCAAAAACTTGAATGAGCGAAGGATCTAGGTCGGTACATTTAGACATGTGTTTTTTTATTTGTTTATACACATCTAATTCCGTACTGTCGGGGCTGCAATTTTTTATCAAAACACCGTACTAACGCTTCAGGCACATTACAGTGATAGACGTAAGGTAGATCAAACGGATAAAATCTTTCACTTTGATATTAGCACCCGCAACCCACCCGGAATTACTTAAACTATCCTGATATTCATTTAAACCGGTCGGCAATTAGCGCCGCGTCGACAACATTGAGCTGAGTCATGGAGCTTGGTTAAGGATATTTCTCAATGCCAATACTACATCTAAAGCCTCTTCACCCCCATACACGGCACGTAAATCTAATTTTGAACTCGTCCCATGTAAGTGCTTCTTGGAAAGAAACCCCCCTTAGATACGCACTTGCGTCGCCTTTCGCAAGTCAACGAAGCTCTTGGCCTCCTGTAATTGTACTGCTGGGTCTGTGATGCTTTTTGCATTTAAATGAGCGTCTACAGATGAGATCCATGCCTCAACATTTTGAGGCAGGAACCCATTGACCCGACCTTGAAAAGGGACTATCGCTGACCTCGCGCTAACGAGAGTCACCACGTTGGGGTTGCCAGCCGGAGTGGTTGCCATTTCGGCTTTCACTTTTTTCTTATCACTTCTATTCCTTGCAATCCTATCAAAATATCTATAAGAGTACACTCGACCACTACGTAAACGCATAAGCAATGTACTGTATAAGTGTGTTATAATAATAGGAAAATCCCCCAAAAGATACAAAAAATACAGATAATATGATAAAATATTATACGGAGAATTCCTGCAAGAAATGGTTAATGACAACTAGAAAAGAAAAAAAAATTAATCTGCGGGCGAGAACCTCGTAGTTGAAGATAGGTTCTGTAATGAAGGAAGATTAATATGGCTAACAACTCACCCCCAGAATACTGGACGATCGACTCTTGATGAACAACACTTCACTGAGGACAAGACCTGAATAGATAAAAATGGTACTTAGCTCCAGATTATATGCGAAGGATTGTTGACATGGGATGACGTCACAGTTCCTGTCCACGTCTCGCGTCGGAAGTCGTGATGACGTCACGGCCTTCTCTCGGTGCACGATGCGCGGTGAAGTCCAAGATTGATGACGTCACAAAACCTCCGTCTTTGCTAGATCGGGTGATGTTCCCTGTGTTTGTTTTTCTTCTTCCCGTCGATGTTCGATGCCGCCCTCGTCCGGTGTAGATTCTCGAAGATAAGTGATAACAGTTGCTCAAACGTCAGTGTTAAATGCTTGTATTCCTCTCGATGAAGGACATAGTTGCGTCTTCATAAACTGTTGCGTTGATTGAAGATCCCGTTTCCTCTGTTTCGTTTGATGTTGAAGGTGGAAGTTAGTTCTTGTAGACCTTCGGTCGGCTGATATGGGTCTTGTTAATTATGTTCTTCGTTTATTCGCTGGCCACCATTCTAATGTCTTATCGCTTGGCGATAGACTTTTTGTTTCTTCCCTTACGGCTGTTATCCGTAAGTAATGTTTGGTTCCTCTCATCTCCCGTGGATATCTTAGTAGAGAGGTTCTTTCTTGTCTAGAGGAGATGATTCAAACAGGCTAGTTGAACAAGTTAACAACTTTATTCTGTAACTCCATACTAGGAGATGCAGCTCGGTCGGACGACCGATATGTTTGATAGTTGGCGTGGAACTGCCATTCTAAAGCATCGCGTCGATAGCGGAACATTAGCTATCTCAGCAATTCATATAAAAACACATACGTAGTTCGCCGGCTCGGAAGTTACAAGTTTCCGGCGTAGGTTAACAGGTCAACCGCTTCCCATGGAAGTTGTTGTGCAAAGTTATCATAAACATAAAAATGTTGACAAAGCTTAGAGCTAGATCAGGCTACTGCAGACAGCGCATAGCGTAATCTAGGTCTGCTTTGGTCACGTAGAACCCTCCTAATGCCATGACCCCAGGTCACTGGTTTATATATAATGTAATTCTTACATTATTAAATGGTTCACGTTGATAGGTCGTCATTTTCTTGCTGTCAGTGATATGCGTCCGAGGCTAAATAAATAAGGGTTCGCGCATGCGCATTTCACAGCCTTACCAATATCGCAATCAGGGATACGGCTTCCGTACCAATATCCAGTTCGTAAAAAATTTACTCAGAGTGTTGGCTTGTGATAACGTGGACTCAACTTGTAAGTAAATATATAAATCATAATAAAGTCTGTTGATAATTTATGATACCTACTGTGATATTTTACTGTGGTAAAACGTGAGCTTAGCTAGTTGTGCCGGCTCTCTCGATAAATGGTCATGGTAATTTAGGCCATAATATCCAAATTCCCAAAGGGATGAAATGTGTTTTACAGCCTAAACAACTAAGACAATTATTTTTGGGGATGGTACTAGGCTAAACACGGTGCCCATTTTACATGTGAACAGGATGATGTCGAACCTAAAAAGGTGCTTATGCCTAAATGACTCGAACTTTTGATAAATACGACATTGCATGCAAAATATCGTATTACACCTGACATGGCACTTGCCCAACCGTATGTGACAAATTTACGATCTCGCAACTTTTTGACCAAACCGGATTTTTCTCAAGTGCTAGCAAATAATTGTTACTGGTGACACGCAGAGGTCGCTTTCCGCTTGTTTTTGTGGTGGCCATTGTGCACCATTTTGATCGCAGACATTTTGAAGGTTGGGTCAAAGGCTTTATTTGTGCATGGCCATCCAGGTATGGGTTACTGCACATGCACATTTTTTTTTTCTAATTAACCTGGCCTACCCAACAATAGCCCTTAGATTATGCAGGCTCCAGGACGTTTTGCAGCCTTTCGATGTTTTTTTTTTTTCTTTTCTTTTCTTTTAGCAAGGCGTAAGGTGTTGAATTTAATGTATAAATGCTTTAGTTGTCTTACCATGTTTTTAAAATAACCCCAAGTAACAGATTCTGTCGCGACTAAGTAATGAAAAATTTGCATAGTAGACGGCTTACAGAAAATTGCCTTGAGAAGTTACATCTTGGTATTGCCCTAAGCTCTGCTTCTCAGTTGTTGTTTTAACTTGAGCCACGTGACTCAACTAGAGATTGCACATGCCACCAATGTGTGTGAACGTACCATAAATGATGCGTATAACTTTTGTCAGGAATTGGTATTGTAAATCACACAAAGTACTACCTAGTACGTACTCCAATATGTGGTCCGGGGCAAAATTGTAGAAATCGATGAGGCCAAGTTTGGAAAACGTAAACATAGAGGGAGGTATATTGAAGAAGTGTGGGTGTTCAGTGGTTTGAACATGAGTAAAAAAAAAAAAAAAGTTATGGTCCGACTAACCTGACCCTACAAAGGAAATGTATATTGCTGAGAATGGAATGAATAAGTGATCGTTGGCCGGCATAATCCCAGTTAAAACTCGAAGGATACATGCATGAAACTGTAAACCACTTGGGTAACTTTGGGGACCCAGAAACTGGGTCATTAACCCATAACAATGAACATTGCTGGAGGGGGATATCTTAGAGAGATATAGGCTGTGCAACTAAGTTCAAGTTTTACATATAATACCGTCTTATTTAGAATTTACCGTTCATTCTCATGGGGCTGGTACCAAGCATATGTCTCATGAGACTGGTGTGAAATTAAAGTAGAAAAATTATAAAAAAAAAAAAAATTCTATCTTTAGGTTAGGCTGCTCTACTGATACTAGTTACGTACTTCAGTTGCGCGCATGTTAGCATTAATTTCTGTGGAAGTGAAGACTCATGATTCCTCAAAGGAAATTATAATGTTTGTTGTTGAAAACTTCATTGTTATCCTCTTTATTTTATTTTAGAAGAAGATATCAATTGTGGCTTGTCAAATCCAGCTATAACCGAATTTGGCAGGCCAAGTTCTGCAGAAGAGCATCTATCTCATGGAGGTATCGTTCATTAATAAAATATTTTGACTGCGCAAGAAGAGAGTTTACATAATGCAGAGAAATTTACCATCTTTTGTTTTATGAATTTATGTTCATCCCCGAGGGGTTGGTGCCGAACATGGTGCCCTGTGGAGCTTTTCTGTTGAATTACCCCAAACTATAATATGAATGGAGAAATAGTTTCGTATCAACTGAATTGTCGAACCATCAAAAATGATATTGATGAACGTTTTGTAAAGAAGCCTACTGTGAAACTTGAAATAGGACTATGGTAGTAAATTCATGTAAATGCAATACTCAAGATTTATCTTTTTTAATCATAGTACAAGCATGACTATATAGGGTCAGAAACTGCCCATTTTTAGGGATATTTTAATTGAAGTTCAGTAATATTAAATAAAATGTTTTGTAACATTTTTTTTTATTTTCTAAGAACATTATTGCTATAGGTACATGTAAACCAAATTTTTGCTATTAATTTGAGTTTGATTTGCAAAAAGTGCAAAATCTGTCATGCTGAGTACAGTACAGTTGTGGCATTCACATTATTAAGGGTCTCCAGGGGCTGATTAGAAAAAAAAAATCCTGAGAAAAACGCGTTTGTAAATTGGCATTTTCAAACACCCATATCACCACCCTTGTTAGATAATGGGATTTTCGACCTCTTTGGAGTCTACATAGGCAAGTACGCTTTTCCATGGGTAAAGTAGGATATTTTTTAGAAGATTTTGGAGTAAAAAAAAATAAATAAATAAAAATTATGACTTGGAGCTCTGAGGACCCTTAATATTGTGAACGCCTCAGTTGACCCCTGGGATTCGCAGGGGATAGGGGCCGCAAACCCCCTCCCGCCGCAAATAGCTATAATCTGTGAATACTTGACAACCCTCCAAAAATGCTGATACGTAATTATCTATTTTTAATGTGGTTCAAACGCCAAAAACCCCCCTTCAAAAATGCTTGTAACTGCCTATTTTAATATTTTTATAAAAATAAAAAGTATTTAGTCATGGATATAATACCTAATACAGTAATTAGTGGATATTTCTTGAAAAAATTCTGTGAATAGGAAAATTTTCCGCGAATAATGTGAATATATGTTCCACTGAAAATCCACAAATTGGTGAAGTCATGAATCCTGAACTGTGAATAGGCGGTGTCCACTGTAATATGGTTGTTCCAGTGAAATCTACAAACTTCATCTACTATGTAAGTAATAATTTCCTTAAGTAAGTAATCTTACAGAAAAGATCTAATGTATAAATTACTATTACATGAGCTGATATTTACCGAGTATGGTGATTTACTGAATGTTATTTTGACTTTCCAGTGCAACAGAAATGGTAGTAAAACGAAACTTTTCTTTGGCCCATGCATTGTTGTAACTATTAATGACATGAATTAGTCAAAAGTGATCAGAGGGTTAAGGATGTGGTGCAGATTGGAAAGAAATGCTGGGAAGATGTTGAGCCGTTAGGAAAAATTAGGGAAGATGGGATAGATAGTGATAAACTAGCAGAAATGCAACTAGTTTCCATGTGGGTGCTAATTCCTTAGTGGCATGATCGGTATGGTCTTGACCTGCTACCTCTGTGGCCACGAGTTCGATTCTCGGGCACTCCATTGAGGTGTTAGAGATGTGTATTTCTGGTGATAGAAGTTCACTCTCGACGTGGTTCGGAAGTCACATAAAGCTGTTGTCACGTTGCTGAATAACCACTGGTTCCATGCAACGTAAAAACACCATACAAACAAACAAACAAACGTGGATGTCGTAAAACCGTTCAAAACTGAATTGTCTTCATTAATTATATCTCTTCATAATGTGAAGTGTGTTTCCATATGGGAGTTGCCAAACATAATATGGTGCATATTTAATGGTAGTTTTTATGACAAAATGTTTACAGTATTTGTAAGATTTTTAGTGCAGAGTTTATAGGAATTCCACTAGCGCCTCAGCGGCGTGGTTGGTATGGTATTAGTCGCACCTCAGTGGTCGCGGGTTCGATTCTCGGCCATTCCATTGAGGAGTGAGAGATGTGTATTTCTGGTGATAGAAGTTCACTCTCGACGTCGTTCGGAAGTCACGTAAAGCCGTTGGTCCCGTTGGTGAATAACCACTGGTTCCATGCAACGTAAAAACACCACACAAACAAACTAACATAGGAATTCCAGTACTGTATAAGAATCCTGAATTATACTAGTCGTCTGTCAGTCCGTAATTCCTAAAAGCAGTTTTGAGTTGCCTCAAAAGTTATTAGCTGCTTATTTAGTAAAAAAAAAAAAAATTTTTTTTAGCTAAATTTCTTTCGTAAAATTTCAGGTGACAGGTTTGCTCTTTAGACTAAACTATGCTCCATTCATTCCAGACTAAGAAGAGGACCTGTACTTTCCAGTCCAGTATTGGATGAGAGAAATTTATTTTTGTTATTGTTGTTAAAGGTGTCTCCTGTGGTGGAGCAGTAAGTTTTTTAGGCATCTCTATCCCTGCAACTCCATCTTTTTGACTTTGCGTCCGTACAAGTTGTAAACTTGTCATTTTCACTTGTGCATTGCCGCTCTCAAGCAGGCAAACCAGATACTTGAACAGGTGGTGAAACTTAAAAAAGTAGTGGTTACCAATTAATGGGATCTCCTCTTCTTGTGGAAATTTCCTATCAAACCTGTTAATTGTTCTTTTCATTGCGTTCTCTTATACCCGTAGGGCAAGTGTTTTGATAGCTTTTGGGACTGTTCACCTTGCGCAATCATTGTGGGGATCTTCAAGTTCGTATTTTGTTTCGTATTTTGTTTTACATATAGTGTAGGGATTCATTCATTGATAGCAAAATTATGTGACAGAAATTCATGAATGTTGTGTATGTATGCTAGGAGGAATACCCTTAAACAAAGCTGAGTGGGATGTTTTTATGCATGTCTGTCAAATGTGTCTTCTTGTGCTTTTACATCTTTAACCAGTTTTCTCACATCAGCTGAGGATGTCCCTCTCCCCGATAATTGTCATCCTAAACCTGTTCTTACAAAATTTCCATTTCACTCTAGGAATTTTAAGAAAATTCAAAATTATCTTGATAGCTGGGGTGGAGAAGATCCTGGTGGTTTCTTCCCTATATTTAAGTTTCATAGTTTCTAGTGTATGTTGTCTCCCAAGATTAGTAGTGTCTATAGATTTTTTGTCAATATAGTATCAGGAATAAAAGTGCCTGTTACAGAGATTGGCGTATATCTGTCGACTGCAGTTAACTACAGGCCAATTTATATTCTCCCAGTGCTCAAAAATTGATGAAAATCTGTTTTTAAGCCATTGTAAGTAGTATGTAGAATCTAAAGGATTCTTATGTGGTAGTCAGTATGCATGCAGGAAGCAGCTAGGTACCTCCAATGTTCTTTTAGCAAATAAAGATTAAAAATGATAGTGAAGGTAGTTGAAAATTTGCAGTGTAATGTCATTGTAATGTAGATGGTAATCCAAAGGGTATGATACTCCACAAGGGTCCATTGCCACTAGAGCAACAGAAGGAACAGAATTGGTGGTCAACCTGAGCAATCTGTGAAACTGTGGTGTGGCTGTAATCATCATTTTCAGGTAGTTTAATTTGCCATTTTGTTTGTCTGCTCCTCACTTCACACCTAGGCACAAACGGGAATGAAAGCTTTGATTCTATGAAAGAAAAGTTGTATAAAATTAGGTTTTTATGTAAATGAATGATAGTCAAAAGCTGCAGTGTGTTGAACATGCCAGATACAAAACAGCCTGGCTGGAGAATGTCAGATTTGAAGAAAGATACAGTGACAAGGTGGACAAAGTTGGCAACAATACTGTAAATTTATGTTTTCTTGAAGTGGAAACCCTTCTGAAAATCTTAATTTTCTGCATGGGTTTATTTAATGAATATAGTGTTGTACTAACAGAGGGAATAGGCAAGGTGTAAGGATAATGCAGCCTGACACTGTTTTGTTACCACATCAAACAAAAGAATGTGTCTATGAATATTACAGCAGACATAGTTCATATGGAAACCAGGAAGTGTGTAAGAATGCAGTAGTACCATGTTTATTCAGCTGTTTAAACAATATACTCCAGTTAATGTCAATAGAAGAAGTAAAGCAATTAAATATACTGTATGACAACCAAAATTAGGACGGTGTGTATTGAAAGCCTTTAGCTACTCTTAGGTGAGGCATGAAAAGAGTCCTTTAAATTCTTCTTTTATTTTTCTTGTTCTGTCATACACCCCATAAGGTCAAGGTCTGTGTATGTTCCCTATCTCCATGATTTCCTGAATCCTGTGTCCCTAGTAACCCCTTTCATTCCCTTTACCATACCTCCATTCATATTCTTGTTCTTCCATCTTACTTCCAACCCTCTTTTAACAAATGTTTCTCTAAGTGCAAATGTGAGGTTGTCTCCTGTTACACCTTTATTGTGCTCCCGACTTCCCTTACAGCTCTGAATGACCACATAGGTCCCAGCGCTTGGCAGTTAGCCTAAATTTGGCATTCTGCTTCCAATTCCCACACCTTTCTCTACAACAGCCACTTGGCTGGTTGTCTGATGTTTCCTCCCCAGTCAGCATCAAGTTTGTTGTTTTATGTCAGTTTTTAGTACTAGTGTTTCCTTTTCATCCACTCTTCCACCTTGTAAGCATTTTCACCTCCTGCTCTTTGGAAACTACTGTTTGCATCAAGTCATCTGCACAGAACAGTTCCAGAGGTCCCCTTTCTTCCATTGCTGTGATGAACAGCTAAGGCTTTGGTGTTGGTCCATGAAATTTCAATAAAATAATTACAGTATGTTGATGGATATGATTATACAATATTTGCATTTGTTCATTCATCTCACCAAATAACTTTTGAGTAAAAATATTCATATTAATAAATCATAAAGGGTCATTACAAGGATCACTGCCCCTTATTTTATTATACTACCATGAATGCCTACTTTTATTAATGTGAGAAGTTGTCAGGCACTAACAGCTGAATGTGGTTGGAAAAGGTTTAGTTGTCATAAAAGGCTTTTAAACCAACTTTTTTCTGAGTGTTTGCATGCATGCACAATGTATTTGACTGCTTTGCTGCTTCTGTAATTATGTAACTGCTGTCTTGTTTAATTTAGTATATGTGATATTGTATTCTTGGTCTTCCTAAATTGACTAGTAACTGAATTGAGCTAGGTCCTGGTCATAAAATAGGTTTTTAAAGTACTGTCCTCATTGAAGACGATTGCATAAGTAATTTTGTATGGTACATATTCCTAAAGAAGGTGTTAGACATGGAAAGCATGATTTTGATGTACCTGCGTGGGGCTGGTTTGAAAAAGAATGTCCAAATTGTAAACATGACCTGCTTCAGACTTTGATTCACTTTAGAAAGTTTGTAATATCACCTCAATGCTGTCTGTATTACGTACAGTACTACTAGGGATCATATTTAATACCATGACAACTTCCAGTGGCAACTTTGTCAGCACTCTTCTACTTAGTGCACTTAGTGCTTGGGTTTCCAGTTGGTCCAGGTTCTCGTTTAAGCCCATTGTAATGGTCTCCCGATTGGTCTGTCTTGCTACAAGTGTATCGTCCACTCTGCTTATTCCTCTTTCCTTCTCATTACATGTCCAACCAAATTCCACAATTGTAAGTAGTAATTGTACGTAGTAAGTACTACAGTTTTGAGATCTTGAAATTCAGTTCCCATTCTCTTGAATACCAAAACACGCACTTCTTTCAAAGTCGTCATTGGCAGTACCGCCCTCTTGGCATAACCCAGCTGAAAATTAGGAGCTTTCTTTGTTCTGCTTTGCTCTTTGTGTATTTTATTGGTGTTTTCCCATTCAAATTTTCTAGACATGGTCTTTGTTCCCCCATTGACTCATCATAGTGCCATGGCCTCCTGCTTCCTGGCCACTTTTCTTCATGTAGTTGGCCTGTTTCATCACCTATTCAAAGGAAGGTTTCCATTGAATCCTCATTTTATAGCCAGTAGAACTTTGTGCACCTTTTAATAATTGTCGTATGGTTTCTATTAGATGGATATAAGATGCTCATTGAGGTTTTTCCATGCTTATTTATCGTTCAGTGTTGTTCTTGGTCTTCTTTAACCATTTCCAAGTCCACTATTTTTTGTACTAAATTCTCCACTTCCCTCTCATCATATGTCAGTTTTTGTGATTTTATCTGTCGATCTGCCTCATCCAAAGCAGTATATCTGGGCCTAAAATGTGAGGTACCTACCACAAATTGCACTGTTTATGTGTTATATACCAAATTGTTGGAAAATTTGTCAGCTTTCATTTAAAAAAAGTTTACCAAAATTGGTAGGTGCAAAAAAATGTTATCGTATCTAACCTGAAGCAAGGTTTTGGAATGATTAAAAAATCTTCGAATCGAGGGTAAATTTCAATATTTCTTCTGGTTATCAAGTAGACTGCATTAGTGAGGTGCAAATGTTTTGTTTTGCATTACTGACATTGCAAATCAAAAGAAAAAGCAATTTTAGTTGGTAGAACATTATAACTGCTATTCCACAGGTGATTTTATACATATGTGGTTGTGAAAAATAGCTGAATTAGGGGTAGGCCAACATTTTGTTATTTTTCAATGACCATTTTTCTTAACTATGCTAATATATAATATACCATTGAAATGGTCAATATGTCTAGTTTATGATTCTTTTAAATTTTGAAAATTGACCCATCCTAAGTTGAGATATTGATTATTGCGTTGACCGAAACACGACCTCGTGAAAATACTTCCACACGAACTAGCAGGAAATCCCGTCCGTAGGAATGGGTTTTTTTCTGCTAGTATATTTAATTATATATAATTATAATATATATAGATATATATATATATATATTTATATATATTGATTTATTTTTATTAACTTCATGTTATTTTCATCCCAGGTATGGTCAAGAATTGAAGTTTCCTAAAATCAACTGCTTTACTGATATCTAAAGGTGAGCTACATGTATCAAGTAAAATACAAACAATTTATGGTTATGGGCTTAATTCTTATTCTTGCTGAATAAACAAATATTCTTAATAAAAAAGTTAATTAAGAAAGGCCATATTGAAATGATATTTGGATTTATTGCTTAATGCATCATTTCTTATATATGTTTCTGGTCAATTCATTCAGCTGATTTAACATTGGGTTCTGGAAACAGAGAGACTGTGTTTATTCAACCCGTCATTATGTAGCAGACCACGCAAAGAGATATTACACTGTTTCTAGCATTACCTTTGATCAGCCTTTGTGGAAAAAATCCTTGCAAATCATCCTTGAGCAAACTTCTGACAGTCCCTTGTATGACATTATTTTATCCATGGGAGGCTTTCATAGTCTTGTTAGTTTCCTTGGAAGCATTGGATTTGTAATGGAAGGATCAGGTCTTGAAGAACTGCTTGAGATTATTTATGCTAAGAACTGTGCCAAACATATGCTCACTGGCAAGGCATATTCTCGCGCCGTCAGAGGTCACCAGCTACTGTCATCAGCTCTGAACTCAATAATTGTATCAGATGCTCTTTCAGTTCCGATCCCTAAATTGTTAGATGAACCCTCCTCCTTCCATGGTGATAAAATCAGAGCTTTACATTGAAGCTGTTTGCCAGTGCCTCTGCACTGACCTGTTCAAGATGCCAGTGCTACAACTGCACAGATGGAATCAGAAACTACTAGAAATGATGATGAGGAAATCCCAGAGGAAACCCCTTCATCCTTAAATGAAGAAACTGAACAGCACTCAATCGATGAAAATCACAACAAAGCATTATCTGCTGCCTCAGTCTCTAAAATCTGTGACACTACTCAAACATCTTCTGCAGAAATACCAGAAAAGACTGATAACATAGATAGTAAGACCTCTGATGCTATTGATGAACTGAAAAAGTTGTACCATAAAGTTCTGACTAGAGATACTTGATGGAAAGAAGTAAAATCCTCAGTCTTTGAAATGGATCAGTGATAAAGTTGATGAGTTAAAGAACAAACTTAAGGACGCCAGAACAGCCAGATTGTGGTTTCAGTATCTAGAAATGACTCAAATCATGCGTTCCTCTATTTGGTCAGAGCGAGTTGGCGACTGGAAACTTGGAATCAAAAGTCAGATCGAGATGCTTCCATACCTTGCAGGGACTGGCCACTGTCAGTACACCTCGTCATTGAATATCTATATCAATAGAATGTTAGATTTACCTAATACCCAGCTGGAGATTTATCAAAAGGTATTTCTTTCTGGTCTTTACACCGTCAGAAGGTCAGCCCGAGTCTGGGCAGGATTAAGCAGAGATCTAATAATTGAACAGTGCCTTATAAGAGCAATGAAAACAAATGGCGGTATGACAAGAGGAAGAGGCATGGATGACGCCCAAAGAGTCACTTGGTGTCTAAGCCAACCGGTTCTTGCTGAAATAAATCTAGCAATTCAAGAATATACAGGGGTAGGATTTGAGACTAGTGAACAGCATAAGGATCTCAGAGTATCACGTGTAGAGCGAGACCACAAGGATATCGACAAACTCATAGACACACTCAAGGAAAAAACACTTTTTAGAGAGGAACAAGTTCTGCGAAATATAGCTACTGGTGTAGAAGCCGATGCATCTGTTAATGCAGTTGGAAGAAAAATTCTGAAATTTATCGACAACAAACTAGTGACTGAGTATTCGTTTAAAAGAAAAGACATAGTGAAGGCCATGGTCAAGAAAGTGTCTGTCAAAGTAGGTTCTGAGACTGTGAGCATCGATCCTCTATTACTGTTTCAAAGGATGGTAACTGCTGGTGTTAATAGTGGTGAGCTGAGAAATACTCTAACATATGAACTCTGCACTTATCCCCCGGCTCTGTTTGAGCATCAAGATATTATGCTTGAAGCCAATAAGTCAGCCTTCCTTCCAGCTTTATTGAAGCTAGTCCCTGATATGAGTGATCAGCCTCCAGATAATGAAGAATATGTAATCGATGGTGGAGCTTTGCTCCACAGGATAGTGTGGGTGAAAGGAGAAACATGGGACACACTTACCGACAGACATGTGGCCTATCTAGATAGAAACTACAGAAAGAAAGGTACTGTTGTCTTCGATGGCTATCCAGATAAACCAACCACTAAAGACGCTGCTCACAAGAGGCGTAGCAAAGGGAAAATCTGTGAGAGAACTGATTTCACACCTGACTTGAAAGTGACTATTGATAAAGAAGTATTCATGACTAATGGACAGAATAAGAACAAAATTGTAGATATTCTGACTATCAAAGTACGTGCAGCAGGTTGGGACGGGATGCGGATAAGCTGATCGTCGACACTGCTTATCAGAATACATCAAAATGCACCACTGTGATAATTGGTGAGGATACTGATTTGCTGATTCTAGGTGTCGAGCGTGAGCAGAACACATCCCACCAAGTTTACCTGTGGTCTTCTCCAAAGCAGACACAGAAGAGAAAACCCGTGTGTTGGGACATCATATCCCTCCAAAATAAACTCGGCATTAATGTCTATTCTCACCTGCTATTTCTACATGCCCTCACTGGTTGCGACACTACATCTAGAATTCACGGAATCGGAAAGACATCAGCCTTGAATAGAAAAGTGAAAGTGCCACAATTAACAGAGCTTGCTTCTGTGTTCCGCAGTCCTGATGCCTCCCATGAAGAAATTGCTCCTGCAGGAGAAAAAGCCATATCAATCTTGCATACAGGAAACACCAAAGAAGATTCCCTTGATAACCTGCGTGTGGAATATTTTCACAAGATAGTAGCATCTAGTACTGAGGCAGTTCCCCCTAAGGATCTGCCGCCAACATCAGGCTCTTCTCGTTACACTTCACTAAGATTATATCAACAAGTACAGGACTGGTTGGGCAATGAACTTGACCCTACAAAATATGGATACAAAATGACTCAAGAAGGCCTTGTGCCAATAATGATGAACAAAAAGCTGCACCTGACGCTTTGTTAGATGCCTTATAATGTAGCTGTAAAACTGATTGTTCTAATAAGAAATGTACTTGCAGAAAATCTTGTTGCCGTGCAGTCTTCTCCTGATACTAAGAATGATGAAGCTAGTGAGTTGTCAAATGGATTATGATACTTTTGATTTTCTTTTATGCCAATAGTGTAATAGATATAAGAAAGAATCTATTTATATGAATAGATATTTAGCTCTGCAATTAAACTGATTGCCTTGTATAACTTTCTCCTCCAAATGAAATTACGCAATATAAAAGCTGCTTATGTATTAAAGTTATCAAGGGACATAGATATATATGATTTTCAAATCTGACCAAAAGATACCCAAAATATACCAAAACTTACTAATCAAATAGCGATAGCTCTTTAGATTTGATTTGATAGCGGCCATTTTGAATTTTGGGTCAGTTCAATTTAAAATCTGGGGATAAATATAGAGTTAATAATATATTCTACATACATTCAGTATAATCAAAATGATTATTCTTTCCAGGATCTGAGTCTTCACAATTTGGGTTGATTTTTTAGGGATGCCATATATGCCTGGCCGCCATTTTGACCAACTTCGACCTTTTTTTTATGTATAACTTATTTTAAAATGAAAGCTGACAAAATTACCTAAAATTTGGTATGTCACACGTTCTGTGTGGTGGGTCATTTTTTTATATAATGGACATTGAACCAAATTCTTATCAAATGATCACATTAATGTGATAACTATATCATTAATCCGAGATTCAGTCAAAATGTACAAATTGACTGTAATTTCTAGGGTCTGATTCTTAAAATTTTGGAGTAAATTGTTTTTCATGGAGAAGACGAAATTGTCAGGAAGCCATCTTGAATAACTTTTTTTTGCACCTACCAATTTTGGTAAACTTTTTTTTTAAATGAAAGCTGACAAAATTACCTACAATTCGGTATATCACACATAAATAGTGCAATTTGTGGTGGGTCATTTCTCAGATATACTGACTCTAGAGAGCGTCAGTTAAACTATATTCATGGTGTTGCATTTTCCCTGAAACCTCTTATTATACCATTTGCATACCCACCCACCTTCCCTGGAGAACACAGTTGTTTTTTAATAATATATATATATATATATATATATATATATATATATATATATATATATATATATATATATATATATATATATATATATATATGTAAACTTGGTTTTTGTTGATGTTTATTTTAATATCTTTGCCCATTCCTCATTTTCCATCCTCTGAATTTTTACAAGACCTATTTCAAAGGCGCGCTCTGCGGTTAATTTTAGTTTGTTTATATAGTAGCTCCCAGGTGCCTACCTTTTTGTATTCCTTTGTGGCATTCACCATTACTAGGATTTCCAGTAGTATAATAAGCACAAATTCTTGATGGACTCCAACATTTTTATCCTTCTTCAAAAATAAGGTAGCTGATGTTGCTTTAGCTCTAAATTTGGTTCTTTAGTGCTTTCACCTTATATTGAGGTTTTCGAAACCCCATGCCTTTCTGTTTAATACAGTACTAGTTCAGGTACCCTTCTAAGGTTCGTGAGTATATGCTATAAGCATTTTTGCATGGCACTTTCGTGCATATACCTATGTATAATACAAAGATTGTGTTGCTGATCCTTTGGTGTAACCATAATGACAGTTACCGATTCTAAACTCCCTCCTGTGCTAGGACCTCTTTTGTATAGAAGATAGAGACATGCAGACGACATGAAAGGGAATTCATTGTACTGCAGTGCAAATTAAATATCTTGAGATCTCACAAGTACACTTGGGTCCAATATGGAATGGAGGCTTGCAGAGATAAAGCCTAGCACATTTTAAGTTATTGGAGATTGTAATAGCACAATGGTGTTAGGTAGAATACATGAAATGGTGGCAAGATCCATACTGTCCAAATTTTCTATAATTATAGTATACTTTATCAGTGTGATGTAAATACGTACCAGTTGTTATCTTGAATCACAACAGGAGGAGGATGCGAATAAGTTTTAAAAGTTTTAAATTTTTCTTATCCCTTCCAAGCAAGTTGGAAAAGGCAGAATGAATGTGGATGGCCTTACTTTATGGTTCATTTCTTAAGTAGCAAAAAAAAAAATTTATGGCAGTCGATTTTGTTTGGAAACTAAAAATTTCATGTATTAGACAATTGATAATATTTTCGTTTACAGTTTAAGGAATTTTCTTTATATTTTTCCAAATAAAAAGGTTGTGTGTTTTTTTTCTAAATAAAAAGGTTGTGTGTGGTTTTTAACCCTAAGGTCCAACTAGACAATGGGTAATTTCTTTCCCCTTACATGAGTCCATTATCATCATCATTTGGTATGTTAGGTCTTTCCTTGGAGTCAGTGTCAGATTTTTGGTGGTGAAACTATGGATTGTAAAGGCCTACAAATAATGATTGTGTCAAGTTGTATGGAAATTTTATAGGTTTCATGTGAGAGGTTAGACTTCTGTTCTTTGACCTCCTACTGTGTTCCCCATCGTTGGCCAAACTGTGCCACCTACCCTTATTTGTCTTTTACTCCCATTTTGTCTATACGTGTTTCTCATGACTCCAAGTGGATAGTCAGTGGTGCGTGAATTTATGTACTAGTTATGTTGTCTATGTAGTTATTGTTTTCTGAAGCAAAGGTTGAGGGTCATTCATGGACAGTCTACTCTGATTCAGGAGTTTCTGTCCTATTTCCGTCCCATTGCATCTGCTCGTTTTTCTTGTCAGATGTTTATCCCTCCTGTTAGAAATAGTATTGCAAATGAAGTCGCCCTTCCTGAAAGAATTGTTGCGAATGATGTGTTCAAGTCATTTCTCCTTTGTTTAGTAGTCATCTCTTTCTCTCGTCTTGTTTCTTACCTGTTTCATGAGCCATACAGTAATGAGTAAGATTTTGCTCGTTACTCCATTACCTTAACTTCCAGTACACACCAGTTGGTTGCTGGTGATAGAAGTTCACTCTCGACGTGATTCGGAAGTCGCGTAAAACTGTTTGTCCCATTCCTGAATAACCACTGGTTCCATGCAACATCAAAACCTTACATACAAACACACCAGTTGGTCACTTGATTCTCAAGAACCTTGCTCCTGTCTTAGTCCCACCGTATAGGAGGATTGGCTACTCAAGTCCACTTTTTCCATCTATATCTGTACTTGGCGTAAACTCCCAGTCCCCCCACCATCAATCCATCCGATCCGCTGATGTCCCACACAACCGATCACTGGCATGCCATTATCTCTTGGTTGGTTCCACCAACTCTTTATCTCCCTCCTTAATGGTAGTGGTATTCCAGCAAACCATCTCGCCGTCCTCCCACCTTGGTGGTCGCGAGTTCGTTTCTCGGCCATTCCGTTGATGAGTGAAATATGTGTATTTTTGGTGATAGAAGTTCACTCTCGACGTGGTTCGGAAGTCACGTAAAGCTGTTGGTCCCGTTGCAGAATAACCACTGGTTCCATGCAAAGAAAAAAACACATCTCGCCGTCCTCGTCTCTGTTCTTTCCAACAGCCCCTCTTTCCTCTGAAGTGCCTAAGTTTGTCCCCCATATAAGATTATTGGTCTGATAACCATTATAACTATTTTGAGCCTTAATGACATTTTCGTGCCTGAAACAAGCTACTCTCCATTTTCTCCTTCGTGCATTCACTGCTTTCGCAGTATCTACCTCCGACGAATTGTTTCCCTATTAGTAAAACGTCCTTTGGTTAATTCAATTCCTTTACTACTTATCATTGGCTCGGTCGTTTCAGTGTTCACATTCAATCTTTTTCCTTTTCTAGGTCTCCTTTCCATGCTGAAAAGCTATTTTTGCTGTTCTGTGTCTGCTATAATGAGTAAATCATCAGCAACCATCAGTACTCGCAGCTCGTTCGTTCCAAATTGTGAAGTCGAAGTGAACCTCGAGTTATTGTTGAGATTTGTATACCGCTCGATGTTGTGTTCTGCTCATCACTTCAATGTGGCCCTCGTGTGGTCAAACTTGCCGCCTCCCCATATTTGTTTTCATTCTTTTTTAAAGGAATATTACTCCTGTATTTGCGTCTTGGACTTCTATCACTTTTCTAAGGGATTGAATAAATGCTATTACTTTGTCAAGCTTAATTGTCATATTATAATCAGGTCATTTATGTTGCAAATTTTTTACCGATAATAATAGTTGCATTTTTTTTTTCTTAAGAACTGATAGGATATAACTGTTTTGAAACATGACGCCTCATTAAGTGGTCGAAAAAAAATCAAAACCAGTGCCAGGTACGTGAACTGTAGGAATGGTGTTAAATGGGCAAGACGACCAGTACCTCTGGGTGCTTCAGTGGCGTGGTTGGTTTGGTGTTTGCTTCTCACCTCGGTGGTCGCGGGTTCGATTCTCGGCCATTTCATTGAGGAGTGAGAGCTGTGTATTTCTGGTGATAGAAGTTCACTCTCGACGTGGTTCGGAAGTCACGTAAAGCCGTTGGTCCCGTTGCTGAATAACCACTGGTTCCATGCAACGTAAAAAAATATATATATATATATATATATATGACTGGTAACAATGTTCTGTAACAACAGAATTCCATCTAATAAAAGGAGCCCATAAAAACACCAAAAATATAGAGAAAAAAGTACTATATTTCAGAGACTGCTGTCTCCCTCTTCAGGTAGATGAATGAGAAAAGTTTACAGAAAAGGTGGTATTTATACCAAGAGGTCCATCCACAAACAAGCCAATTTAAGTCACCCCCGCTGATAATCTTCCTTTAATCTTCTTAAGGGTTGGTTGATTGAAGAGGTTGTCGATCGTGTCCGAAATCCATGCTCCTTTTAGATGTTCATTTACCTGCCCTCTCTTTTATTAGAGGCCGATTCCATCATTTGACTCTTGTACCGGCAGTTGCTGCTATAAATTACACGTGACAAATTCCAGTTTATTCTATGGTTATGTTCATTTATATGGTTGAAAATAGCAGAGTTCTGTTGTCCATACCTAACTGACCGTTTGTGTTGTATTAATCTCTGGGGAAGGGATTTACCTGTAAATCCGATGTAAGATTGGTCACAGTCCTGGCATGGGATTTCGTATACCCCAGAGTCCTTTGGAGATGCCTTTTGTTGGACGTTAATCAGGGATTTGGCTAAGGTGTTTGGGTAAGTAAATACAAAAGGGTTCGATTTCCGAAGGGATTGGTTATTCTCTTAATCGTGTCCAGGTGGGGAATTATTATTTTATTGTTGGGTGTATCTCTGGTCTTGTCTTTAGGGGGTCGGTAGAAAATTACGTTTGCTTTGTGAATTGCTTTCTCAATATATGGTCAGGATATTTTAAAAGACGAAAGTTGCTTGCGAATTAGTTCAAATTCTTTTTCCAGGAATTCTGGGGAACAATTCGTAAGGCTCTTAAGAACAAGTTACTAGCTACACCTATCTTGATATGTACTGTCGTGATAGCTAAAGTAGTGAATGTATGAAAGTGAGACGTTGGTTTTCTGTATATGGTGAATTTGTATTCTGTCGTATCTCTGATTATTAAAACATCAAGAAAAGGAATTTTGTTGTCTGTTTCCCATTCAACTTTAAATTTGATGCTGGGCACTAATGTGTTTAATTTCGCGAGGAATTCATTAAAATTACCCCACCTATTATACCCAAAAATGTTAGGATATCATCCACGTATCTCATCCACAGCATGTTTTTGGGTTTTATTGCATTTATTACTGTAGTTTCAAAGTATTCCATGTACAGATTGGGCTAGAACAGGACTTAAAGGACTACCCATACTACACCCGAATTTTTGCTTGTAGAATGATTCCCCGAATGAAAATACGTTATTAGATGCACATAATTCAACTAGCTTTATTATTTTGTCAAGCGCCAAAGGGAAATGATCTGAATAGGGGGATAATTTTACCCTTAAAAACTGAAGAACGTCCTGTACTGGTACTTTAGTGAACAGGGAATCTACGTCAAGGCTATCTGATTTCATTCTGTTCCGACATTGCTGCCTATAATAGCGTGACTCATTCCAAACAGACTTCTACGCAAGTTAAATAACCTAATAGACAATAGTGCGTGGAATAATCTTGAGCAACAAGACAAAGTTTTAAACTTATCCAACACCCCCCTTACTGTAAATCAAACACTTTAGTTTTAAATTTAGGCTTATCCTTCGCCCTTATGCCAGACCGCAAAAACAACCTAGACTTCATAGTGGCTTTTGATAAATTCATATCTGACAAAAACTACAACCGTGAAGAGATATGTTTAAAAGGAGTGTTACTAAATGCTTTAACTGATTTACATAAGAAATATCCTGTTCCTCGCAGATTCATGATAGCCATCCACTCGCTAAAAAGTTAGATGTTATAATAAGTAGATCCGACAAAGACGGCAAAATCGTAATAATGGACAAAGACTTCTACCTTGACAAAATCAACCAGCTCCTTAGCGACACAAACACATACGAAAAACTGACGAAAAATCCCCTCCAAAACGTTCCCACAGAATTTTTTCGGAAAGTAAGATTAATTGGCAAAGACAAAAAGAGTATTGAACTATTAGAGAAATTTAAAGTAATTAATCCTAAATTACCCTATTTTTATGGCCTTCCCAAAACTCACAAAGACAATCTTCCATTCAGACCCATCGTTTCATGTGCCGGAGCTTTCAATTACAAAAAATTTCTAAATGGTTAGCTGGCCTCCTTTCCCCTTTTTTAGGCACCTTTTCTCCCAGTCACATTAAACATTCGGAAGATTTTTGTCACAAAATTCAGAGAAGCACATATACCACTTCACAACATAAAACTTTTAAGCCTTGACGTAGATTCCCTGTTCACTAAAGTACCAGTACAGGACGTTCTTCAGTTTTTAAGGGGTAAAATTATCCCCCTATTCAGATCATTTCCCTTTGGCGCTTGTTACAAAATAATAAAGCTAGTTGAATTATGTGCATCTAATAACGTATTTTCATTCGGGGAATCATTCTACAAGCAAAATTCGGGTGGTAGTATGGGTAGTCCTTTAAGTCCTGTTCTAGCCAATCTGTACATGGAATACTTTGAAACTACAGTAATAAATGCAATAAAACCCAAAAACATGCTGTGGATGAGATACGTGGATGATATCCTAACATTTTGGGATAATAGGTGGGGCAATTTTAATGAATTCCTCGCGAAATTAAACACATTAGTGCCCAGCATCAAATTTAAAGTTGAATGGGAAACAGACAACAAAATTCCTTTTCTTGATGTTTTAATAATCAGAGATACGACAGAATACAAATTCACCATATACAGAAAACCACGTTCCTCACTTTCTACATTCACTACTTTAGCTATCACGACAGTACTATCAAGATAGGTGTAGCTAGTAACTTGTTCTTAAGAGCCTTACGAATTTGTTCCCCAGAATTCCTGGAAAAAGAATTTGAACTAATTCGCAAGCAACTTTCGTCTTTAAAATATCCTGACCATATAATTGAGAAAGCAATTCACAAAGCAAACGTAATTTTCTACCGACCCCCTAAAGACAAGACCAGAGATACACCCAACAATAAAATAATAATTCCCCACCTGGACACGATTAAGAGAATAACCAATCCCTTCGGAAAATCGAACCCTTTTGTATTTACTTACCCAAACACCTTAGCCAATCCCTGATTAACGTCCAACAAAAGGCATCTCCAAAGGACTCTGGGGTATACGAAATCCCATGCCAGGACTGTGACCAATCTTACATCGGATTTACAGGTAAATCCCTTCCCCAGAGATTAATACAACACAAACGGTCAGTTAGGTATGGACAACAGAACTCTGCTATTTTCAACCATATAAATGAACATAACCATAGAATAAACTGGAATTTGTCACGTGTAATTTATAGCAGCAACTGCCGGTACAAGAGTCAAATGATGGAATCGGCCTTAATAAAAAAAAAAAAAAAAAAGAGAGGCAGGTAATGAACATCTCAAAAGGAGCATGGATTTCGGACACGATCGACAACCTCTTCATTCAACCAACCTTAAGAAGATTAAAGGAAGTTATCAGCGGGAGGGGGTGACTTAAATTGGCTTGTTTGTGGATGGACCTCTTGGTATAAATACCACCTTTTCTGTAAACTTTTCTCATTCATCTACCTGAAGAGGGAGACAGCAGTCTCTGAAATATAGTACTTTTTTCTCTATATTTTTTTGGTGTTTTTATGGCTCCTTTTATTAGATATATATATATATATACGTACGACCAGTACCGATACAAAGGGAAAAGTAAAAAGGATGGTACGGAACAGTTAGACATGCATAATGTTGATTCCTCTACATGGCTAAGAAGTAATAAATTCAGTTTGTTGTTACAGTCTTGCCAATGAAGAAGGCATATTACAAACTTGACTCAGTGTGACAGGTGTAAAAAATAACGAAGGTGGCCTTACAAAGGTACTACGCTCATCTGGATTAAGAGACCACCATTGTGTTTAATTTTAAAGAATGTCTACGTTTAATGTATATTAAAAGTAATTTTTATTTTTACCTATGTAAATATAAGAAAAAGGGCAATAAAAACTTCTTGATAATGAGTGTTTATTTCTCCAACTTGTACATCAATAAGGACACTACCCCCCAGATGCTGAAGCCTTGCCGAGGATGGGGGCGCTTAGGGCTCAGCAGCTGGATTCTGATGCCCGGTGGGAACTGCTTTCTCGCTGGACCTTGGTGCCCAGCTGTTGATCCTTCATTGGATTTGATGGAGGGTGAGGATGGTTGGCATGCCACCTCACTCGTAGAACTCGACTACCTAGCGTGGTCGAGCGAGGGGAAAGTTTATATGTCAAACCCTGCTCTTAGTGCTGGGTCTGATCTCGACGGACATCATGACGCCTCAAGCACTGAGGGTGGGGTGTATATCTGGGTGGTACCCCTAGGGCAGCCCTGTATGGGATAACACTGTCCTCTAAATGTGGCTCCATTGTGGGTGGGGGGCTACCTGGACGAATCATCAATTCTTCGTCGTATGGCGACATTATTTGGATCTTCGGTTGTGACAGCCTTTAGCGGTAGATAAGGAAAAGGAAAAAACTGTAATTCCCCCATTGTAACTTTGGAGCCCTTTTCAAATGACCTCCTTGTTACAAACATTCTGCGCGTGAAACCAGTCCCTTTAGACTGGAATTATGACACAATATTTAATGAATTTTGTGAATTTGGGAACATCATAGAATTACGAAATAAACTTGGCAATAATTATGGTTTTTTTGAATTCTGGATAATTTTCAACAATGAATCGGAAGCTCACAGAGCCTTTAGAGAATTTAGGTCAGATTCTATGAGTGTTGGACTTGTAGAGGCAGAAGAGGTCCCTAGGAATCTTGACATTTATAAACCACCAAATGAAATAAAAGATCCTAGTAGAATAAGTAAAAAATCCAGATCTCCAGACCCAGCTAAGTGGTTAATTATCACAACGCATGGTGAGAGGCAACCTCTTCAAGGTGAAAAGGTTGGTAAGATCGGCAATGTTGGGAGCCCAGAAGTAACTCGCTTTGGGCGTAATAGTTTTTTAGTTCATACCAAGACCAATGTTCAATCGGTAATGCTCCTAAATTTGAAGCTTGATCCTGAAGGTATGGTAAAAGAGGTAAAACCTTACTATAATTTTAGTTATGCAAAGGGGGTTATCTTTAATGAAGATTTACATGAAATGGATGAGGAGGAAATTTTGGAAATGTGTCCAGATGTGGTTTGGAAGGTTTTTAAAGTGCCCCGCTCATCGATGCTTATTTTAACATTTATAAGTTCTTCTCTGCCATCTGAAATTATTCTTGACAGTGAAATCATGAAAGTTCGTCCTTATAGACCGAGAGTGCTCCAGTGCTTTAAATGTTTTGGTTTTGGACACTCCTCTAACGTTTGTACCAGAAATAAACTCTGTGAATCGTGCGGCCAGCCTGAGCACGAGGAATGTTCTGGACCGATAATTTGCATAAACTGTAACGGTGAACATCGAGCCCGTGATAAGAAATGTAGTGTATTCAAGAAAGAACAAGAGGCATTACTAAAATCTATTGCTGAACACATCAGTGTGGGACAGGCCAAGAAGCTGTTGGGCAGGAAAACCTATTCGGATGCCTTGAAGGCACAACAATTGAATACTGCTCCTTCTGGTGGGCTCACCCCGGTGGCCTCCCCGCTGGTGGGGCTTTCCCACACCCCCGCTAGTGGTGGGGTACCCCATGCCCACCCTGTTTGGGGCTTCCGTGGCCCCCCTGGTGGGGCCTCCCATACCCACCCTGGTGGGGCCTCCCATGGCCCCCCTGGTGGGGTTTCCCATGTTGCAGAGACTGGTCAAGCCAGGGGACCCTGTTGGTTCAAGTGTTCAAGCCAGGTCTCAATATGCTGACGACTTCTCTGTCAAGGACATTGCTTGACATTGAGCCCTTACCTGATCTTGACATTACAGTGCACCGTGGAGATGATAATGGGGAGATGGAGGCCCTCTTTATTCATCAGAAGAGGTCCCTTTCTCCCTCTTCGCCTCATTCACGGTCACTCACCCATCATATAGAAAAAACAAAAGTAAAACTGAAAGGGCAAGTGGAGGCCCATCTTCTAAAAGATCTATAACACCTAGATCTAGGTCAAATAGTACTGGTAAAACTGATAAGATCTCTCTCACCAGGACACAGATTCCTAAATTAGTAGAGAATTTCAAGATCCCTTCCTCTAAATAAGGCTGTCATGCAGTGGAACATCCGTGGCTTTGTACCAAATAGAGAGCAAGTTCGGGTTCTGTTTGACGATCATGATCTATCTGCAATGTGTCTACAAGAGAGAAAGTTGGGAGAGCACACTCCCAACTTGGGTTTTAATTACTCATTTCATAGGTCTCCATCCCTGATAGATGTACATGCTCAAGGAGGCACAGGCATCATAGTCCGCAAGTCTGTTAATCATAGGGTTGTTCAATTGAACACTGTGTTGCAGGCTTGTGCAGTTCAAATTTTCAATTATAAATGTATCACTATTTGCTCTTTATACCTAGATCCATCATTAGAAAATAGATTGCAGGACGGCGCAGGGTATCCTCGTCAGCTAGAATTAAACAATCTACAGACATTGATAGACCAGCTTCCTAAACCATTCATTCTGATGGGGATTTTAATGCCAAGCACACCCTTTGGGAAGAGTCAAACTGCGACGGTGGGGTTTAATAATAGAACAGCTGCTTGACTTAAATGACATCACTTTAATGAATGATGGTTCCCCTACAAGACATGATGTTTTTCATAATACTGATTCAGCCATTGACCTCACTATCTGCTCTTCATCTTTGAGGTTAGATTACCAGTGGGTAGTAGACCAGAATGATCATGGGAGTGATCATTGGCCCATTCACTTAAAGTTATGAATAATATTCTACCTCCATGTTTACCAAAATGGAAGGTAAGGGAGGCTGACTGGGGATATTTCAAAAGTTCTACTAAAGTTGATCAAGATATAAAAGATTTTCAGAGCCCAACATCTGCTTATGAGTATTTAATCAATATATTGCTGTGTGGCGACATGCTGTCTATTCCTCGAACTTCTGGTAAAACCTCGGCGTCCTCTAGTACCTTGGTGGAGTGATGCATGCGCCTTGAGCCGAAAGATAACAAGAACTTGCTACAGGAGATATCGTAGATATCCTTGCTTAGTCAATAAGATTATCTATAAAAGAACTCTTTCTAAGCAAAAGAAAACTTTTAAGCAAGCAAAGAGGGAATCCTTTATTAGATATATAAGTGAATTAAGATATGATTCACCTATGTCATTAGTCTGGAACAGAATCAGAAAGCTGCAAGGGAAATTTTCTCCACCTCCCTTGCCTATTTTGAAAATGATGGCTTCCTCATATCTGATTCGGAGTGGAGAAGTTGCAGAAACCTTTGGTAGGCATTTCTCCAATATATCTAGTGCCCTACATTACTCTCCTGCATCAGGAATATTAGGGACGGTACCACGGTTGTTCCTCCTGCTAGTTTAATTCAGATCGTATAATCTTCCTTTCACCATGAAAGAATTGGATCATGCAATCTCGTTATCTTCCCCAACATCTCCTGGGGAAGATGATATACTGTATTCAATTATTTTTAATCTGCCTAGAAGTACAAAACAATTTCTTTTAGACATTTTAAACAGTTTTTGGCTTTCAGGAACTTCACCAGAGTCTTGGAAGATATCGATTATTGTACCTGTTTTAAAACCTTTTAAAGATTCCTTCCTTCCTAAGAATTATAGGCCAATTGCTCTAAACTAGTTTGGTGTTAGCAAGATTTATGAGAGGATGGTCAATGCTCGACTTGTGTGGTATTTGGAGTCAAAGAATTTTTGTTTCTAATTGGCAGTTTGGCTTTAGGAAAAATAGAAGTACTTCTGACCCTTTGATGTTCCTTACTCGGGAGATACAGAATGCTTTTGCCTTGCAAAACCAGACTGTTGCAGTGTTCTTTGACCAAGAAAAAGCCTACGACACTACCTGGCGAGGGGGTATCCTTTTGCAACTTGCAGAGTGGGGTGTTGTGGGTAATTTGTTCTATTGTCTTAAAGATTTTTTGTCAGAACGTTACC
Source organism: Macrobrachium nipponense (assembly GCF_015104395.2). Classification (NCBI taxonomy): domain Eukaryota; kingdom Metazoa; phylum Arthropoda; class Malacostraca; order Decapoda; family Palaemonidae; genus Macrobrachium; species Macrobrachium nipponense. The sequence continues at coordinate 72,122,817 of NC_087215.1, read as the reverse complement.
TGAAAATAAGAGTGGGCTCTTACATTTCTTCTGCTTACCCTCAAGAAGAAGGGTTACCTCAGGGAAGCGTCCTTAGTCCAACAATCTTTAATGTAGCTGTCAACGGCCTACTAGAACAAGTTCCTGTCGGGGTGCATTGTCTGGCCTTTGCTGATGATTATGCAATAATCTGTAGCAAGTCTACAGCTGTCGAAGCTTGTCAAAAGATCCAGACTGCTATTAATGCTTCAACATTATGGGGCCAGTGCTAAAAGGGTTCAAATTTTCACCACCAAAAAAACCAGAGCTATAACGATTTTGCCGATTAAGAAGAGTGGAAGAGATCCCTACGCTGTTTTTAAATGATTTGATTTTACCTTGTGAAGAGAGCATTGAGAGCATAAGTATCAGGTGTTACATTTGATAAGAAATTAACTTTTACTCAACATGTTAATGAAGTTGTATGTAACGTGAAGCTTCGTCTTAATATTCTTAAAGTTGTGTCTAATTTTAATTGGGGGCCAGATCGAATACCCTTTTGAGGATGTACCAGGTCTTATGCCTAAGCAAATTGATTATGGTTGTCAAGTTTATGGTTGTGCATGCAAGACAACTCTGCAGAAATTAGATGTTGTCCATGATTTGGCTTTACGTATTTGTACGGGAGCCTATAGAACTTCACCAGTAGAAAGCCTACATGTTGACTCAGGTTTTCCCCCACTATTTATCCGTAGGGAGGAATTAGGCTTGAGAGCCATATCAAGAGTACTTACATCAAAGCTAAACCCTAACTTTAAGTACGTAAGAGAACACCTGATAGAGCCCCAAATAGACCTGGACTGCCAAAGCCGCTTGAAGTTCAACTAGCAAGCTCTTGCCAGGGAGGTAGGATTACTACCCCTGCAGTAGCTGAAATTTCGCCCTCAAAGTTTCCTCCTTGGAATAGGGCCACGCTTAGAAATCTGCCCAATTAGGGACAGCAGGAGCAACAGTTCTGGTGATCAGTTGAGGGCAAGTTACTTGGATCATGCTTTTGAACATGGTGATTCTCATCATATATATACTGATGGCTCGAAGGGTTCTGATGGTGTTGGTTGCTCTGTAGTGACTAGTGATAATATCATTAAAAAGAAGCTTCCATTTAATTCCTCTGTTTTTACAGCTGGACTGCTGGCAGTTTTGACAGCTCTTAAATATATTTTTCATAGTTCTTGTACTAACAAGGTTTTTACCATTTTTACAGACTCTTTGAGTGTTTTATCTTCTCTCAAAAGCCTAGTCTCTTGCCACCCTTTAATGCAAGAAGTACAAGATTGGTTTTATCTTTTAATTAATAGAAGAGGTTTTGTTGGGCTCCGTCCCATGTTGGAATTGTTGGGAATGAGCGAGCCGACGCTGCTGCTAAGGCTGCAACTAGGCTTAGGCACATTTCCAACATGGGCGTCCCTGTTTCCGATTTTAAAAGTACCATTCGATTTTATTGTAGAGGCCAGTGGCAGGCCCACTGGTCTACTTTAGATAATAATCTGAAATTAAAGTCGATTAGGCCTTCTGTCCATCCTTGGCCTCATAGCCGGATGGATAGAAGGTCTGAGATAGTTTTAGCTAGATTACGTATTGGCCACACTAAATATACTCACGGGTATCTAATGACGAGTGGAGCGGATAGGCAGGTTCCTCGATGTTCCACCTGTCATGTAGATTTGACTGTGGTGCATATTTTGGTGGAGTGCCCTCATTTTGAAAACAAACGTAGAGCTTGTTTTGCTGCAAATAAGACTCTTGCCGATATTTTAGGGGAAGGTGCTCAGGCAGAGCAAATTATGACAATTTTTTTTAAAAATATTGGTCTTTTTTATGAATTGTAATTTTCTCTTAATTGTAGTTGGTTTTCTTGTTTGGTTTTTATGAATGAATGATTTGTATATTAGATCGGTTGTGTGTATGTTTGTTGTGCGACAGTGATTTTTTTTTTTTATTCTTAAGATATATATCGCCTGAATGGCCCCCTCGGCTCCGACACTTGGCTATGTGCCAAAAATTTTATAATCTAATCTAATCCAATAAGGACACTACAACAAAACATGTTGGGTCTTCAGCAGGTAATTTTAACAACCCGTTAGTAATCTGCTGAGAGCCAGTTGTTTTCCAAGCTGACAAATTGCAATTAGAAAAATCCTTAGTAACTTTAAACTTCCCTTAAGCTGTTCCCAATTTATTCCCGTTTTCTCTATTGATGACAGAAATGACCCTCTCAAAATTGAAACAAAGAACAGTGTACAAGGAAGTCCAAGAAGTAGGGTGAAGTTCTATACCTCTTACACATACCTTATGAAGCCACTCCTAAAGGCTTATTTTGTGCCTGAACAAATGCCGGGCTTGATATCTGGTCTCGTGCACCGTGACGTAAAAATCTCGTAGAGTTTCACTGTCAGAATTTGCTCTAATTCAGAACGGTAATAGGTCAAAACAAAATCTAGTCCAGTTCCCTTTTGAGACAGTTTTCCATTTTCCTCAAGGTTTCAAAGCAGAAGTCTTCCACGCTTTATAACAGAAAATGACACTTCGTATTGAGCCCTCATAGAAAACTGAAGGAACATCAGTAAAACAGATGGTAACTACGATAAACACCATAGTAAGACATCGATATATTATACTGAATTTGTAGATGCCAGAACCCTGAACGAGCTCTAATGGATAATTTATTTGTAAATATTAATAAAAATGCGTATTTTTCCTTTTCAGCGATATTTAAGTGAGAAAACTGGCTAGCTTTTAAAGAGGAAAATTACTGAAATAATAAAACACTTGATGTCTTATTTTCCTTGACATATTCCAACCTTTTGCCATCAAGTTTGACATCGATGTCAATAAAGCTGTGAAATTGGAACCTCGTCAAATTCTTAACTATGTTACAAACTTTCGTTGCTTCAACTTTACTGCAGGCTATGATTACTGATGTGAAATGATAGTACTTTAAAGGATTGATTTCAAACTCTTTGATTCTCTTTCACAAAGAATAGAACGTTTTCAAACTAGCATTAATAATGTCAGCTTTCACAGTTTTACTCTAAGATTTCGTTCCTTTGGTAAACTTTTCCAGGTTGATTTTTCCCACACAATAGTAATGTTTAATTATAGCTTGCAGAACAACAAACAGATTACAGGTTTATCAACATTGCTAAGTTTAACTTTTATTTGCTTAAAATGTAGTTTTGCTAATTTGGTTGCATTTAAATGGTAATAAAAAATAAAGAACGAACTAAAGGGGTTTTCCCAATTGTTATACACATTCAAGGTTTTAAATTATAGCACCTGGAGATGCTAATCACGAATAATCATTGTCAATCAATCACTACTAAATGGCTTTTAACTTCTATCTACAATATTTATTTACTAAGTATGAAATATAACTTATATTCTTCTCAGATGTCTTTCTGAATGATAGATTACAGGTTATAAAAAGGTATGCTAAAGACTAAATTCAGTTAATTATTTTACTTCAAATGATAAGTCATCCTCCAGTCCCTGATCCAACAAAAGTGATTAATTAAACAGACACATACAGTCCCCACAAAAGCAGACAAGTGACACAAATGCCTTAAATAACTCGTCTTATGGCCCTATGACACCATTCAATGCAAGTGATTGAGTCAGGTAAATGGTCAGGGATGTGCAAGGCGAATATCCTCCTGCCCCGTTCTTCCTCCCCCAGCAGAACAGCAGGTCTGACTTACGTCAACCTTCACCATACAGTGGACCACCAGGCCAGTTTAGGTTCCATGCAATAACACTATGCAAAATCATCCCATTAACAATAATCAAGGGGAATGCCCAGCATTTATAAGAACATTCCTTTGGGCGTTATGGAGTTCGGATGTTATCTCAAGATTTTAACACAGTTTTACAAGACAATGAAAACTGCAGTTTTGTACAGGTCATCAGAACAGGACTGCTCGAATTTTTTCAAACTGATCACCAAACACAAGACTAAAAATTCCAATTTGTTTTGCTTATCAGCACAAGCAACACTACCATAAATAATATAGTCTTAAAAAATGAAAAATTGCAATTTTATACATGAACGCTAGCAAAGACGTCTAAGAAAACGGCAAGAAGGCTATTAAAAAACTGCAGCTTTGGAATAATTCACTAGAACAATGCTACAGCCCTATGAACACTGCCTTACACTCTGAACATTACAACATGGTTAACATCATTGTTCATGACCAACATGTGGTACTGGCTAGGAATATAAGGACAGTTTATTTCTTTTCAACCTCAGCACAAAGCTCACCCAAACTGAAAGACCATTTTAGGTCCAAAACTTACCAAACTAACACTCTTTCAAGTACAAAACTCTTAAACTGACACACTTTAGATATAATGTACAACATTCTCAAATACTCAACAGACCTGCTTTAGGTACAACATTCTCAAACATCTCACACACACTACGTACAAATTTCTCCAAAACTGATTCATTTCATTGGGAACAAGACTCTCAAAATATCTCGCCTATCAAGTAAAAATATTCTCCCAAATTAACACTGGGTAAAAAAAACTCTCCCATACTGATAGTTATAAAAAAAAAAAAATCTCCCTTACTAACAAATTTTTTGGTAAGACCCACGTTTTCCCAAACTGACCTACTTTTTGGAGACAAAATTGACACTTTGGGCAAACAATTCCCCCAAACTGACAAAATTGAGTAAAAATGTCTCCAACTGACAAAACTATTTTTGGGTACAACTCACCTTCCCTAACCGACATAGTACATTGTTTGGGTACAAAATTCTCCCTATCTGACTCATTATTGGGTACAAACCTCTCCAAAAATATTACAAAGTTTTGGTTGGGTAAAAACTCCCAAACTGGCATCCTACTCATGTAAAATACTCTAAACAAACTGACATTATCTTCAAACTACACATTATGGGAAAATTACTCTTCTAAATTTAAAAAAAAAAAAAAAATAAATATAAAAAATTTACCTTACAAACAGATGCTCACATTGGTTTTCCTACACAAAAAAATAGTTCATTTTTAAGGTAGAAAGCAAGTCTTTCCATCCATAAAATTTCCAGGGAAATAAAGTCTCCCTTAATTTATCAGACTTTCTTTGCAAACTCCTCTCCCAATCCAGCATGTTTTCTAGATACGTATTGAAATTCCATAAAAAAAATAGTACATTCCAGAGAAAAATTCCTAAAGTAACACTTTTCTAGGAAAAAAATTCCCAAACTAACATACTTTCCAGACAAAACATCCTCCAATGCTGACAATCTTTCTACGCAACTGAATTCCCCATAAAACAGTTGAAAAAATACATACTCTCTCCTGAACCAGAATACTTTCTAAACAAAACTATCACATATTTGCAAACTTCCAAACAAAAAACTAATGAACTAACTGAGTACTTCAAGATAACTCATGGGCTACATGATATTTTAAGCCAAAAGTGTAAGAATGTATTTCCTAATAACACACAGGCTAACAGATACTGTTTTAAAAATCACAACCCAACAAATTTGCTAAGTAAAAATTTCACAAACTAACAGATTTTCTAGCTATAAAGATAGTAAACTGACAAGACTTTCAAAGCAAAAGCTCAAATTCAAATACCTTGAATGCAAGAGCATCAAAGCTAACAGACATTGTTGGCAAAATTATAAAAAAACCAACAGAAAAGACTTTATAAAAGTAAAAGTATCATACAAAAAACATACTTACCTGCATGTAAAAAATGTTACAACATAAACTTCCTTAATGCAGATTACCTTAAGAAACTCGTGAAATGTCAAAGTATCACACACTAATCTATATTATGAAATGTAAAAATATCATAGAATAAGATTTTTACCAAATCCAAAGCTTATTGACACTACAGCAACACATTCTAAGGCCCCGTCACACGGCCGAGCTTTGTTCGATGTGATGTCAGAAGCGGAGAAACTGCGGCAACGCTCTGACTTTTCTCGCTGTTTCTCCGCTTCTGACGTCACATTGGACAAAGTTCGTCGACAAAGCTCGACCGTGTGGACGGGGCCTAACAGACTCTCTGAAACAAAAATCTAGCTAGTGCAAAGACTTTCAAAGCTGAGCCTCAACTGATCATAAACAGTATTGTCCAAACTGCAGTAACACATTCTAACAGACTCTCGGAAACAAAATCTAGCCAGTATGTACAATGACTTTCTGTGCCTCAATTGATCATAAACAAGTACAGTAGTACCTCGAGATACGAAATTAATCCGTTCCAAGACGTCTTTCGTTTCATGAGGTTTTCGTATCTTGGACCACATTTTACATGTAAAATGGCTAATCCGTTTCAAGCCCTCCCAAAACACCCCAGTAAATTTCATAATAAAGCTAAATTGACCTATAAACAATGAAATACTACAACAATTTGGACCATTCAATACCTAAATTAAGAATAAAATGCAAAACCTGTAAATAAAGTGTATAGTGTACAAGAAATATTATTACTGTAACGTAAAATGTGGAAGCTTACCTTTGCGAGTGAGGCTACGTACATACATAACTATCCAAGGAAGATTGCTTCTGCCTACTTTCACAATGTTCCTGTGTGAGCCTTTTCGGGGGTGGTCTTCTACAAATGATTGCACTTATGAAAAGTGCTTTAATTTCTGCCGTTTTTTTTTCTTTTGTACATATGTACGTACGTACACTTTAAAAGATATACGTACACAACTGTTTTCCCTGTGTGAGCCTTTTGGGGGGGCGGGGGGTTGTCTTTCACAAATGATTGCAACGTTTATGAAAAGCGGCTTTAATTTCTGCCATTTTTTTTCTCTCTCTTTTTTCATTTTTTAACTTTTTTTGTTTTTTTTTTTTTTTTTACCTTTTTTTTACTTTACGTAGTTTTTTTTTTTTTTTTTTTTTTTTTTTACAGAATTTCAACTTTCTGTTTTTTATCACTTGGTTCTTTTTTTGCACCTCATGACTCTGTTGGCCCTCCTGGGGTTTCCATCAAAACCCTGTTCAACCAAATGCTCTCTCTGCAACTGATTGGGGTACTGAATGTTCGGCTGCTGACCTTCAACATAAACTGAAGTGCCTTGATTATACGTATGGTATGCATGTTGTAAATGATTGGTCTACACCCTCTGGTTCAGCAGGGAGTGGATATTTCTACCAACCTTGCAAAGTTTCCTAGTTATCCACATGAGAGAGACCTTGATCACTTATCCCATGTGAGAGATCTTGGTCACTTTTTTTTTTAAATAACGTACACATTGACGATCCCGAAAACGAATACCATGTGCGTACTATAACAATGCTGGTACCGAGTGCCGAAGCATGCCACCACGTGTACTAGTAGATGCATGATGGGAGGGACGCTGGCCAATAGGAGAGAAGGATTTCATGGCCGCGACCTAACATCAGGAACCAAATGGGAAGAGCAGGAGGATGGTGGCGAGTCTACTAGTACTAAGATGGCGGCGCGCGGCGCAATTTTCAAAATTGTTATCCGGGCGAATCTCGGACTTTCAGAAACCTTTTGTATCTTGAAAACTTTTCGTATGTAGAGCCGTTATTTTTTCGTATTGGCTTTCGTATCTCGAAGTTTTTCGTAAGTTGAGCATTTCGTATCTCGAGGTACTACTGTATGGTCCAAACTCCAGATATCATTCAAAAACAAACTAATCTATTCTGCCCTGCAATCTTTACATAAATAACTAAAATTATATGAATGACGATGAGTCCTGAATTTTATCATCATCCACTAATGAGACAATCACAAACAAAGCCTGAAGCCTAAATTACTAACTGAATCTTAACTTTAATTTCCACAAACAAACAACGTCCCAACTCTACACCGTACAGACTACAAAAAAAATGAATGCCAAACTCCTTCATGAATTAATGTCTGAACATCAAAGTCCACTGCTAATGAAGGAACACTTACTGAATAAAAAATTCCATTATGAACATCAAAGTTTACCATTACAGCAATGAGAGCAAAGTTGATCACAAACTCTCTTTGAAGCTTCCTAAACCAAACTAACTATTGCATTGCTATTAACAATTCTTATGAGTGTCACACTTTAATCTTTAACTTCTCTCATTCTATACAATTACAAGGAAAAACTTTATTAACACCAAAACCACCATGAAAAAGACGTCTTTGATCTTAAGTTACCTATTTTCAATGTGGTTTCCTGAATGCCAATAAGTACTCTATAAATACGTCAATTTCAAAACTTCACAAACTGCAGTAGTACATCAAAACCTGGAAAGCATCAGCACAAATCTATTGGCATCATAAAAAAGTAAATAGCACATCAATGCAAAACAGAAAATTCCATGACATACAACTTGATTCCTGCTTTAGAGGGCAAGATCCCAAGATCAGACATATTGAAGTACAACCAGCTGTCATTCTATTGAATTCTGAAGTTGTTATACCACAGTAAGGCTTACCAAAACAACTTCATAGCAATGTAAAAGGTATACCAATCTTACATTCCATTTAAGAAGCTAGGAATCATTTCTCAAGCCACATATCACAAATCATGAAATTCCTTAACAGTGCCACCATAACATAGCCTCATCACATTGGGGATGTTTACTTACATGTATTAATTCAAAATTTAGTAAGTATTTTAACACTTCCAGAAAACACCTGAAATCAATCAGCTATCATTAAGTGAAGTAATCATTCCCACTTCCAGAAAACATCTGAAATCAATCAGCTATCATTAGTGAAGTAATCATCCCCAAAAATTGCATTTAATATTTGCCTTACTTCGGTATGGAAAGAAAGGGCAACTAAAATAAATTTCATCAAAATCTGACCAAGACTCTATGGAATAATCTCAAATGAGTTAAGCTTCTATCAGAATGGTATCCCAAAGGGTCTAGGCGAATTTACCGACAACAATTTACCGACAACAGTTCATCGACATGCTCAGTTTATCGAGCGCACAATTCACCGACCACAATTGATAGAAATAAAAAAATAAAGGTCTTAAACAAAATTCAGTCGGCCAAGTGGAAAATAAAATATTTTCATTGACTTATAATTGGTGACATATTCAGATTGCAGCCTTAGTTAATGTTTCATTACTTATTGGTTGTTTCGGCTTTTAACCTTCTATCTTTGATATATGAAATAATTACTTACTAGTCTTTATTTAGGGATATTAGAAAACGATGTAGTTTTTTTTTATTTATTAAAAATGTTTAAAATATACAGTAAATAAAGCAACTGTACAGTCATGGGCAAAATATTTAAGAAACAAAATATTTGAGAAATAAATAGATGTATAAAAAACCACAAATTGTTTTATTTAAAATCAGAAAGCAAGATTATGGGCTATTGGCCGCAGATAATCAATGACATCGCTATACGAAGAATATTTTTCAACAATCCGTTTTATTCGTTCAGAAGAATCACGGTATTTTCTTTCTTGATGGTTGAGATGAAGTACCAGCTAAGAATGGTAAACTTTTACATTATAATTTTGTTCCTTCTTCAAGAAGTCGAAAAACTTCCATATATTAGGGTGGTGCCCAGCAACTTGTGTTTCAAAAGTTCGGTGCCAGCCTTCTACCGCATATTTGTCTTAGGTAGGGATAGTAAAGCAGATTCATAAACATTCCACATCTCGAGCTCAAACTTGGGAGGTCTACGACGGTTTCTTCTGTCAGGACGGCCTATCCACGTATCTTCAAAATAGTCCACTACGACTTCTGCTTCACTCGGGAGGATATCAGCATCACATAGCAATTCAAATGCACTGACTACCGAATCAAGAGGCACATATGCTATGGCGGGCAAATAATGGAGATTTAGAGCAAATTCTGCATCCTCTTCATATCTTCTTTTCAGTCCATTAGCCTGGATGGCACGAAAGATACACTGAGAAAAATGGAAGAAACATCCTTTTAATACCACGCTTGGGAATTCTTTTTTGCATGCCTTTATCATTGCGTGTTCAAAATCAATAGTTATCGAGGAAGGAGACGAAAAATGTGTATTGATCTTAATCTTCTCTAGTAGCGTATTGTAAGATGCTTCTGACTTATCTGGAAGTAATGCATAGACAAGCGGAATTGCTCTATTTTCTTGAAATCCATGGAATGTATATAGCTGATAAAATAACAACGGAACGGTTTGAATGTTCCGTCTCCATACCAATGATCACTATTTGCTAGAAGATGAGTGTTACGTGAAGTAGCAAAAATTAATATGCGATTTTCAGTTGGTCCAGAGTCGAAAATTAAAAAAATTTTCACCTCGAAACGTTTTCGTATACTCGCTAGTAAGAGTCAATTCACTTTGGCACTGTGGAAGTGGTGGCAGGCAATTATTCTCAAATCTGATACTTCTTATTGTCCTTTTCATCGTCTGTGTTTTTGGAAGTCTACAAGCAGCTGCTTCGCTGCAATTCTTGAGCTCGTTTGATATTAGTGCATGAGGTGCTTCTGTGGAAGATTTGGCTTTTTTATACGTATGCTTTCCACAATTTTTAGTGCTTCACTCTCGGGCACATCACAAACATGATTATGCTCAGTCACTTCTGCTACAATTTCACCGTCACACGTAGTTACTCGCGCTTTGCACCTTATTTTGTGATATTTGTCACATTTCCAGTATATCTTATCTTCACGCTCCTTGTCTTTATAAAAGAAATAGCCATGAACAACAAGCTTCTTCTTTCCTTTTTCGGATTCTATAAAATGGAGAGGCATGATGGGCTATGTAGTGAAAATCTTTGTTAACTAGACCATTTATATTTCTTACTGAAGTAAGAAAATACACTGTTATTATTTTGAAACTCAAGCTAATTTGGTAATTTAGTGCATCGGCTGTTTCTAAACTACCTGTTTAGTATTAAAACCTTATTTGGTGATTTATTGCCTCGGTTATTTCATAACTACCAGTTTAGTATTCAAACCTTATTTTATATGTGGCTGGCCAGTCTTGTTCATGATCTTTCCTTTTTTAACTTAGCTTAATTGTTGCCGGTGAATTGATCAATCACAATGTCGGTGAATTGTGCAGTCGATAAATTGAGCATGTCGATGAACTGTTGTCGATGAACTGTTGTCGGTAAATTGTTGTCGGTGAATTGTTGTCGGTAAATTCGCCGGATCCCATCCCAAAGAACTCTTACAGTTTCCTTACTGCCACTGACACATAAAACCATTTTACTATAAATCAGTCTTTGCATTCAGTAAATTCTGGATATCTCACAGAACCACAGAATTATCCAAGTAGATTTGCCAAAAACTTTTTCTGTCTATTCTATGACAAACACATCCATCAAAATATACACCAATTTGTATTCTAATTACGATGATGTTATCATTTTGCATGGTCTCTTACACATCCTCTAAAAACATGGCCATCGTGGTATTTATTCTTCCTTCATGTCACGTACACGAATGAGTGTTAGCCTAAAGCGAAAAGGTGTTTAAGCCCCAAGCTGGTACCACCTATTGAAGAAACTGCATTTGTCCAAAATATAATTAAAAGTATTGTCTTAAGGCTAACTAAAGGATAACTTTGAACTTTCTACATGTTCTGATACATTAAAATGATACCTTGCAAGACATTCTAGAAGGATATAATTCATATTAACTACTTATCAGTATCAATAATTTTCTTAGACAAAGTTTTGTGTAAATTTCGATGCATTTAACCAAACTGCCAGCACAAATTTTAAGTTCTGCTCTAGAAAATAAACTTTCTGATCTCAGTAAATGGTGTTCTACAAGTTATAATTTGCATATTATATCAACAAATTGATTTATACTTGGCCAAGAACTGGTATTTTCAAGAATGAAAACAAAAAAATAATAGTAAGTTGTAAGTAAAGTGTCAACACAAAATAAATACTTCTCAAAAATGACAGTTTTTCCTACAAATAATCAAAGAATCTGAAATCTTTCATATAGAGTACTTTTGCATCTAGTAAGTATATATGAGGTAATTTTTTCCACATCAACAGTGCAACGACAACAGTCTCATATCCAAAAATCTCTGAAAAATCAAATGAAATGAGTCTGATCACAAATATCTACAAGTAAATTGATCCACAGAGCTTTAAGGTAGGGATCCAATCAGCTACAAAGTGATTTAGCATACAGAAACTAATGTCTGATGACATACATATTGTAAATTCCTGTCATTTGCTTAATGTTCCTTAGTTCTTCATGACTAATACGAGACACAAGCTCTGTAAAAAACCATAGGACAAAGTTCAGCACGAAATCTCACAGAAAACTAAAAAGCATGTCAAAATGTATGAAAATCACCGATTTTTGAACATTCTTTGAAAAAATGGACTAGGTTTTTTGGCAGTGGAAAACTACAAGATCACTACATCACATCATAAGATAAGTGTCGGAGCATCTGCTTAGGTACAAAATACAGCCACAAGAATGAAAGCTAGGCATGTCTCAGTGGTAACCATACCATGCACCCTTGGACTACTTGCACATAAGTCTTCTTGCACATTTGAGAGGGACTAGAAGTCCTCAGATGAGACTGAGAAAATGGGAATGCATCTGGAAAAGTACAAGTTTAGTATACAAAGGGTCTTTTTCCATCTCAGTAATCAAGATGTCAATTTAGGAAACAACTCTTTAGATGAGCCTCAAAGCTGATAACTGACCAGTTATTTACATCCTGATGAGGACTCCATCCTTGGCGCACTGCAGTGATGACCGAAAGGAGTTCATTTCTTTCCAGTTTTACATTTATAATCTTTCAGCTTTCTACCTAAACAATGTCTATATGAGGGCTTTTGTATTTTAACTTGCATCCCTTGATAATGTGCAATAATTTGTAAAGTGTTCTTTAACTGTCAGATTTATACATAAATGTTTAAACATCACTGCTCTAGTTCTCACTTTGTCTTAAATACCAAAAATATAAATCCTACCTTCTCAAAAATTGAGACAACAGGAAACTCAAAGTTTAGATCATGACACAATATGTAAAAATTCAAAACTTAGATCGTGACAAAATATGTAAAATTCAAAATTTAGATCATGACACAAAATGTAAAACTCAAATTTACAATCCAAACTTTAGAACTCACTTGAATGTTTGATGAACACTATCGTTAGACTCACAGTCTTACCACAACTTCATACTTAACAACCTGGAATCCAAACATCTGTGATCATGGAACGACAAAACACTTGTAAGTGTTTGGCATGAGTGTGTTTAGAGTAAGAATTTAGAGTGTAAGAAGTCAAGCTGTTGAGTGTGAGGTGCCAAGTCTGTGCCAGCACAGAGAGAGAGAGAGAGAGAATCATAAAACTTCTTTACAACAAAGTGTAGGTTTCTAGCATAAAGCATAATAATTTTCTGCTGCCAAGAATTAAGTGATCAGCTTCCAAGTCATCCTGTAAATTGTAATGTGTTTATGTATAAAAGATTTTATGAGAGACTGAAGGAATGCTTTTAAATATGTAGCATGTGAACTCAAGTTCACATAGAGGAACGTCTATTAAGTATTGAAAAGCAAGAGTAAGAACCAGGAACAATGCCTAGAATATTTATATTACGTAACTCTGAATATCTCATATCTAAATCTAGTCTCTTTAACTAAGACATTGCCAAAAAATATTGCTATTTTAGACCTCAGCAGAAACTGGGCAACAGAGACAATTTGTATAATTCAAAGTCTGCAAATTAAGTTTATCAAACCTACACTGTAATGTACACATGGTATACCACAACCAAGGAGACACTGGATATTTACGGTAAATAGTTTCAAGCTTTTTTTGTTGTGTTAATTTCAAATTTAACAATTAACTAGGTGAAATGCAGTCTATTGCAAAATTACATTATAAGGACAACTGCCTGGAATTTAGCACTAGTCATCTTTCAGCTAAATGAAAATTACGAGACCTAGTGAGAACCAAGCAAAAGGCCAAAATACAAAAGTCCTTAACTGTCTTCCTCTGATGGTATTCACACTTTAAAGAGTTCAGTTTTTGAAAATTACAGTTAACTAAAATTCTTTGAATCATATCATTTAAATTCAGTAGAAAATAAATTAAAGTTATTTATACCTCAACATAAAAACTCTCTGTATGTCAAGAAACTAACATTTTAAGTTTCTTAGGTTGACAAGAGCCTATAACTCTAAAAATCAATGTGAATTTTTCAAACAATTCATGTTAACATAGCAAATTGCATATAGGATATATACTACCTTGATAAACTGTAACAACAAACATTACTAAAAGTTGATGGGAATTGTATGAAACCTGCTAAAAATCAACAAAAAAAAGAGAAATAAATTATTTATACCCCAAGCTAAAAAACACTATACATCTAAAACTGTAGCACTGTACGTTTATAAAATTTACAAAAACATATTACGTACCCAGAAACATTAAAAATTAATTTCTAAATTTACGTAAACATAGCCATAAGCATCCAAGATATACCCTGATAAATTATAACTGCACCGTACATACTGATTTTATCCCTCAGACGAGACAGAACTCTTCTGTCAAGACTTCACTCTTGATAACGACACCGGTACCTGACAAGACTTATACGTTATATGGCTACTTATATGACTTCTGAGTTATTCTTAAGACAATGGCTACTAAATGACTTCGCTTTACATAATTTCAATTTAAACTCCCATTTTGCTGTTCAGCTCCTTCAACCTGCCCTTACTCCAATTTACACCTATCATAAGAACCTTACAAGACAAGAGGTACTTGTTTAATAATAGCATATGATTGAACATCAATTCTCCTGATTGCTGAGAAGTCCAATAAGAGAGGAATTTCTCTTTTATATCGGAGGTCTGAGAAGTGGTTAGTCAAGTGAAAAATACTGACTAGTTCTCAAGAAAACTCGAATCTTCCAAGAAGGTTTACCTATAAATGTAGCATTAAACAAGTACAGAACAGTCTCATGATTGGATATGTTTAAATTCATAAAAAATATCCTGTTTAGCAAATACAAAAACTTCTTCTTTTTTTTACTTTAGGTTATAATACTAATACCTAAAATATGATTCACTAAGTCATCATACTCCCCTAATAATACCACATTCAGATTTGTATTTTAACATAAAAAATATAAACTACTTAAAAAATGACAAATTCTTAAACTATTTGTATTTTTCGTGGCTACACAAACCTGAGGTCTTAACAATAGGATAATCTTACAGGTTTTATTTCGTATAACTTCGTAACTAGAATGACTAACATGAGGTTATTCCAAAAAATGAATAAAACCTAAGGTACTAATTCTAATCATTTCTGAACTTGAGGAAAATTACTGAAAATAATAACTAAGCATCAAACAATGAACCACTGGATACTATACATCATATCTAGGAGTCCTAGGTAAATATGCACTACATTGAAAAACCGTCAATATAAAACAGTCAAAACCCATTCATAACTACTACCTAATAGATGATATTACACTGATAAGAATTTATGTAAAATACACTTGAAACATCTTGAACTACTGATGGCTGATGTTAAATTACTAAGAAATTCAAGAAAAACTATGCATCTTGAAATGCACAGTTAGATTACAGCTAACATTGCTTAGATTATGGAAGTTGGATGGACACACTGTATAATGAAACATGGTATCTGATACAGTAAGTAATTTAAACGGACAGAAAATGATCTGATATATATCAAACTGCCAAGAATTTTATCCAATACAACTATACATCTTGCAACACACTTGACAGTTGATGCTGAAATCTGAAACTTAAACACCTATGTACATATCATGAAACCTTCTAGGCTACCCAATAGCTGATATTATGTGATTTTAGTACTAAAAACTAATTAAAATAAAACTAACTTTGCTACTGGACAGCATATACTAACATGATCAAAATTAATGTGAACACAAACTCTAAAATCATATCAGGTACCTCCTAACCTACATCAAGTTACAGGGGTTTATAATCTCTCCATAATAACATATAACCATTTCCAACATTTACGTTAATGTTAATGGGATAATTTTCTGCTTAATAGTACAAAACACTGACAACAATGAAATATTAATGTATAAAAATGTTGCTGTTCCTTGAAGCTATATTCTTCGTCATAGTAGGTAATTGTAGAATTTCGCTGCAAGTTCTCCATCGTGTCTTATTTAGGTTTACCAGCTATGGATGTAACCAGTTACCTGCAGAGATGATGAAGTTAATGACATTATGTGGCATAAAGATCTTTTGGCTTAATAGGTGTTGACATGTTCCAAGCATTCAATCATTTAATTGTAATTCAAATGCCACTAAAATAAAGGTCAGAAAGTTAGTTTCACTTAGCAAAATACAACAAATAGTCCTATATCTGCATTAATTATTATTGTTATTATTATTATTATTATTTTTTTTATTTTTTTTTTTTTTCTCTATCACAGTCCTCCAATTCGACTGGGTGGTATTTATAGTGTGGGGTTCCGGGTTGCATCCTGCCTCCTTAGGAGTCCATCACTTTTCTTACTATGTGTGCCGTTTCTAGGATGACACTCTTTCTGCATGAGTCCTGGAGCTACTTCAGCCTCTAGTTTTTTCTAAATTCCTTTTCAGGGATCTTGGGATCGTGCCTAGTGCTCCTATGATTATGGGTACGATTTCCACTGGCATATCCCATATCCTTCTTATTTCTATTTTCAGATCTTGATACTTATCCATTTTTTCCCTCTCTTTCTCTTCAACTCTGGTGTCCCATGGTATTGCGACATCAATGAGTGATACTTTCTTCTTGACTTTGTCAATCAACGTCACGTCTGGTCTGTTTGCACGTATCACCCTATCCGTTCTGATACCATAGTCCCAGAGGATCTTTGCCTGATCGTTTCTATCACTCCTTCAGGTTGGTGCTCGTACCACTTATTACTGCAAGGTAGCTGATGTTTCTTGCACAGGCTCCAGTGGAGGGCTTTTGCTACTGAATCATGCCTCTTTTTGTACTGGTTCTGTGCAAGTACCGGGCATTCACTTGCTATGTGGTTTATGGTTTCATTTTCGTATTGCACTTCCTACATATGGGAGAGATGTTATTTCCGTCTATCGTTCTTTGAACATACCTGGTTCTTAGGGCCTGATCTGTGCCGCTGTTATCATTCCTTCAGTTTCCTTCTTTAGCTCTCCCCTCTATAGCCATTGCCAATTGTCATCGCTGGCTAGTTCTTAGTCTGTCTCATGTATTGTCCGTGCATTGGTTTGTTGTGCCAGTCCTCTGTTTCTGTCTGTCTTTCTCCTGTCTCTGTATATTTCTGGGTCTTCGTCTACTTTTATCAGTCCTTCTTCCCATGCACTCTTTAGCCACTCGTCTTCACTGGTGTTTTCAGATATTGCCCCAGTGCTCTGTTCTCGATGTTTACGCAGTCCTCTATACTTAGTAGTCCTCTCCTCCTTCCTTTCGTGTTATGTATAGTCTGTCCGTATTTGCTCTTGGGTGTAGTGCTTTGTGTATTGTCACATGTTTCCTGGTTTTCTGATCTATGCTGCGGAGTTCTGCCTTCGTCCATTCACTATTCCTGCGCTGTATCTGATTACTGGCACTGCCCATGTGTTTATGGCTTTTATCATATTTCCGGCGTTGAGTTTTGACTTGAGTATCGCCTTGAGTCTCTGCATATATTCTTTCCTGATCGTGTCCTTCATCTCTGGTGCTTTATTTATCCCCTCCTTCCATTATTCCCAGGTATTTGTATCCTGTCTCGTCTATGTGTTTGATGTTGCTCCCATCTGGGTAGCTTTATCCCTTCAGTTCTCGTTATTTTGCCTTTTTGTATGTTGACTAAGGCGCTTTTTTCTATTCCAAACTCCATCCTGATGTCCCAGATACAATCCTTACAGTCTGGATTAGGGTATCTATTTCCTTGATTGCTCTTACCATACAGCTTGATGTCGTCCATGAACATCAGATGGTTGATTCTGTTGTCTCTTTTCTTGAGTTGGTACCCGGCATCCATCTTCTGTAGTACTTTTGTCATGGGAATCATGGCTACTACGAAGAGTAGTGGGGACAGTGAGTCGCCCTGGAAGATCCCTCTCTGATATTAACCTCTGCTAGTCTTATTCCAGAGCTTGTAAGTATTGTATTCCAGTTTTCGCATTGTATTTTTGAGAAGCTGATGGTGTTTTCCTCTGCCCCATATATTTTCAGGCATTCTATTAGCCATGTGTGTGGTATCATGTCGAAGGCTTTCTTATAGTCTATCCATGCCATGCTTAGGTTGGTTTTCCTTCTCCTACTGTTCTTCATTACCATTTTGTCTATCAGGAGCTGGTCTTTTGCGCCCCTACACTTCCTTCTGCAGCCTTTCTGTTGGTGGGGGATGGTTTGTCCTCCTCTAGGTAGTTGTATAGCCTTTCACTGATGATACCTGTTAGTAACTTCCACATTATTGGTAGACAGGTGATAGGCCTGTAGTTATGGCTATATTTCCCTTACTCTTGTCTTTTTGTACTAAGGATGTTCTTCCTGTGGTCATCCATTTGGGTGCTTGGTGATTTGAGATACAATGCTGGAGTTGTTCTGCTATTCGTGGGTGTAGGGCCTTGAAGTTTTTGAGCCAGTATCCATGGACTTCATCGGGACCTGGGGCTTTCCAGTTTGGCATTTTCTTTAGTTGGTGTCTGACTGTGTCTGTCGTGATCTCTGTGAATCTTTGTTTTATTCTCCCTGTTTCTTCTTCCTTGACTTCCTGGAGCCATGTTGCATGTTTGTTGTGTGATACCGGATTGCTCCATAAGTTTTCCCAGAGTCTCTTACTTGGTTCGGCTTCAGGAATTTCTTGGTGGTTGTCTTCCCCTCTTAGTTGGCTGTATAGTCTTTTCTGGTTGGTTCTGAATAGTTTGTTCTGTTGGTATCCCTTATTCCTGTTCATGTACCGTTGGATCTTATGTGCTTTGGCCTTAAGCCTCTGTTTAACATCTTCTATTGTGTTGTTTAGTCCCCTCTCTTGTACTTTGTATTTCTCGTTGAGTTCCTCCCTTGTTTTCTTGCTTCTTAGCCTTTTTTCTGCTATCTCTTTCAGTTTACTCAAGTCAGATCTCATCACCATGATTTGCTTTTCCAGGCGTCTTTTCCAAGGAGGTAGCTGTTTTGGTTTCTGTTGGGTTGGTTGTGCTGGTGGTGTTGGTGTTTGAATCCCCATCAGTTCTGCTACTAATCTTGCTCCTGCATATGTCAAGTTATTTGTTTCTGTGATACTGGTGGTGTGTATTGTGCCCATTATTTCATTGACCTCACTTGTTTTCTTCCTTAATTTCTTGGTGTTGTAGGCTTTCATGGAGGGGATCTTTATTCTCTCTGTATCTGGCTCCATCCATTGTCTAATCTTTTCTACCCATTCCGTCCTCTCTGTTACTTCGTCGGTGTTTCTTCGTGTGTCGTTGTTTGATATTATTATTATTATTATTATTATTGTGTTGAAGATCTCCAAAAATTTCCTGTCCTTTAAAGTATACCACCCAGTTACCTGGTTATTCCTGAATAACTATTGTGCCCATTAGAGTTTTTAAACAAACATCAGAATATTTTGAAAAACCAGGATCTAACAAGATATACTGTACATTCACTTCAAACCCCTGTTGAACTAGGACAAAATTCCACATCATTTACTGATTATTATTATCAATAACTTAAAAGGTGGACTGATGCATGTAAATACCACATCAGATTCTACTTAATATGGTTAATCAATGACAGTGTTTCATTGACATATGTATTAACTTATAGTTCAATGGAAAAATTTTAAATTTCTACAAAGCCTTACCTAAATCTAAACATCAAAACAAATGTTACCACACCCAAGTCCAGGGTCTCCTCGCTCTGACTCATATGGACTGCAATTTTGCAAGATAATCTGCCTGCAGGAAGAAAACATAGATCAGATCCTGGTGATGTATGTATGTTCAAGCCACTGCTATAAAAAATGTATGAAATCCTTGTACACAAGTCAAAATCAGTTGGACATGACTTTAAAATTTTCCAGAAACATCAACTGAAGTTGGAAGAAAAATTAATCAACGTTCATGTGATGGCATCATTGCCCCCATTAACTCTCAGTTTCAAAGTTGCACTATTATTGCTCATAAAAAATCAGTCATATTTCAAAGAAATTTGGTTTGAGTAAACAGCTGCAGGGTAAGGCGGTCCGCGGCTTATGACGGGCATTCCGTTCTTGAGACGTGTCGTAAGCCGGAAAATCATCAAAAATCATAAGAGAACCTTACTTTCAATGCTTTTAGTGTATTAAAAACTACGTAAACTGCATTTTTATTGCATTTTGCGTCATAAAAAAACTTCAAACATTGATTATTTTGCATTTTTGGAGTCATATTAATTTCTTCCACCAGATTGGAGTCATAAGCGCTGTAACCCTGGAAATATTTTCTGATGAATATAATTGAAAAATGTTGCAACCTCGGAACGTCGTAAGCCGAACCCATCGTAAGCCGGGGACTGCCTGTAATTATGATTACTATAACAGTGATCACTAAATTTAAAGCCATCCTTCTCTAAGCAGATAAGACAAAAGTAAAAATTTATAGCTTTTACATCTAGCTTTAAGTCATACTTACAAGGAATAACTTTCCTATTTAGATCTTTACCCACTGGTTGTCTGAAGTGAAGAGTGGTTTCAACGAGTACCCAAACCTGACACTGACCTTAGATTTCTACATAACAGCTAAGTAACCTTTCGTTATCAGTTTATTTGAAGATTTTCATTGGGCATTTCTTTACTCCTGATTTGATTCCCTTTTCTTTATTTATCCCTTGTTAGATTTACGTGCAGCCCATTTCTGTGATTTGTAGTCGAAGGTCATTCTCCCTCACAGCTGACCCTGAGTCAGAGTCTTTGCAGTTTGTTT
This sequence comes from Macrobrachium nipponense, assembly GCF_015104395.2. Classification (NCBI taxonomy): domain Eukaryota; kingdom Metazoa; phylum Arthropoda; class Malacostraca; order Decapoda; family Palaemonidae; genus Macrobrachium; species Macrobrachium nipponense. The sequence goes on along the minus strand of NC_087215.1, from coordinate 72,101,962 downwards.
TCCGTTCTTTGGCCCCTCGTCTGCTAGAAGATTCTGAGAGTAAAGTGACCATCTTGCACAAGGTGCAGTACTGTACTGAACCTGCGAATAAGAGCAGTGTCTCTATGAAGAAAACTTACTGGGATATTAGAAGTAGTCTAAAAACCTTGTTGAATACAAAAAATTTCCCTATGCGGTAGTCCACATCGTTTTTCCTATACCACCTGACCTTACATAGTGAGTACAAAAATTAGGTGTCCAACTACAACAGGGAACAAGTCCAATTTTTAAGTTCATTATATGTTAGAAAAGCAGTCTGAAATGCCCTCTGTAGAAGCACAGCTCAATGCTACAAACTTGATGTGCAATCACTCTACTTACAACATACATTCTTTGTAAGGGTTCATCCACAGCATACAGTAAAATGTCATACACACTAGTCTGTAATTTATTGCACATCACAAAAAAGTTGAATCCAGTCAACAACTTACTGGCAGTTAGCTATAAACCAAAGCATGGCTAAGGTTTGTTCCCATTTACAGCTTTTGAACCTGTTTTTCAACCAGTTTGTGATATGCATGTGACAATCAAGTGGTTGATGTGTTTATAAGCTCTGAATTATTGAATCAAAACCAATAATCGATGGCGGGGGGAATTAATATTTTTCATTCTAGGAATTTTATGACAAACCAACATTTAGTCAAAATATTAAAGAGTAAAATAACAATTTGTCGAAAATTGTATTTTTCCTAACTATACAAACCTGAGGTCCTTTAACAATTGGAATGGTACTTAGCGGCAGTTGAACAGGTCGTAAGCTTCGAACAAGGGAGTTCGGTAGTTAACTGCTTGTCCCGCAGTTGGCGGTCAGCTCGACTGCGAGGAGAGGAGTCACTTTGCTTTAGGCCCAGGAAAATGCAGAGTGAGGGGTGACATGAGGTGTAACTATATGTAAAGGACCTCAGATTTGTATAGTTAGGAAAAATACAATTTTCGACAAATTGTTATTTGTTCCGGTACGTATACAAACCCTCGGTACTTTAACAATAGGAAGACTCACTTATTGGTGGGTGGAATCTGAGTCTTATGAACAGACTGGTGTTCGTCCTACCTTGGTTCCCTCCCTGGTCGTAAGAGCAAAGGGACGGATCCTCTGTCCAGCTGATCGGGGTGTGCACCGCAGGATCAGTGATCAGACTTTTGGACCAAATTTATAAGAGGGAGGCAAGTGTACCTCTTATAAATAGCAACAAATGCAAGAACAAGTTCCTACTTCAAGAGCCAAGATGAAGTCATGGGTTTATCTCTTGTTGGCTTCCACTCCCCCCCCTTGTTGGGGAGTGGTGGATAAAAACTCCTATCCCTAATGAAAGGGATAGGATGGAGCTCGGTTATGTAGCTTACCTGCATCGGTCTCCTGTTCAGAGTAGTGACGACCGCGGCCCTCTGCCCACAGGTAGAGGAGGAAGAACGAAGGAGGAAGAGCAGCCAGTCACACTCTCTTTCACTCGCTCATTCATGCAGTCACACAAGGATGCGATGCTGTTCTGTTCGCTCGGGTGCTGGGTAGACTACACAACTTGTTGAGCAGCCACCATGGGTCCCAAGGAAAAAGTGTCCAAGGAAGTAAAGGTGGTCTGGTTGGCCCAAACCCCTGCCTTCAGAACCTGCGCCAGGGATAAGTTCTTGCGGAACGCAAGGGTTGGACCAATACCTCTGACTTCGTGGGTTCTCGGACGAAGGGTACGGGTGTCGTCACTACCATCCACGTCGTATGCCCTCCTGATCACCTCATGTAGCCAGAAAGAAAGAGTGTTCTTGGAAACTTCTTTCTTGGTAACCCCGACGCTAACAAAGAGGCGTCGACACTCAGGCCTGAGGTGTTGAGTTCTCTTCAGATAGCGCCATAGCACCCTCACAGGACAAAGCAGCATCTCTCCGCATCATCATCAGTAAAATCCTTCAAGGAGGGGATCGTGAAAGACTCGAACCGGTTGTCAGGGACCGAAGGATTCTGAGTCTTCGCTACGAAGTTCGGGACGAAATCGAGTGTCGCAGATCCCCATCCTCTGGAATGCTTTACGTTGTAAGAGAGACCATGAAGTTCCCCTACTCTCTTCGCCGATGCCAGGGCCAGCAAGAAGAGGGTCTTGAGGGTCAGATCCCTGTCTGACAACTCTCGGAGTGGCTCGAAGGGTCTGCGAGTCAAACTCCTAAGGACAAGAGTCACATCCCACCCCGGGGGCCTGAGTTCCCTGGGTGGACAAGACCTCTCGAAGCTCTTCATCAGGAGGGAGATCTTGAAGGAAGAAGAGATGTCCACACCTCACAGTTTAAGGACCAGTGCCAGGGCGGCTCTGTATCCTTTAACTGCAGAGACAGAGAAGAGCTTCTCTAGGTGAAGAAAAACGAGGAAATCCGCTACCTATTGAACAGTGGCTCTGAGAGGAGAGAGAATCCATCCATGACACCAACCACAGAAGACGGCCCACTTCCCCTGGTGCAGAGGACTATCTGAGGTATCCGGCCATCTCTGTTGCTGCACTGAGAGAAAAGCCTCTCGCTCGCAAGAGATGGTGGACAACAGGCAGCCGTGAAGACACAGGGACTCAACCGACCGGTGGTACCACTCAACGTGTGGCTGGCACAGGAGATTGTGCCAGGGGGGAGTCTCCCTTGGTGCTTTGGCGAGCAGAGCCAGCAGGTCCGGGTACCAAACAGCTTGAGGCCATTTAGGGGCCACCAGGATCATCCGGAGATTCGAGGTGATCAGCACCCTGCTGATAACCTTGCGAATCAGACAGAATGGGTGTTGAAGAGTGTCCTCTGCAGCTGCCTATGGGTCCAGCACAACTGAGTAGAAAACCTGGAATATTTTGTTGTGCCGGGTGGCGAACAGGTCTACGACTGGACGCCCCCACAGGTTGAAGAGCCTTTCCACCACGTCTGGGTGAAGGGGCCACTCGGTTCCTATCACCTGATCCCGACGGCTGAGCTTGTCTGCTACTACATTCCTTTTGCCTGGAATGTAGCGGGCCGACGGCTCTACTGAGTGTGCCACGGCCCACTCGTCCACCTGCAACGTCAACTAGGGCCCCCATGCTTGTTGATGTACACCACTACCGTAGTGTTGTCGCTCATCAACACCACTGATTGTCCCAACAGACGATCCCGGAACTCTTGGAGAGCGAAGAATGCTGCCTTGAGCTTCAGGACGTTGATGTGGAGGTGCTTGTCGTGATGATCCCACACACCCACAGCCAGCAACTCCTCCAGGTGTGCGCCCCATCCCTCGGTCGATGCGTCTGAGGACAGCAACATCTCCGGGGGGGGGGTGCAAAGAAGCATTCTTCTTACGAGGTTCCCGTCGTCCAGCCACCAGGCTAGTCCTGCCTCACCTCCTCCGCAGGGAGGAAGGGAGGGTCCCTTGCCTGTGACCAACACTCCTTTAGTCTCCACTGAGGAGACCGCAGGTGAAGACGCCCATGAGGGACTAGCTTCTCGAGAGACGACAGGTGACCGATCACGACCTGCCACTGCTGAGCTGGCTGCTCCTGTCGAGACAAGAACTGTCTTGTTGCCTCCCTGAACCTGCTGATCCACGAATCTGCGGGGAAGACTCGCCTTGCTACCGTATCGATCAGCATGCCCAGGTACTTCATCCTCTGCTTGGGCTCAAGATCCGACTTCTCGTAATTCACTACGATCCCCAGATAGCGGTAGAATTCGAGGATTCGGTCCCTGTCCTGTAACAACTGCGAGTGGGAGCTCGCCAGGAATAGCCAATCGTCGAGATACCTCAGAAGAGTGGGCCCAAGACGACACCAGCGTGAACACTTGCGTGAACACTTGCGTGAACACCTGTGGGGCGGTTGAGAGGCCGAAACAAAGTGCCTTGAATTGGTACACCGTACCGTCGAGGATGAAGCGGAGGTACTTCCTGGAGGATTGATGTATGGGTATCTGGAAATATGCGTCCTTCAGATCCACAGGAAGCATGAAGTCCTTCTCCCTGGTGAAATCGAGCACTGATTGTGCCGTTTCCATCGTGAACCGAGTCTGGCGAATGAATCAGTTCAAGGGAGAGAGATCTATCACCGGGCACCAGCCCCCCGAGGACTTCTCCACCAGGAAAAGTTGACTGTAGAAGCCCGGCGACTGATCCCATACAATCTCCACAGCATGTTTGCTCAGCATGGCTTCTATTTCCTGCCAAAGCGCTACGTCCTTGGTCGAACCAGGGACGTACGTCTGAAGATAGACCGGGTTGGAGGTGAGGAGTGGCCGAGACTCGAAGGGTAGTAAATATCCCTCCTGGAGAACGTTCACTATCCAGATCTCTGCTCCGTAGCGCTGCCAAGTTGCCCAATAGCTCGCCAGGCAACCCCCACTTCCGGCAGCAGGTGAGGGGGAACGCCGTCCCTAGCATTTCCCGCCTCTCTTCGGCTTCTTCTTCCCAGATCCTCCTCGAGAGAAGGACTGGGAGGAGGGCTGGTTAAGGTCGCTCCTTACTGAAGAAGTCGAAGGCAGAGTCTTTCCTCTGGGCTTCGACGAAGCAATCATCTTAGCCGCAGAGGAAGCGCTAGCTAAACTCTTAGGTTTAGCCGCAGTCGCTCGAGGTTGCCCAGCCACCTTCGAGACTGCCTGGTGGACCAGACGGTCACTGTCATCAGTGCGCCGTTGTTCCACCGCATCGTCCACAATCTCTCTGGGGAAGAGAGAGGAGGAACTCCGCACCGGCCTGTTGCGAAGACCCAGTGTCGCCTCTTGCCCATCCGCCCTGGTCACTTGGGTGAGGACAGCTTTCCTATGCCGAAGAACCAGGTTGGCCCGCAGGTTAGCCGTCTGGTGGGCCAGGTAGGAGATGGCCCTACCTCCAGACTGGCACAGTCTCACAAAAGCCGGGTCCCCTTCAGAGGCCGCGGTTTTCGACACTGTGAGGGACTACAGGTCGAGCCAGGAGTCTGCTTGGAATGCTGCCATAGCGGTAGATTCCAAGGCAAGTGCCTCCTGCTGCAAGAACCAGAGGTTCTCCGACAGGGGCTGCTGCAGGGACACCCCCGGAGTTAGCCTAGCCAGCTCCGGGTTAACCTGCTTGGGCAACAGCGGATCTGAAGGCACGTAGAATCTCCTCTGTCGTGGTAGAGGCGGGGGAAGGAGCTTGGATGACCTACCGGACCGAAGCGAACCCTCCTGTCCGGAGACAAGAGCGTCCATCTGGCTCAGTACACTGTCAGCCAAGGCTGATCGCGGCAGACCCACCGTCGTCCTGGGTTCCTTTTTGGGGGGGGGGGAAAACCCCAGAAGGACTCCAAACCCGATGTGGGCTCGGACGGGTGGGAGCGCGCTCCTTCCCCTAGTCGTTGTGCCGACGAATCAAGCGCAATAACCTCTGAAAACGACCTCTGGATCTCGGAAGTGACTGCATCCTGCCGAGATGGGCCATCAAGCCCGTCCAGCAAGAATGCCTCCTGAAAACCTCCTCCTTCCACAGGAGGAACCACCACAGACCTCTCATGGTCTCCTCCTGCCACTTGTGCATACGATCTGGGCGATCCGAGGACCGTGCCAGGTTCGTAGGGCGTCGTGGGGAGATCTTCGGCTTTTTACTTTAGTGACAGCATCTGCCTGTCTGCCATCTAGTGACACTTAGGGTAACTAATAAAAATAAATAATAAATAATAACTGACAACTATTTTGCTGTTACCAAAGATTAACCTTTGGATTTTAGTAAGATGGAAATATTTACTAAATTGATATAACAAAAATATAAAAAATACATTCTTGTGCAAGGACAACGCTTATTCACAACTTTCTCTGTATGTAGTTCATCATTCGCATTGTTCTTACTTCCCTCTGCGAGAGCGTTCAGCGGGCTTTCCGCCAATGTATATATCTTGTATAATCATATTTTGTGCACTTTTATATTTTGTATTATATGTTTCTCAAGAGACACAAATTGGGTCTCGCCGACCCACTTTTATTCTCTCGTGGGTCGGTAACCACATTTCCGTCCGCATGCTGTATATTTAAATTTCCCTTACCTGTAATAAAGCAGTACACTTCTACCTGCCTCTTTGTCCACTCCTAACAACTGGTGACCTCTCGGTTTGGACGGTGACCCAAGCGGTTTTGGCTCAGCCATTAAGGGACTAACTACCGCCGTTCACCTTCAGAGATCTTTAACGGACTCACACGACGCCTCAGTATAGATCTCTGAAAGCTCCTACCGTGGAAATAACCAACGCCTCTAACGGACTAAATACGGCATTACCTTCCCAAGGAATGTGTTCAGTCAAGGCGTTTCCTCAAACGGTTTGGCCCGCCATTCACGACTCTGTCGACCGTTTTCTGTGAGAAAGGACAATGGGTGCAGACAGTACTGCGCGAGAAACCCAGGCCTCCCCTGCCCCAGCGACGGCCTCGGACACAGCTGCCGCTCAAGCTGTCAAATTACCCCCCTTCACAACAGCTGACCCGACCGCCTGGTTCTTCCGAACTTAAGGGCAATTCCGGATCGCGGGGCTCACGAACGAAGTACTGCAGGCTGACCTCGTTGCAGCAGCTCTCCCGACAGAGGTGTTCGACCGAATATCTCCCTGGCTGACCGGTCGAGCACAAACCGAACCTGTCACACTCGACGAGATAAAAGCAAGGCTCGTGACAGCCTATTCCACACCCATCACTGAAAAGGCCGCCCGCGCCCTCGACCTAGTTACGAACCCCATGCGCGGCGCCGACCCACAGGATGCTTGGGACACGGTGATGGGCCTCGTCCGTTTGCCCGAAGTAGGTCCCGACGGAAAAAAGAAAGAAATCTGCCTGAGCCGCGAAATATTCTTGCTGCAACTCGAGCCAGACGTCCGAAAACAGCTGACTGACGCGTACACCCTAAAGGACGACGAACTACTGGAGAAAGCAAAGAAACTGACGTTGTTGAACAATGCCGTGAAGCTCGCCGCCCCCCGATCCTCCGTGTGCCTAGCCGCAGAGAAGGAAGAAGAAGAAGACGACGACCCAACGCAAAAGATCGGCGCCGTATCCCAGGGGAAGTCCTCCCACATGCAGCGCGGTGAAAACTCCTGGTGCCGCATACCACGGAGGTTTGGGAGATTCTCCAAGAGGTGGTGCGAAAGCCCCTTGCACCTTCCAGCAGTCAAAAAATGGCGATGGCAGACAAAACCAAAGCCGGCCGTGGCAACGGCCTCGTCGGAACCACACACTGAAGGGTTCTACGTCCGCGACGCGATCTCCGGCCGGAGGATGTTGGTGGACATGGGGATGATGCACTCGATATTCCCCCCATCAGGAAAAGGCCGTAGCTGCGAGCCTGACAAAACAACCGCCCTCGTCGCCGCAAACGGGACCCCCATCCATTCCTACGGCACAAAGTCCCTCGAGATATCCATCTTGGGGCGAAACTACGTCTGGGAATTCACCATCGCGGACGTCAGGATCCCACTACTTGGGGCAGATTTCCTGGCGCAAAACGGCCTCCTGGTGGACGTGGGCCACAAACGCCTCCTCGACATGGGGACATGCCATTCCCTACCACTGGCAGCGGGCCTGGGCACCCCTACAATTTGTACCATCGCCCCCCACAAGTACGGCAACCTCCTGCAGGAATTCCCTGAAGTCTTCAAACCGGAACTTCGTCAGGCGGCAGGGACGCCGCCCAAGCACGGAATATTCCACCACATCACCACCAGCGGAGAAGGTATACGGGGAGCCATTAACAGTCCCTGGCGAGTTCTTCCCGACCAATGCTGACGACGCCGACGTCTCCATCGCCAGGCTTCGGGAATCCGCCGGGAAGTTCACGCCCTGCGTCAAAACCTTCTCCGACAGGACCAAACGCTTCCTCCCGAAGGCCCTATCATCGTGCAAACACGTCTTCATCAGGGACGACGCCTGCCGCTAACGAGACCCTACCGAGGCCCCTTCCACGTCCTACGACGCACTGACAAGGCGTAACTCATATCCATCAATGGTCGCAAGGACTGGGTCACAATCGATCGCCTGAAACCAGCCTTCATCATGGACAAAGACCCCGCAGATGCGGATTCCATAGGGCGCCTAATTCTTCCTCGGAAAGAAGCGGCTCCTTCGATCGCCAAACCTCCCAGTCCTAGCTGCGGCCGCCCTCGGAAGACAGTCAAACCCCCTGAGGATCACCTCAGGGGAGGCATCCCGTCCCCAGAAACCCCCGAGGATCTACCACAGCAACTGATATTGCGCACCCGAGTGCGCCTCCGCCGCCCAGCTCGCTTCCGCGAGTAACAATCCGAAGTACAAAGAAATCAGCCAACAATTATGCCTAATTATTGTCTTGGGGGGGAGTATTTGTAAGGACAACGCTTATTCATAATTTTCTCTGTATGTAGTTCATCATTCACGTTGTTCTTACTTCCCTCCGCGAGAGCGTTCAGCGGGCTTTCCGCCAATGTATAATCATATTTTGTGTACTTTTATATTTTGTGTTATATGTCTCTCAAGAGCCACAAATCGGGTCTCGCCGACCCACTTTTATTCTCTCGCGGGTCGGTAACCACATTTCCGTCCGCATGCTGTATATTTAAATTTCCCTTACCTGTAATAAAGCAGTACACTTCTACCTGCCTCTTTGTCCACTCCTCACTTGTTTTCTTTTATCATAAATTTTATTTATTTGGATGTCCGAAAATTGCTACAATCTATAAAAATTAAAGTATTACATAGCAACTCTTATAATTCTGGCTTTGGCGTTAAATAGCTATTGTCTGAGCTTCATAAATTTTGCAAATAAAAATATTATAATTTTTTGATAAGCTCATAATAAATATTGTTTTAAATTAAATTATTATTTTGTAGTAATAAGCACTATTGCCTGTGTGATTTGTTTAAAAGTGATAAAACTTCAAGGTATGTTGCCATTAGAGTTTGGTATAATAAACAGCAATACGAATGATCAAGGTTGAAGCTTGGTAAAGTAAAACATGACGTAATATTTAAAATATCGCTAAATATAATTTGGACTTCAATATACTTAAGAAAAAAATAAACTATATCACTGAATAGCTGAGACTGTTATATTTTCCAAAAGATTATATATTTCTTAGAGCTTTTATTAAGTTGTTATGTAAAATAATTTTTGACATCATTCACAAAATCCAACGGGACTAAAAGTAAATAATAACGTTGAAAGCGTTGCATTGGGAATGGAAATTAATATAACGAAAATACATTCCAGTAATTACACAAGCACATAGCCCAGTCAAAACCAGAACAGTAAAAAGCTTTAAGAGAAATAAGGATAAACAGTTAATGGCAGTATCTTGCAAGTACCTATGATGTAATCTCTGGTTTTAAGAGTACTGTGCGAAAATTCCCTCTATTCAAAATACTAAATTAATTAAGTGATAAACAATTACTAATTAACTACTAAGACTGGTTAGCTGAAGGTACGTTAATTACTTAGAGAATGTTTATACAAAATGATCACTGGTAACTTATCAACATTGCATAACTTGAACGCCTTTGGTATTTATGATTAAATGAATTTATAATTAAACAAATTAAAAATGAAATGTGCAATATTCATGATATTATGGTGAAATTTTTTTTATTAGTATCTCTTAAGAATTACATTTTTTTGCGTACTTTTTATTTTTAGTCCTGTTTCCCTGTAAGAAAATTCGTCTGCTTTGTTTCGTCTGCTGGTGATTTCTAATAAAAGCTTATTGTCACTTCCATTAAAAACTCTAGCCATACAATTGAAATTTTATTTTCACACTATGATTATATAGTAAGTTATGAAAATTTAATAAAATTTCCAGTAATATCCTATTCACTTGAAAAATTATTATTCTGTAAGGGTTTCAGCTGAAGAACTTTTGGTAACACAAAACAAAGCAGACGAATTACTGACCAGGACAATGCACGAACTTTTAACTTTTGAAAATGTAAAAACTTCAGTGAGGTAATGCATAAATTATTCTGAAATAAACAACAAACTTATCCCAAGACATTTTAATGCCCACGTACATACATATGATCAGCAGAGTAAAGCAACATTTCGTCTGCTCAGGATCATAAGGGTAAGATTGTCGTACAACTGGAACTGCAAACATTTTGGCTACAGCTGACAACGCAAAGAAATTCTTTAGCAAAAAAATTATGCAAAAATTATGGATGAAATAATAACTTATTTAGATTTGCTTCACATCATTTTTATCATATCATCTGAAAGTTAAGGGGTCAAATCTGCCACCTCCAAATCCAAGGAAAAATAGGCTGATGCAGAGAAATGCAGAACACTAATTCCACAAGAAACGGATTTGTGTGATTGTATAGGTCTCTTCTTCAATCTGCACACCAAAGTCGCGCCCAAAAATAGGCCTTCTCATAATAATTACTTCCGTTTAAGACGTTTTTAACCATATGGGAAGAACAGTGTAAACAATACAATGTAACAACTGGAAAGCACTTTCGATTAGTCAAAAGAAATACATGCTTCTTTAAACAAAGCTTTGTGTGTGTGTGTGTGTGTGACTACGTATGTATGCATGAAGGCCTTGTCTTTATCTCTCAGAATAATCTCTACTTGGTCCTAATATTTTGTTATAAACAGACTTTAACCCTTAAACGCCGACTGGACGTATTTTACGTCGACATTTTTTGTCTCTCGGGTGCCGACTGGACGTATTTTACGTCGACATACAAAAGTTTTTTTAAAAATTCGCGGGAAAAATACTTTTAGGCCTACCAGCCGAACTCTTGAATCACGCGCCTTGGGGGATGCTGGGAGTTCACGGATCAAGGTGTTGTTTTGTTTACAATCGTTACGCAGGCGCGCAAGCGCGAATTTCTTTCTTGCCGCACTAAAAAGTATCTGTGACACATCTCTGAAATTATTTCGTCACTTTGACATAATTTTTGTACCATTTTAAATTAGCCGTTACATAGAGTATTATATGAAAATGTGCGCATTTTTATGTAGAATACAACAAAAAAATACTCATGATTGTAGCTTTTATCAGTTTTAAGATATTTTCATATAAATAACGATAAGTGCCAAAATTTCAGAACCTTCGGTCAACTTTGACTCTACCAGAAATGTCGAAACAAAAACGCAATTGTAAGCTAAAACTCTTATATTTTGTAATATTCAATCATTTAACTTAATTTTGCAAACTAATTGGAAGTCTCTAGCTCAATATTTCGATTTATGGTGATTTTATGAAAAAAACCTTTTCCTTACGTTCCGCGCGGTAACTCTTCCGAAAAATAATCATACATGCGATTGTGGTAATGTTTGCACCATTTTTTAAATTAGAACCGTTAGCCGTTACATAAAGTTTTATATATGAAAATGTGCGCAATTTCATGCACAATACAACTAAAAACAACCCATGGGTGTAGCTTTTATCAATTTTGAATTATTTTCATATAAAAAATGATAGTGACAAATTTTGGTTTCAACCTTCGGTCATTTTTGACTCTACCGAAATGGTCGAAAAAACGCAATTGTAAGCTAAAACGCCTGGATATTCTAGTAAGTAATTCAAGCATTTACCTT
>NC_087215.1:72032340-72089926 GCF_015104395.2 Macrobrachium nipponense | reverse complement strand
CATGTTTTTCAGCGAAAACTGATGTATTATTACATGGTTCACGTTGATAGGTCGTCATTTTCTTGCTGTCAGTGATATGCGTCCGAGGCGGTAAATAAGGGTTCGCGCATGCGCATTTCACAGCCTTACCAATATCGCAATCAGGGATACGGCTTCCGTACCAATATCCAGTTCATAAAAATTTACTCAGAGTGTTGGCTTGTGATAACGTGGACTCAACTTGTAAGTAAATATATAAATCATAATAAAGTCTGTTGATAATTTATGATACCTACTGTGATATTTACTGTGGTAAAACGTGAGCTTAGCTAGTTGTGCCGGCTCTCTCGATAAATGGTCATGGTAATTTAGGCCATAATATCCAAATTCCCAAAGGGCTGAAATGTGTTACAGCCTAAACAACTAAGACATTATTTTTGGGGATGGTACTAGGCTAAACACGGTGCCCATTTTACATGTGAACAGGATGATGTCGAACCTAAAAAGGTGCTTATGGCCTAAATGACTCGAACTTTTGATAAATACGACATTGCATGCAAAATATCGTATTACACCTGACATGGCACTTGCCCAACCGATATGTGACAAATTTACGATCTCGCAACTTTTTGACCAAACCGGATTTTTCTCAAGTGCTAGCAAATAATTGTTACTGGTGACACGCAGAGGTCGCTTTCCGCTTGTTTTTGTGGTGGCCATTGTGCACCATTTTGATCGCAGACATTTTGAAGGTTGGGTCAAAGGCTTTATTTGTGCATGGCCATCCAGGTATGGGTTACTGCACATGCACATTTTTTTTTTCTAATTAACCTGGCCCTACCAACAATAGCCCTTAGATTATGCAGGCTCCAGGACGTTTTGCAGCCTTTCGATGTTTTTTTTTTCTTTTCTTTTCTTTTAGCAAGGCGTAAGGTGTTGAATTTAATGTATAAATGCTTTAGTTGTCTTCATGTTTTAAAATAACCCCAAGTAACAGATTCTGTCGCGACTAAGTAATGAAAAATTTGCATAGTAGACGGCTTACAGAAAATTGCCTTGAGAAGTTACATCTTGGTATTGCCCTAAGCTCTGCTTCTCAGTTGTTTTTTTAACTTGAGCCACGTGACTCAACTAGAGATTGCACATGCAACGTACCATAAATGATGCGTATAACTTTTGTCAGGAATTGGTATTGTAAATCACACAAAGTACTACCTAGTACGTACTCCAATATGTGATCCGGGGCAAAATTGTAGAAATCGATGAGGCCAAGTTTGGAAAACGTAAACATAGAGGGGGGTATATTGAAGAAGTGTGGGTGTTCAGTGGTTTGAACATGAGTAAAAAAAAAAAAAAGTTATGGTCCGACTAACCTGACCCTACAAAGGAAATGTATATTGCTGAGAATGGAATGAATAAGTGATCGTTGGCCGGCATAATCCCAGTTAAAACTCGAAGGATACATGCATGAAACTGTAAACCACTTGGGTAACTTTGGGGACCCAGAAACTGGGTCATTAACCCATAACAATGAACATTGCTGGAGGGGGATATCTTAGAGAGATATAGGCTGTGCAACTAAGTTCAAGTTTTACATATAATACCGTCTTATTTAGAATTTACCGTTCATTCTCATGGGGCTGGTACCAAGCATATGGGTCTCATGAGACTGGTTGTGAAATTAAAGTAGAAAATTATAAAAAAAAAAAATTCTATCTTTAGGTTAGGCTGCTCTACTGATACTAGTTACGTACTTCAGTTGCGCGCATGTTAGCTTTAATTTCTGTGGAAGTGAAGACTCATGATTCCTCAAAGGAAATTATAATGTTTGTTGTTTTAACTTCATTGTTTTCCACTTTATTTTATTTTAGAAGAAGATATCAATTGTGGCTTGTCAAATCCAGCTATAACCGAATTTGGCAGGCCAAGTTCTGCAGAAGAGCATCTATCTCATGGAGGTATCGTTCATTAATAAACAATTTTGACAGCACAAGAAGAGAGTTTACATAATGCAGAGAAATTTACCATCTTTTGTTTTATTCATCCCCGAGGGGTTGGTGCTGAATATGGTGCCCTGTGGAGCTTTTCTGTTGTATTACCTCAAATGGCTCCCCTGGTGGGGTTTCCCATGTTGCAGAGACTGGTCAAGCCAGGGGACCCTGTTGGTTCAAGGGTTCAAGCCAGGTCTCAATATGTTGACGACTTCTCTCTGTCAGGGATATTGCCTGACATTGAGCCCTCACCTGATCTTGACATTACAGTGTACCGTGGAGATGACAGTGGGGAGATGGAGGTCCTCTTTATTCGTCAGAAGAGGTCCCTTTCTCCCTCTTCGCCTCATTCACGGTCACTCGCCCATCATAGAAAAAACAAAAGTAAAACTGAAAGGGCAAGTGAAGGCCCATCTTCTAAAAGATCTGTAACACATAGATCTAGGTCAAATAGTACTGGTAAAACTGATAAGATCTCTCTCACCAGGACACTGATTCCTAAATTAGTAGAGAATTTTAAGATCCCTTCCTCTAAATACTGGCTCTCATGCAGTGGAACATCCATGGCTTTATACCAAATAGAGAGCAAGTTCGGGTTCTGTTTAAGGATCATGATCTATCTGCAATGTGTCTACAGGAGACAAAGTTGGGAGAGTACACTCCCAACTTCGGTTTTAATTACTCATTTCATAGGTCTCCATCCCTGATAGGTGTACGTACTCAAGGAGGCACAGGCATCATAGTCCGCAAAGTCTGTTAATCATAGGGTTGTTCAATTGAACACTGTGTTGCAGGCTTGTGCAGTTCAAATTTTCAATTGTAAATGGATCACTATTTGTTCTTTATACCTGGATCCATCATTAGAAAACAGATTGCAGGACGCGCAGGGTAATCCTCGTCAGCTAGAATTAAACGATCTACAGACATTGATAGACCAGCTTCCTAAACTATTCATTCTGATGGGGGATTTTAATGCCAAGCACATCCTTTGGGGAGAGTCAAACTGCGACCGGTGGGGTTTAATAATAGAACAGCTGCTTGACTTAAATGACATCACTTTAATGAATGATGGTTCCCCTACAAGACATGATGTTTTTCATAATACTGATTCAGCCATTGACCTCACTATCTGCTCTTCATCTTTGAGGTTAGATTACCAGTGGGTAATAGACCAGAATGATCATGGCAGTGATCATTGGCCCATTCACTTAAAGTTTATGAAAAATATTCCATCTCCATGTTTACCAAAATGGAAGGTAGGGGAGGCTGACTGGGGATATTTCAAAAAATCTACTGAAGTTGATCAAGATATAAAAGATTTTCAGAGCCCAACATCTGCTTATGCTGTCTATTCCTCGAACTTCTGGTAAACCTCGGCGTCCTCTAGTACCTTGGTGGAGTGATGCATGCGCCTTGAGCCGAAAGATAACAAGAACTTGCTACAAGAGATATCGTAGATATCCTTGCTTAGTCAATAAAATTATCTACAAAAGAGCTCTTTCTAAGCAAAAAAAAACTTTTAAGCAAGCAAAGAGGGAATACTTTATTAGATATATAAGGGAATTCAGATATGATTCACCTATGTCATTAGTCTGGAACAGAATCCGAAAGCTGCAAGGGAAATTTTCTCCACCTCCCTTGCCTATTTTGAAAATTGATGGCTTCCTCATATCTGATTCTGGAGAAGTTGCAGAAACCTTTGGTAGGCATTTCTCCAATATATCTAGTGCCCTACATTATTCTCCTGCATTCAGGAATATTAGGGACGGTACCACGGTTGTTCCTCCTGTTAGTTTAAATTCAGAGTCGTATAATCTTCTTTTCACCATGAAAGAATTGGATCATGCAATCTCGTTATCTTCCCCAGCATCTCCTGGGGAAGATGATATACTGTATTCAATGATTTTTAATCTGCCTAGAAGTACAAAACAATTTCTTTTAGACATTTTAAACAGTTTTTGGCTTTCAGGAACTTCACCAGAGTCTTGGAAGATATCGATTATTGTACCTGTTTTAAAACCTTTTAAAGATTCCTTCCTTCCTAAGAATTATAGGCCAATTGCTCTAACTAGTTGTGTTAGCAAGATTTATGAGAGGATGGTCAATGCTCGACTTGTGTGGTATTTGGAGTCAAAGAATTTTTGTTTCTAATCGGCAGTTTGGCTTTAGGAAAAATAGAAGTACTTCTGACCATTTGATGTTCCTTACTCGGGAGATACAGAATGCTTTTGCTGTGCAAAACCAGACTGTTGCAGTGTTCTTTGACCAAGAAAAAGCCTACGACACTACCTGGCGAGGGGGTATCCTTTTGCAACTTGTAGAGTGGGGTGTTGTGGGTAATTTGTTCTATTGTCTTAAAGATTTTTTGTCAGAACGTTACCTGAAAGTAAGAGTGGGCTCTTACATTTCTTCTGCTTACCCTCAAGAAGAAGGGTTGCCTCAGGGAAGCGTCCTTAGTCCAACACTCTTTAATGTAGCTGTCAACGGCCTACTAGAACAAGTTCCTGTCGGGGTGCATTGTCTGGCCTTTGCTGATGCAATAATCTGTAGCAAGTCTACAGCTGTCGAAGCTTGTCAAAAGATCCAGACTGCTATTAATGCTTCAACATTATGGGCCAGTGCTAAAGGGTTCAAATTTTCACCAGAAAAAACCAAAGCTATACGATTTTGCCGATTAAGAAGAGTGGAAGAGATCCCTACACTGTTTTTAAATGATTTGATTTTACCTTGTGAAGATAGCATTAAGTATCTAGGTGTTACATTTGATAAGAAATTAACTTTTACTCAACATGTTAATGAAGTTGTATGTAACGTGAAGCTTCGTCTTAATATTCTTAAAGTTGTGTCTAATTTTAATTGGGGGGCAGATCGAATTACCCTTTTGAGGATGTACCAGGTTTTATGCCTAAGCAAAATTGATTATGGTTGTCAAGTTTATGGTTGTGCATGCAAGACAACTCTGCAGAAATTAGATGTTGTCCATGATTTGGCTTTATGTATTTGTACGGGAGCCTATAGAACTTCACCAGTAGAAAGCCTATATGTTGAGTCAGGTTCCCCCACTATTTATCCGTAGGGAGGAATTAGGCTTGAGAGTCATATCAAGAGTACTTGCATCAAAGCTAAACCCTAGCTATAAGTACGTAAGAGAACCACCTGATAGAGCCCCAAATAGACCTGGACTGCCAAAGCCGCTTGAAGTTCAACTAGCAAGCTCTGCCAGGGAGGTGGGATTACTACCCCCTGCAGTAGCTGAAATTTCGCCCTCAAAGTTTCCTCCTTGGAATAAGCCACGCTTAGAAATCTGCCCAATTAGGGACAGCAGGAGCAACAGTTCTGGTGATCAGTTGAGGGCAAGTTTCTTGGATCATGCTTTTGAACATGGTGATTCTCATCATATATATACTGATGGCTCGAAGGGTTCTGATGGTGTTGGTTGCTCTGTAGTGACTAGTGATAACATCATTAAAAAGAAGCTTCCATCTAATTCCTCTGTTTTTACAGCTGAACTGCTGGCAGTTTTGACTGCTCTTAAATATATTTTTTATAGTTCTTGTACTAACAAGGTTTTTATCATTTTTACCGACTCTTTGAGTGTTTTATCTTCTCTCAAAAGCCTAGTCTCTTGCCACCCTTTAGTGGAAGAAGTACAAGATTGGTTTTATCTTTTAATTAATAGAAGAGGGTTTTCTGTTAGGTTTTGCTGGGCTCCGTCCCATGTTGGAATTGTTGGGAATGAGCGAGCCGACGCTGCTGCTAAGGCTGCAACTAAGCTTAGGCACATTTCCAACATGGGCGTCCCTGTTTCCGATTTTAAAAGTACCATTCGATTTTATTGTAGAGGCCAGTGGCAGGCCCACTGGTCTACTTTAGATAATAATCTGAAATTAAAGTCGATTAGGCCTTCTGTTCATCCTTGGCCTCATAGCCGGATGGATAGAAGGTGAGATAGTTTTAGCTAGATTACGTATTGGCCACACTAAATATACTCACGGGTATCTAATGACGAGTGGAGTGGATAGGCAGGTTCCTCGATGTTCCACCTGTCATGTAGATTTGACTGTGGTGCATATTTTGGTGGAGTACCCTCATTTTGAAAACAAACGTAGAGCTTGTTTGCTGGCAAATAAGACTCTTGCCGATATTTTAGGTGAAGGTGCTCAGGCAGAGCAAATTATGACAATTTTTTTAAAAATATTGGTCTTTTTTATGAATTGTAATTTTCTCTTAATTGTTTTAGGTTTCTTGTTTGGTTTTTATGAATGAATGATTTGTATATTAGATCGGTTGTGTGTATGTTTGTTTGTGCGACAGTGATTTTTTTTTATTCTTAAGATATATATGTGCTGAATGGCCCCTCGGCTCCGGCACTTGGCTATGTGCCAAAAATTTTATAATCTAATCTAATCCAATAAGGACACTACCACAAAACATGTTGGGTCTTCAGCAGGTAATTTTACAACCCGTTAGTAATCTGCTGAGAGGCCAGTTGTTTTCCAAGCTGACAAATTGCAATTAGAAAAATCCTTAGTAAACTTCCCTTAAGCTGTCCCAATTTATTCCCGTTTTCTCTATTGATGACAGAAATGACCCTCTCAAAATTGAAACAAAGAACAGTGTACAAGGAAGTCCAAGAAGTAGGGTGAAGTTCTATACCTCTTACACATACCTTATGAAGCCACTCCTAAAGGCTTATTTTGTACCTGAACAAATGCCGGGCTTGATATCTGGTCTCGTGCACCGTGACGTAAAAATCTCGTAGAGTTTCACTGTCAGAATTTGTTCTAATTCAGAACGGTAATAGGTCAAAACAAAATCTAGTCCAGTTCCCTTTCGAGACAGTTTTCCATTTTCCTCAAGGTTTCAAAGCAGAAGTCTTCCACGCTTTATAACAGAAAATGGGACTTCGTATTGAGCCCTCATAGAAAACTGAAGAACATCAAGTAAACAGATGGTAACTACGATAAACACCATAGTAAGACATCGATTATATTTATACTGAATTTGTAGATGCCAGCAACCCTGAACCGAGCTCTAATGGATAATTTATTTGTAAATATTAATAAAAATGCGTATTTTTCATTTTCAGCGATATTTAAGTGAGAAAACTGGCTAGCTTTTTAAGAGGAAAATTACTGAAATAATTAAACACTTAAAGTGACGTCTTATTTTCCTTGACATATTCCCATATTCCAACCTTTTGCCATCAAGTTTGACATCGATGTCAATAAAGCTGAAAAATTGGAACCTCATCAAATTCTTAACCATGTTACAAACTTTCGTTGCTTCAACTTTACTGCAGGCAATGATTACTGATGTGAAATGATAGTACTTTAAAGGATTGATTTCAAACTCTTTGATTCTCTTTCACAAAGAATAGAACGTTTTCAAACTAGCATTAATAATGTCAACTTTCACAGTTTTACTCTAAGATTTCGTTCCTTTGGTAAACTTTTCCAGGTTGATTTTTCCCACACAAATTAGTAATGTTTAATTATAGCTTGCAGAACAACAAACAGATTACAGATTTATCAACATTGCTAAGTTTAACTTTTATTTACTTAAAATGTAGTTTTGCTAATTTGGTTGCATTTAACTGGTAATAAAAAATAAAGAACGAACTAAAGGGGTTTTCCCAATTCTTATACACATTCAAGGTTTTAAATTATAGCACCTGGAGATGCTAATCACGAATAATCATT
The DNA here is from genome assembly GCF_015104395.2 of Macrobrachium nipponense. Classification (NCBI taxonomy): domain Eukaryota; kingdom Metazoa; phylum Arthropoda; class Malacostraca; order Decapoda; family Palaemonidae; genus Macrobrachium; species Macrobrachium nipponense. The sequence goes on along the minus strand of NC_087215.1, from coordinate 72,082,254 downwards.
GTCAATCAATCACTACTAAATGGCTTTTAACTTCTATCTAGAATATTTATTTACTAAGTATGAAATGTAACTTGTATTCTTCTGATGTCTTTCTGAATGATAGATTACAGGTTATAAAAAGGTATGCTAAAGACTAAATTCAGTTAATTATTTTACTTCAAATGATAAGTCATCCTCCAGTCCCTGTTCCAACAAAAGTAATTAATTAAATAAAGACGCATACAGTCCCCACAAAAGCAGACAAGTGACACAAATGCCTTAAATAACTCGTCTTATGGCCCTATGACACCATTCAATGCAAGTGATTGAGTCAGGTAAATGGTCAGGGACGTGCAAGGCGAATATCCTCCTACCCAGTTCTTCCGCCCCCAGCAGGACAGCAGGTCGGACTTACGTCAACCTTCACCATACACGTGGACCACCAGGCCAGTTTAGGTTCCATGCAATAACACTATGCAGTCATCCCATTAACAATAATCAAGGGGAATGCCCAGCATTTATAGGAACATTCCTTTGGGTGTTATGGAGTTCGGATGTTATCTCAAAATTTTAACAGTTTTACAAGACAATGAAAACCGCAGTTTTGTGCAGGACAGCTAGAATTTTTTAAAACTGATCACCAAACACAAGACTGAAAATTCCAATTTGTTTTGCTTATCAGCACGAGCAACACCACCATAAATATATGTCTAAAAATGAAAATTGCACTTTTATACTGAACGCAGCAAGACGTCTAAGAAAACGGCAAGAAGGCTATTAAAAACTGCAGCTTTGGAATAATCACTTGAACAATACTACAGCCCTATGAACACTGCCTTACACTCTGAACATTACAACATGGTTAACATCATTGTTCATGACCAACATGTAGTACTGGGCTAGGAATATAAGGACAGTTTATTTCTTTTCATTCAAGTTTATAACTTGCCTAAGGTTCCCACAACTTTACACCTGCGATTTTAGTCAGCATTTAAAATATAATCTTGACTTCTCTCTCTCTCTCTTTAATGAATTGACAACCTCAGCACAAAGCTCACCCAAAACTGACACTCTTTCAAGTAAAAAAACTCTTAAACTGACACACTTTCGGTATAATGTACAACATTCTCAAATACTAAACAGACCTGCTTTAGGTACAATATTCTCAAACATCTCACACACACAGTACGTATAAATTTCTCCAAAACTGATTCATTTCATTGGGAACAAGACTCAAAATATCCCACCTATCAAGTAAAAATATTCTCCCAAATTAACACTGGGTAAGAAAACTCCCATACTGATAGTTATAAAAATAAAAAAAATCTCCCATACTAACAAATTTTTTGGTACCACGTTTTCCCAAACTGACCTTTTTGGAGACAAAATTGACACTTTGGGCAAACAATTCCCTCAAACTGACAAAATTGAGTAAAAAATGTTGTCCAACTGACAAAACTTTTTTGGGGTACAACTCCTTCCCTAACCGACATAGTACATTTGGGTACAAAATTCTCCCTATCTGACTCAATTATTGGGTACAAACCTCTCCAAAAATATTACAAGTTTTGGGTATAAAACTCCCAAACTGGCATCCTACTCATGTAAAATACTCTAACAAACTGACATTATCCTCAAACTACACATTATGGGAAAATTACTCTTCTAAATTTAAAAAAAAAAAGAAAAAAAAAATTTACCATGCAAACAGATGCTCACATTTTTCCTAAATAAAATAGTTTCATTTTTAATGTAGAAAACCGATTTTTTCCATCCATAAAATTTCCAGGGAAATAAAGGCTCCCTTAATTTATCAGACTTTCTTTGCAAACTCCTCTCCCAAACCAGCATGTTTTCTAGATACGTATTGAAATTTCATAAAAAAAAATAGTACATTCCAGAGTAAAATTCCTAAAGTAACACTTTCTAGGAAAAAAATTCCCAAACTAACATACTTTCCAGAAAAAACATCCTCCAATGCTGACAATCTTTCTACGCAACTGAATACTATCACATATTTGCATACTTCCAAACAAAAAACTAATGAACTAACTGAGTACTTCAAGATAACTCATGGGCTACATGATATTTTAAGCCAAAAGTGTAAGAATGTATTTCTTAATAACACACAGGCTAACAGATACTGTTTTAAAAATCCCAACCCAACAAATTTGCTAAGTAAAAATTTCACAAACTAACAGATTTTCTAGCTATAAAGATGGTAAACAGACAAGACTTTCAAAGCAAAAGCTCAAATTCAAATACCTTGAATGCAAAAGCATCAAAGCTAACAGACATTGTTGGCAAAATTATAAAAAAACCAACAGACTGTGATGAAAGACTTCCTGAAAGACTTTATAAAAGTAAAAGTATCATACAAAAACATACTAACCTGAATATAAGTGTTACAACATAAACTTCCTTAATGCAGATTACCTTAAGAAACTCGTGAAATGTCAAAGTATCACACACTAATCTATATTATGAAATGTGTGACAGGGGTTATAACTAATGATATATTTAATACACCAATGTGATGTGCTGTGACCTTTTGGAATGTATAGAGACAGAGCCGAAGCAATGACCCGAGAAAAGCTGATAAATGATTTCTGGGTGACGTGATATGAAAAGTGCATAGTTAGGTGGGTCAATGTTCACGAATTCATGGGTCTTTTCCAAGTGCCTTTGAGAAACTAGTTGTAGCCAGTAATGTGGGGCGTTAACGAAGTGTGCATTCATATGTGCGTATGTGCCTCTTCCATTGATAATGGTATCTTTAGCCAAGTCTATGGGAAGACTTGCACAAAGATCCGAGGGAGAAAGGCAGAGCCACGATGGCGGGTTCCAAAGTGTTTTTTTAAACAGTGAGTGATATTCCGGTTGGGAATGGGTGAGTGTTGAATTACTTTAGCCAAAGGTATGGCTTGTTGTCTGTTAATACATTGTAAGAATGTTTAATCCTTAACTTTGTCTTTAAACTTGTGTACTTACGAGTGTGTTTCTCGTGTCTTTTGTAACAGACGATTCTGGTGAGGGAATTATGTGTTCTGGAAAGACGGGACCGAGAGTCCTGTATGGGTGGAGAGACAATTGGTGTCAGAATGGAGAGAGAGGGGTTGTCGAGAGAGAGAGAGAGAGAGGTTGCTTGGAGAGAGGTCACGAGTCGAGAGAGGGGGGGATCGCTTGGAGAGAGTCGAGAGAGAGGTCGCTTGGAGAGAGAGAGAGAGAGAGATTGTGTGTGCATCAGTTTGCCTACCGCTCGGGGTTCCACGTTTACCAAATAAAAAAACGAGATTAATATCTCGTTTACAGTGGTGGCAGCGGATATTGAACTGTTGTTACGCCTTTTGTGAGATTAAATGCCATTTGCAGTGTCTGGTTGTGGCAATATGTTAGATTTCAGTTGCTAAGTAAAAGGGGTGGAGAAATATCCGTCCAGTAACTGTGGTAAAGGGAGGGGAAGGATTTTTATTAGAGTCAGCATTTTGCCCAGAGCGAGATGCCTCAAGGAGCGGGTAACAGTCAGTTAGTACTAAGATGTTTGTGAGTGTGATTCCCGAGATGATCTGCATGTGTTATTAGCATATCTTGCGCAAATTCCGAGTTTTTTTTTGTTCTCATTATGAAGTGGTAAGTGTTAAAGAACATTTTTTTTTATCTTGGGGAGGGTTTTTTTTTAAATAAGTCAGTGTAATGGGACTGAATTAAAATACCACATTTTTTTTCCCATGTAGCAGAAAGTGATGTTTTTCATTATTGGCACGTGTTTAAAAAAAGACACATTTGTCTTTGTAAGTGCGTATGAATATTTTTCATGCATGCGGAACTGTGCTTGTATTGCATTTTTTTGGCTTGGAGACAGAGCAGCCACTCTTTCTTGCGGGCTCAGCAAATTTCTGCTAATCGAATGCAGAAGGGCATTGCTTACCGGAAGGGTACCCCTACTACTACTGGTATGCTTCGGGGAATACTCAGACACTGTTCAGGGGGGTGTTTCAACGCCCGGTGGAGGGTGGACTTTTTCTTCTCAGTGAGGGTGAACTACTAACTTTTTTTTTCTCCTTGTTGGGGTGTTGGGAGACGAATTTGCCCTTAAAAATGATTTTCCAATGCCAAGATTAGTTGATGACGTGAGATGCCCGTAGAGTTTTTTTTAGAAAAGAGATTTTCTTTCTCTTGGATGAAGAGAAAAGTAAATGAAATGCATGGAATGTGTATAAGTTTTCCTTATGCTTTGGAAGACACAAATATAATGGGGACACAGAGATTATTATTTTTTTTTTATTGTGTTGGAGGGATTACTTTAAAATGCCGGTGATTGGTGTCGAATGGTGTTGATTTTGGGTGTGGCAATGGTGGTGTATACTGTGGGTTTGGCAATACTGGTGTATGCTATTTGAATTGCACCCTTACTTGAGATCTTTGCAAGAGAATTATTACTATGGAGAATTATTATTATTATTATTAATTGTTATCATTACTTGACACATTTTACGAGAGATTTGAGATATTTCATGGGAGATTATTTTATAATTACTAGAGATAATTATATCATGGAGAATTATTACAATGAATTATGGGAGAAGTTTTGTGGTTAATTATTTGTTGAGTTTTTATAACTTTGGAGAATATTTCAGTAATTCATGAGTGATGAGTTTGGCTGAACCTTGATGAATCTGGCTGAATTGTGCTGAATTTTTGGAGAATGGACAAGCATTAACATTGGTGATGTCTTTTTTTATACTAATACTAGTGATTTTGATGATAGCAATTTTGGTTATACTGCTGATAATATTTCTGATACTGTTTTTTTTATTTACTAATACATGGGTGCTATAATGCTGTCAAGGGTGGTGAAATCTTTTTTGAATTTGGGAGGAACTAACAACACATTTTTTTTTTCCTGTTTTTATGAGTTCAGCAGATAATTGTTTGACATACGTGAGTTACGGGGAATAGTTAATAATGCCGTTGATTTTTCTTTTCTCCTTTTTTTTGGAAGTTAGCCATCGCTGACACAAGTTTTTTTATCATGGATGAATTTGAGTTTATTTTTTCCCTCCAGTTTGTGTGAATATTTTTTAATATCTCAGTTCGTGACTTAGAGTCATTATTTGGGAACGTGTTTGTGTTTTCAGCTGTTTGATGCTGCAAAGAGATTTATGGGAGAATTTTTGCATTTTATTTGAATGCATACGTAATGGCACTACATTTTTTTCTCTGGATATTTGTGTTCCAGAAATTGTGAGTTTTCTTGCGCAATACTTTTGTGTATTTGTGACAACTTTGCCAGAGATGGGAAACTTGGCTAAGTTTCTAATGGTCTATGTCATAGTGCATATGGAGAAGTCTTGGCTTAGACACTGTGAATTTGGAGTTCTGTTATAATGAGTTGTGGCACGTTGGTGATTTTTTCTAGAATTTTCTAGACAGTTTTTATTTGCCGAGTTTTTGGCCTTTTTCAGCAGTTATACTAAGGAGAGAGTTTATAGTATTTGACTATAACATTGAGTTATTCTCTGGAGAATTGGAGGTATATTATTTTGGAGTTATGATTTGAGATATAATATAATGGAGATTTATTTTGGCCATTTGATATGTGCCTATGGTGGTGAGAGCTGTGTTTAGTTCAATTATTTTGCAGCCATCTTTGTTGCAAATGGAGACACATTTTTGGAGATATATGGGGCAATATTTGTGAATGTGTCGGCTGGATGCTTTGAGTGCACATTTTTTTTTGGAGATGAGATTTCATTTTTGATATTCCCGCTTGGAGATTCAATATTTTTTGGAGCCTTGTTTTATTCCACATGGAGTATTGGTGAAATAGAGGTAAATATTCCTTTTTATTTGCCGAAATAGAGGTGAATATTTTTTATTCCTGGAGTGGTGGTTTTTTATTTACACGTGGTCATCGGAGAAATAAGAGGGAATATGGTGGTGTGGTTACTAATCAAATGGAGGAAATATTTTATCACCGGACTGGTTTTATTATTAATATGGTGAAATATGTGGAGGTGGAATTAATCTTTGGCGGGTGACCTTTTTTGTGGTTATGATTTTTGAGTTTAATTTCTCTGGGAGTTTTTTTCGAGCCAAGAGAAGATTTCTGTGGTTCTTTTTGGTTTCGTGACTATTTGGAGGAGAGTGGTATTACTGCATTGTGGTCCTATGGAGATATTATTTTTGGAGGCATATAATTACTGCATTATGAGTCCTATGGAGATGTTGTGCATTTTTTATGTTCACAAGTGTGTTATTTTTGGAGGCATATAATTGCCGAATTACGAGTTTATCGTAGCTTTTTTTATCCCGAATTGGTGATAATTTTTTTTTATATAATTGGGCAGTGTCATGTGAGAGTTATGTCTTTTAAGACAGTCTTTGAACAGCTTAGTCATATCCTTGAGTTAATTTAGGGAAATGTGCTTACTTCATGTCAGTATAGACGTTTTTTTGAGAATCATGAGTTTCCGAACTTGTGAGTCTGACTAGACATTTTTTTTTGTGCTGCTGTTTGAGCACACATCCGCAGGTGGATTTTCTGCTTACAAGCGCTGTGTGCAGATTCCTTTCCTCTGGTGGTGATTGCTCAGAGTTTTGCAATATCTGGAAATGTTGACAATAGCATTTCACGAAAGCGCCCGTGTAAGAGTTTGCTTTCAGGCCGTGTCGGTCGACGAAAGTTGCGATATCGAAAAAATTCCGTAGCTATACATGGGGCATTTCTTGGGGAAAATGCGGGATTATGTATATTTTGCATATACTATGTGTTTTGTGATGGGGAAGCTTACTTGGGATTATCTTTTTTTGATTTTCTTCCTTTGACTATGAGAGATGTAATTGGGGATTGAATTTTAAATAGCATTTTTTTTTGAACGGGAGATGTGATTTATCAGGGTTGTTGTTTACATAAATGGGCGTTTGACATTAAGTCTCATTGTAATTAATTATGTGAGCAGTAAGGGGTTTTGCTGTTAAACATTGGAGATTTTTTACTGATTTTGAGAGTTGCTGTAATACTAGAGCTTGAGAGAACATTTTTCTGGGTCTGGGCTTGTTACGTGATTTTTTTTTCTTGGGCTCACTGCCTTTTTTATTTTTTTTTTTACTTATGATAACATTCGAGTTTGAAATGTGAGTGCAGAAGTCCGTGGAGTTGCTGTGAGTTCTGAGTTGTGTGTGCTGATGTGAGAGTTTGGAGAATCGAGTTAGAGAACTTGATATATATTTTTTTTCTTTGCGAGTTGTGATAATGACTTATGATTTAGTGGTCATATTAAATGGAGTTAATTGGGAGACGTTCAGTTAGTATTTCTGACTTTTTTTGGGGGGGTCATTGTTTGATAGAAGTAGTATGTTTGGGGTTAATTTTCTTTGATTGACCAATGACTTGACTGACATACTTACACACCAAAATCATTGTTCCCCGACGCCAGCAAGACGTCCACTAGCCGTGCAGAGGTTGCTGTCGTTTATCCAGGGTGATTACGAGAGTTTCTAAGAGTCTACAGAGTTCTACAGCGGTTTTTCGTCTACAGAAGCCGTTAGAAGTCTTCTACAAGAAGGGAGGCCGTTCGCCTTTCTACAGCATACTAAGTCTGCTGCCAGTTGCAGACAAAGAGGGATATTCAAGAATCCAAAATGAGAGAAAATGCGTCTAGTGTTATTTGAGATGAAGAGTGATAAGACTTTACTTTTTTAATGCTAGAGACGTGCAGTTATTACTTATATTTTATTTTAAGCCGGCCAATGTTTTCTTATATGGATGAGCTCTTTTGTTTGACCATTTGCTAGGCGGGAGCTAGCAATTTTGCGTGGCCGAGCTTCTGTGACAGGGGTTATAATTAATGATATATTTGATACACCAATGTGATGTGCTGTGACCTTTTTGGAATGCATAGAGACAGAGCCGAAGCAACGACCCGAGAAAAGCTGATGATTTCTGGGTGGCGTGATATGAAAAGTGCATAGTTAGGTGGGTCAATATTCATGAGTTCATGGGTCTTTTCCAAGTGCCTTTGAGAAACTAGTTGTAGCCAGTAACGTGGGGTGTTAACGAAGTGTGCATTCATATGTGCGTATGGGCCTCTTCCATTGATAATGGTATCTTTAGCCAAGTCTATGGGAAGACTTGCACAGAGATCCGAGGGAGAAAGGCAGAGCCACGATGGCGGTGCCAAAGTGTTTTTTTAAACAGTGAGTGATATTCCGGTTGGGAATGGGTGTGTTGAATTACTTTAGCCAAAGGTATGGCTTGTTGTCTGTTAATACATTGTAAGAATGTTTAATCCTTAACTTTGTCTTTAAACTTATGTGTACTTACGAGTGTGTTTCTCGTGTCATTTGTAACAGACGATTCTGGCGAGGGAATTATGTGTTCTGGAAAGGGGGGACCGAGAGTCCCGTATGGGTGGAGAGACAATTGGTGTGACAAATTACTGATTTAAACATTTTAAATGTTGGGGATTTAGATAAGTTAGTTAGTCTGTGAGACTTGTATTATTATCTTTCCATTGTTAAATAAATGTTGTATTTTTTATATAACTTTGACTCTCATTTTGATTACCTGTCAGAATGGAGAGAGAAGGGTTGTCGAGAGAGAGAGAGAGGTCGCTTGGAGAGAGGTCGCGAGTCGAGAGAGAGGGGGATCACTTGGAGAGAGTCGAGAGAGAGAGGTCGCTTGGAGAGAGAGAGAGAGAGAGAGAGAGAGAGAGATTGTGTGTGCATCAGTTTGCCTACCGCTCAGGGTTTCACGTTTACCAAATAAAAAAACGAGATGAATATCTAATTTACAAATGTAAAAATATCATAGAATAAGATTTTTACCAAATCCAAAACTTATTGACACTACACCAACACATTCCAACAGACTCTCTGAAACAAAAATCTAGCCAGTGCAAAGACTTTCTGAGCCTCAACTGATCATAAACAAGTATTGTCCAAACTACAGTAACACATTCTAACAGACTCTCAGAAACAAAATCTAGCTTGTACTTACAATGACTTTCTGTGCCTCTACTGATCATAAACTAGTATTGTCCAAACTCTAGATATCATTCAAAACAAACTAATCTATTCTGCCCTGCAGTCTTTACATAAATAACTAAAATTATATGAATGACGATGAGTCCTGAATTTTATCATCATCCACTAATGAGACAATTACAAACAAAGCCTGAAGCCTAACTTACTAACTGAATCTTAACTTTGATTTCAGAAAACAAACAACGTCCAACTCTACTCGTACAGACTACAAAAAATGAATGCCAAACTTTTTCAAGAATTAATCTGAACATCAAAGTCCACTGCGAATGAGGAACACTTACTGAATAAAAAAATTCCATTAATGAACATCAAAGTTTACAATTACAGCAATGAGAGCAAAGTTGATCACAAACTCTCTTTGAAGCTTCCTAAACCAAAGTAACTATTGCATTGCTATAAACAATTCTTATGAGTTTCACACTTTAATCTTTAACTTCCCTCATTCTATACAATTACAAGGAAAAACTTTATTAAAACCAAAACCACCATGAAAAAGATGTCTTTGATCTTAAGTTCCCTATCTTCAATGTTTCCTGAATGCCAATAAGTACTCTATAAATACTATCAACTAAAAAACTTCACAAACTGCAGTAGTACATCAAAACCTGGAAAGCATCAGCACAAATCTATTGGCATCATAAAAAGTAAATTGCACATCAATGCAAAACAGAAAATTCATGACATACAACTTGATTCCTGCTTTAGGGCAAGTTACCCAAGATCAGACATATTGAAAGTACAACCAGCTGTCATTCTAGTGAATTCTGAAGTTGTTATACCACAGTAAGGCTCGCCAAAACAACTTCATAGCAATGTGAAAGGTATAACAGTCTTACATTCCCACTTAAGAAGCTAGGAATCATCTCTCAAGCCACATATCACAAATCGTGAAATTCCTTAACAGTGCCACCATAACATAGCCGCATCACATTGGGGATGTTTACTTACATGTTCTAATTCAAAATTTAGTAAGCATTTTAACACTTCCAGAAAACACCTGAAATCAATCAGCTATCATTAAGTGAAGTAATCATCCCCACTTCCAGAAAACATCTGAAATCAATCAGCTATCATTAGGTTAAGTAATCATCCCCAAAAATTGCATTTAATATTTGCCTAACTTCGGTATGGAAAGGGCAACTAAAATTTCATCAAAATCTGACCAAGACTCTATGGAATAATCTCAAATGAGTTAAGCATTCTATCAGAATGGTATCCCAAAGGGGTCTAGGCGAATTTACCGACAGCAATTCACCGACAACAATTTACCGACAACAGTTCATCGACATGCTCAGTTTATCGAGTGCACAATTCACCGACAATTGATAGAAAATAAAAAATAAAGGTCTTAAACAAAATTCAGTCGGCCAAGTGGAAAATAAAATATTTTCATTGACTTATAATTGGTGACATATTCAGATTGCAGCCTTAGTTAATGTTTCATTACTTATTGGTTGTTTCGGCTTTTAACCTTCTATCTTTGATATATGAAATAATTACTTACTAGTCTTTATTTAGGATATTAGAAAACGATGTAGATTTTTTTTTATTTATTAAAAATGTTTAAAATATACAGTAAATAAGGCAACTGTACAGTCATGGGCAAAATATTTAAGAAACATTTTTGAGTAATAAATAGATGTATAAAAAACCACAAATTGTTTTATTTAAAATCAGAAAGCAAGATTATGGGCTATTGCCCGCAGATAATCAATGACATCGCTATACGAAGAGTATTTTTCAACAATCCGTTTTATTCGTTCAGAAGAATCACGGTATTTCTTTCTTGATGGTTGAGATGAAGTACCAGCTAAGAATTGGTCAACTTTTACATTATAATTTTGTTCCTTCTTCAAGAAGTCGAAAAACTTCCATATATTAGGGTGGTGCCCAGCAACTTGTGTTTCAAAAGTTCGGTGCCAGCCTTCTACCGCATTATTTGTCTTCGGTTGGGATAGTAAAGCAGATTCATAAACATTCCACATCTCGAGCTCAAACTTGGGAGGTCTACGACGGTTTCTTCTGTCAGGACGGCCTATCCACGTATCTTCAAAATAGTCCACTACGACTTCTGCTTCACTCGGGAGGATATCAGCATCACATAGCAATTCAAATGCACTGACTACCGAATCAACAGGCACATATGCTATGGCGGGCAAATAACGGAGATTTAGAGCAAATTCTGCATCCTCTTCATATCTTCTTTTCAGTCCATTAGCCTGGATGGCACGAAAGATACACTGAGAAAAATGGAAGAAACATCCTTTTAATACCACGCTTGGGAATTCTTTTTTGCATGCCTTTATCATTGCGTGTTCAAAATCAATAGTTATCGAGGAAGGAGACGAAAAATGTGTATTGATCTTAATCTTCTCTAGTAGCGTATTGTAAGATGCTTCTGACTTATCTGGAAGTAATGCATAGACAAGCGGAATTGCTCTATTTTCTTGAAATCCATGGAATGTATATAGCTGATAAAATAACAACGGAACGGTTTTGAATGTTCCGTCCCCATACCAATGATCACTATTTTCTAGAAGATGAGTGTTACGTGAAGTAGCAAAAATTAATATGCGATTTTCAGGTGGTCCAGAGTCGAAAATTAAAAAATTTTCACCTTGAAACGTTTTCGTATACTCGCTAGTAAGAGTCAATTCACTTTGGCACTGTGGAAGTGGTGGCAGGCAATTATTCTCAAATCTGATACGTCTTATTGTCCTTTTCATCGTCTGTGTTTTTGGAAGTCTACAAGCAGCTGCTTCACTGCAATTCTTAAGCTCGTTTGATATTAGTGCATGAGGTGCTTCTGTGGAAGATTTGGCTTTTTTACGTATGTTTTCCACAATTTTTTGTGCTTCACTCTCGGCCGCATCACAAACATGATTATGCTCAGTCACTTCTGCTACAATTTCACCGTCACACGTAGTTACTCGCGCTTTGCACCTTATTTTGTGATATTTGTCACATTTCCAGTATATTTTATCTTCACGCTCCTTGTCTTTATAAAAGAAATAGCCATGAACAACAAGCTTCTTCTTTCCTTTTTCGGATTCTATAAAATGGAGAGGCATGATGGGCTATGTAGTGAAAATCTTTGTTAACTAGACCATTTATATTTCTTACTGAAGTAAGAAAATACACTGTTATTATTTTGAAACTCAAGCTAATTTGGTAATTTAGTGCATCGGCTGTTTCTAAACTACCTGTTTAGTATTAAAACCTTATTTGGTGATTTATTGCCTCGGTTATTTCATAACTACCAGTTTAGTATTCAAACCTTTATTTTATATGTGGCTGGCCAGTCTTGTTCATGATCTTTCCTTTTTTAACTTAGCTTAATTGTTGCCGGTGAATTGATCAATCACAATGTCGGTGAATTGTGCAGTCGATAAATTGAGCATGTCGATGAACTGTTGTCGATGAACTGTTGTCGGTAAATTGTTGTCGGTAAATTGTTGTCGGTGAATTGTTGTCGGTAAATTCGCCGGATCCCATCCCAAAGAACTCTTACAGTTTCCTTACTGCCACTGACACATAAAACCATTTTACTATAAATCAGTCTTTGCATTCAGTAAATTCTGGATATATCTCACAGAACCACAGAACTCCATATGAATTATCCAAGTAGATTTGCCAAAACTTTTTCTGTCTATTCTATGACAAACACATCCATCAAAATATACACCAATTTGTATTCTAATTACCGATGATGTTATCATTTTGCATGGTCTCTTACACATCCTATAAAAACATGGCCATAGTGGTATTTATTCTTCCTTCATGTCACGTACACGAATGGGTGTTAGCCTAAAACGAAAAGGTGTTTAAGCCCCAAGCTGGTACCACCTATTGGAGAAACTGTGCCTGTCCAAAATATAATTAAAAGTATTGTCTTAAGGCTAACTAAAGGATAACTTTGCACTTTCTACATGTTCTGATACATTTAACTGATACCTTGCAAGACATCTAGCAGGATATAATTCATATTCACTACTTATCAGTATCAATAATTTTCTGAGACAAAGTTTTGTGTAAATTTTTATGCATTTAACCAAACTGCCAGCACAAATTTTAAGTTCTGCTCAAGAAAATAAACTTTCTGATCTCAGTGAATGGTGTTCTACAGGTTATAATTTGCATATTATATCATCAAATTGATTTATACTTGATCAAGAACTGGTATTTTCGAGAATGAAAAAAATAATAATAATAATAAGTTGTAAGGAAAGTGTCAACTCAAAATAAATACTTCTCAGAAATGACAAATTTTCCTACAAATAATCAAAGAATCTGAAATCTTTCATATAGAGTACTTCTGCATCTAGTAAGTATATATAAGGTAATTTTTTTCCACATCAACAGTGCAACGACAACAGTCTCATATTCAAACATCTCTGAAAAATCAAATGAAATGAGTCTGATCACAAATATCTACAAGTCACGAAATCTCACAGAAAACTAAAAGCATGTCAAAATGTATGAAAATCACCAATTTGTTAACATTCATTGAAAAACTGAACTAGTTTTTTTTGGCAGTGGAAAACTATAAGATCACTACATCACATCATAAGATAAGTGTCAGAGCATCTGCTTAGGTACAAAATACAGCCACAAGAATGAAAGTTAGGCATTTCTCAGTGGTAACCATACCATGCACCCTTGGACTACTTGCACATGTCTTCTTTCACATTTGAGAGGGACTAGAAGTCTTCATATGAGACTGAGAAAATGGGAATACATCAGGAAAAGTACAAGTTTAGTATACAAAGGTCTTTTTTTTTTTCCATCTCAGTAATCAAGATGTCAATTTAGAAAACAACTCTTTAGATGAGCCTCAAAGCTGATAACTGACCAGTTATTTACATCCTGATGAGGACTCCATCCTTGAGGCACTGCTGTGATGACCAAAAGGAGTTCATTTCTTTCCAGTTTTACATTTATAATCTTTCAGCTTTCTACCTAAACAATGTCTATATGAGGGCTTTTGTATTTTAACTTACATCCCTTAATAATGTGCAATAATTTGTAAAGTGTTCTCCAAATATCCAGATTTATACATAAATGTTTAACAATCACTGCTCTCGTTCTCACTTGGTCTTAAATACCAAAAACATAAAGCCTCCATTCTCAAAAATTGAGACAACATGAAACTCAAAATTTAGATCATGACACAATATGTAAAAAATTCAAATTTAGATCATGACACAATATGTAAAAATTCAAAATTTAGATCATGACACAATATGTAAAAATTCAAAATTTAGATCATGACACAATATGTAAAAATTCAAAATTTAGATCATGACACAATATGTAAAAATTCAAAATTTAGATCGTGACACAATATGTAAAAAATTCAAATTTAGATCATGAAACAATATGTAAAAATTCAAAATTTAGATCATGACAAAATATGTAAAAATTCAAAATTTAGATCATGACAAAATATGTAAAATTCAAAATTTAGATCATGACACAATATGTAAAACTCAAATTTACAATACAAACTTTAGAACTCACTTGAATGTTTGATGAACACTATCTTTACACTCACAGTCTTACCACAACTTCATACTTAACAACCTGGGATCCAAAAATGTGATCATGGAACGACAAAAGACTTGTTAGTGTTTAGAATAAGAATTTAGAGTGTAAGAAGTCAAGCTTGTGAGTGTGAGGTGCCAAGTCTGTGCCAGCACAGAGAGAGAGAGAGAGAATCATAAAACTTCTTTACAACAAAGCGTAGGTTTCTAGCATAAAGCATAATGGTTTTCTGCTGCCAAGAATTAAGTGATCAGCTTCCAAGTCATGCTGTAAATTGTAATGTGTTTATATATAAAAGATTTTATGGGAAACTGAAGGAATCTCTTAAATATGTAGCATGTGAACTCAAGTTCACATAGAGGAATGTCTATTGAGTATTGAAAGGCAAGGGCAAGAACCAGGAACAATGCCTAGATTATTTATATCACGTAACTGAATATCTCTTATCTAAATCTAGTCTCTTTAACTAGGACATTGCCAAAAAATATTGCTATTTTAGACCTCAGCAGACACTGGGCAACAGAGACAATTTGTATATTCAAAGTCTGCAAATTAAGTTTATCAAACCTACAGTGTAATGTACACATGGTATACCACAACCAAGGAGACACTGGATATTTACAGTAAATAGCTTCAAGCTTTTTTTTTGTTGCGTCAATTTCAAATTTAACAATTAACTGGATAAAATGCAGTCTATTGCAAAATTACAATATAAGGACATCTGCCTGGAATTTAGCACTATTGTCTATTCACTTAAGGTAGATTCTTGTGCCTACGAGATGTTTGCTTGGCGGCCTCTGATTGGCTGGTACTGGGAGGTAGGCCGCTCGCTCAGTCTCATTATTTTCGTCTGCGGCTTAGAAAAATAGCAATATGTTTATATTTCTTCAATAATCTCACGCTTTGCTCAAGATAGGTAAGTATTGGTCATGCCAAAGGATTCGGTTAATTGTACAACTATGTCATCTTTTCCTGAAACCAATATGATAAAACTCAAAGGAATTACAACGGGCAAAAGTGAAGAGGAAACATTTCATTCTGTATACCTGTTTTTATTTATCATTGGATTTTTAATAATTCATGTCATCAAGATAAAATAAAACTTGTGTTTTCATACAATACAATCACCCTGAATACGCTGATTCCTTCAGATTTTAGATGCGTGTAATATGTGAAGAGAAAATTAAGAATATGTCTTATTATGTTGCATCCGTACTTGACTCGGCCTGAAAGGAAATCAATCTTCCTTAATTCTTTGCTGAGATTATTATTTCATATCACTCAAATAAGTCTCTGATATCTCTTTCGTTTGAAAATATATTCATATAATAAAATTAAAAACAAATATTCTGAAACAACCTGATTAAAGCTTATAGGCTGAGTTGAAGAGTGCGAAGTATGTTCACAGAGTTCAACTTCTTTGGTGGACCGAATTCCCTGCTTTCCGCCTAGATCTTGGCTAATGTTACCAGATGCATCTATCTGATGATATTGGATTGAAAATGTTTGGCAGTCATAATGGGAATTGTGTGTATTTAATTAAAGAAAATGTAATGATGTAACATGGTAAATATTGTCGAAACTGCAACCTCTTATATCGCTAATTGGCAACTCAAATCTCTCGCTGAGACGACCAACACAACGACGCCTTGCAGATCATATTCTCTCCGTCAACTTGAATCATTTACGCGTGCAACATAAAAGACAAATACTTCATTTTCTCTTCACATACTACATGCATCCAAAATCTCAAAGCACCAACATATTCAGGGTGACTTTATTGTATGAAAAACAGTTTTATTTCATCTTGATCGTGTTAATGATGGAAAATCCGATAAGTAAAAACAGGTATAAAGAATCAAATACTTCTCTCTCCACTTTTACTCATTGTAATTCCTTTGTGTTTTATCTTACTGATTTCAGAAAAAGATGACTTAGTTGTACAATTAATACCGAATCATTTGGCATGACCAAAACTTTCCTAGCTTGAGAAAAGCGTGAGATTATTGAAGAAATATAAACATATTGCTAGTTTTCTAAGCCACAGACGAAAATAATGAGACTGAACGAGCGGCCTACCTCCCAGTACAAGCCAATCAGAGGCCGCCAAACAAACTTCTCGTAGGCACGAGAATCTACCTTAAGTGAATGGACTTAGCCATCATTCAGCTAAATGAAAATTATGAGACCTAGTGAGAACCAAGCAAAAGGCTGAAATACAAAAGTCCTCAACTGTCTTCCTCTGATGGTATTCACATTTTAAAGAGTTCAGTTTTTGAAAATTACAGTTAACTAAAATTGTTTGAATCATATCATTTAAATTCAGTGGAAAATAAATAAAAGTTATTTATACCTTAACCTAAAAACTCTCTGTATGTCAAGAAACTAACATTTTAAGTTCTTAGGTTGACAAGAGCCTATAACTCTAAAAATTAATGTGAATCTCTCAAACAATTCATGTTAACATAGCAAACTGCATTTATGATATATACTACCTTGATAAACTGTAACAACAAACATTACTAAAAGTCGATGGGAATTGTATGAAACCTGCTAAAAATCAACAACAACAAAAGTAAATAAATTATTTATACCCCAAGCTAAAAACACTATACATCTAAAACCGTAGCACTGTAAGTTTATAAAATTTACAAAAACATATTACGTACTCAGAAACATTAAAAATTAATTTCTAAATTTACGTAAACATAGCCATAAGCATCAAAGATATACCCTGATAAATTATAACTGCACCGTGCATACTGATTTTATTCCTCAGACGAGACAGAACTCTTCTGTCAAGAATTCACTCTTGATAACGACATGGTGCCCTGACAAGACTTATACGTTATATGGCTACTTATATGACTTCTGAGTTATTCTTAAGACAATGGCTACTAAATGTCTTTCCTTTACATAATTTCCATCAATTCCTTTTAAACTCCCATTTTGCTGTTCAGCTCCTTCAACCTGCCCTTACTCCAATTTACACCTGTCATAAGAACCTTACAAGACAAGATGTACTTGCTTAATAATAGCATATGATTGAACATCAATTCTCCTGATTGCTGAGAAGTCCAATAAGAGAGGAATTTCTCTTTTATATCAAAGGTCTGAGAAGTGGTTAGTCAAGTGAAAAATACCGACTAGTTCTCAAGACAACTCGAATCTTTCAAGAAGGTTTACCTATAAATGTAGCATTAAACAAGTACAGAAGTCTCATGATTGAGTGTGCTTAAATTCAATAAAAATGTCCTGTTTAACAAATACAAAAACTTCTCTTTTTTTACTTTAGGTTATTAATTCTAATACCTAAAATATGATTCACTAAGTCATCACACTCCCCTTATAATACCACATTCAGATTTGTATTTTAACTTAAAAAATATAAACTACTTCAAAAATGACAAATTCTTAAACAATTTGTATTTTTCGTAGCTAACAAACCTGAGGTCTTAACAATAGGATAATCTTACAGGTTTTATTTCGTATAACTGTTTCTAACTAGAATGACTAACATGAGGTTATTCCGCAAAATGAATAAAACCTAAGGTACTAATTCTAATCATTTGTGAACTTGAGGAAAATTACTGAAAACAATAACTAAGCATCAAACAATCAACCACTGGATACTATACATCATATCTAGGAGTCCTAGATAAATATGTACTACGTTGAAAAACCGTCAATATAAAACAGTCAAAACCCATTCATAACTACTACCTAATAAATGATATTACACTGATAAGAATTTATGTAAAATACACTTGAAACATCTTGAACTACTGATGGGTGATAAATTACTAAGAAATTCAAGAAAAACTATGCATCTTGAAATGCACAGTTAGATTACAGCTAACATTGCTCAGATTATGGAAGTTGGATGGACACTGTATAATGAAACGTGGTATCTGATACAGTAAGTAATTTAAATGGATAGAAAATTATCTGAGATATCGAACTGCCAAGAATTTTATCCAATAAAACTATACTTCCTGCAACATACTTGACAATTGATGCTGAAATATGAAACTTAAACACCTATGTATCATGAAACATACTACGCTACCCAACAGCTGATATTATGTGATTCTAGTACAAAAAACTAATTAAAATAAAACCAACTTTGCTATTGGACAGCAGATCCTAACACGAACAAAATTAATGTGAACATAAACTCACAAATCATATCAGGTACCTCCTAACCTACATCAAGTTACAGGGGTAAAGCTTATAATCTCTCCATAATAACATACAACCATTTCCAACATTTACGTTAATGTTAATGGGATAATTTTCTGCTTAATAGTACAAAACACTGACAACAATGAAATATTAATGTATAAAAATGTTGCTGTCCCTTGAAGGTACATTCTTCGTCATAGTAGGTAATTGTAGAATTTCGCTGCAAGTTCTCCATCGTAGTGAAGTGTATACGTACTTGTCTTATTTAGGTTTACCAGCTATGGATGTAACCAGTTTCCTGCAGAGATGATGAAGTTAATAACATTATGTGGCATAAAGATCTTTTGGCTTAAATAGGTGTTAACATGTTCCAAGCATTCAATCATTTAATTGTAATTCAAATTCCACTAAAATAAAGGTAAAAAAGTTAGTTTCACTTAGCAAAATACAACAAATAGTCCTATATCTGCATTAAATATTATTTTCATACATTCAACTTACCTGTCAGATATATACATAGCTATTACTCCGTCGTCCGACAGAAATTCGAATTTCGCGGCACACGCGGCAGGTAGGTCAGGTGATCTATCCCCCCCGCCGCTGGGTGGCGGGAATAGGAACCATACCTGTTTTCTAATTCATATTTTTTCTGTTGCTTGGAATGTAAACAACATTTGCAGTTCCTCCTGATGGATTTTCGTGTTTCATCGCCATCGATCGTCTGGGCTAACTTTTACAGGGAAGTAATGGATCTTTGGTTCGGCATACGCTTTTGTTAACTTTTAGAATTTTTTGATAAAATTAACTTCGAAAATTTAGAAGAGTAGTGACGTGTAACTACCGAAGTTTTCGGTAGACACTCATCCACTTTCACGAAAGTGAATTACGTATACTTTCATGAAAGGGAATTACTTATATTTATTCATTAATACAAATAAGTGTTAGAGTTTGATTGAGGAAATGTATATCTTTCTTCCTAGTTGGGGAAGTCAGAAAAGTAACTATCCTTTAGAAGCTTTATTAGCTCTTGTGTTAACGAGCAATTATAGTAGTAACAGTACTAGTAGTTGTTGCATCCTCATCACCTTCTTACTCCGCAGAATCTACAATATCATATTTGCAAATTGTAGACTTTGGATATAGTTCAAATGCGAACTCTTAAAACGTAAGAAGTGAATATGTGTTCCCCCATTACAATGGAGGGTGCGTCTGATCGGCTCTGTCTCGCTCTCAGGTCTAGACCTCTTCCAAGCTCACAAGCCCAGAGGAGAAGGAATGTCGAAAACCGTAAGGAGGTTTCAGAGAATCCTCACCGGTCAGGCATCCCCTCGGCAGGTTCTGTAGAGCGTCCCAGACTGCCAGGGATAGCCATTGGAAAGGCATCCTAAAACAGTGTTTCTCCCTTTTTATGCCTAAGGTTCCTCGATGGATAGAAGAACTTCAAATGAATGAAATTGGCGAAGATCCTCGTATAATGCCTTCTGGTAGAATTATTCAAAATGAGAATGACATTAATCGATCCACCTTTCGGAATCAGGCGACGATTTAGCGCCTTCTAATATTAGAGATCATTCGATAACATTTGTGATAAAGTCATTGTTCGAACATTTTTTTTTTTTTTTTCGCAACTAGACGAGAGCGCTATCCCATGGGGGTATGAAATTGTTATTTCAACATAAAATTCCCCATCGGTGCATTTTTAGATATAAATCTATTATGATGAGAACGATTTAGATTGTTTGTCAATCGAATGAATTATATGGATCTCGTTGAGGGATAAAGCATATATGTATGACTTTTAAGCTTCTAGCTCCTACCATGCTTAGGACAAATCGCCTTAGGACTACGGTATGGCAAGGCATAGACACACACCGAAATTTATGCTATAATGGTCAAGTGAAATCCTTACAAAATTTCCTAAATTAATACGGTTTACCTTAATGTAACAGTATTATAGGGGATTCTATTACGCTAGAGTATGAGTTATAGGATGCTATCGTGTCTTCGAGAAGTGATCGGAGAAGCATATCTTTATTGGTGGATTGAGAGTAGGATAGAACATTTTTCTTCGTGTTAGAAGAGGTTTCCATGAATTACCAGTACCCTTCTAGGACTTTCCTAGGAAGGAATAGGTTTAAAAGAATGTTTAGACGACACCTATTTAGTTTCTAGACTTGTCGAAGTCTCGTTAGCTTAATTATGCTTATATAAAAACTTCCTGAAGTTCGATAATAATTTATAAGATTCCTTTATTTAATGGAGTAACTGGCAACTCTGGAAAGGGAAGGCCAGACTGCTTTCGCTTTGAAGACCAACGCAGTCGCAGTACCATCTTGTTCTCAGTCGTGAGAGGTCGATTACAGCTCTCTCTCCTGCGGAATGGGATAACTAACCGTATCTCTTCCCTACAATCGTGGTCTTAGCCTCGGATTGAGGGAATACTGAAGCTATCATAAATAAAATATTGTCTGCCTTTTGTTAGGAATCTTTCAATAAGAAGGATATTACAACCTTTCAATGCTGTTTACCGTAGGTAACATGATTAAAGGATTCTAATGCAGCAGAACATGATATTATTTAATGCACTCATACTTACGAAAGCATGGCTTATTAGAATACATACTTAGTGAGAAGAGAGATGTAATAGAGATTCACTTCAAGACTACGGTATGGTTAAGTCTTTCGAGAAAGGACACAACCGTATTTAGAATCGGAATATTGCGCAGAAGTTGTATGAGTCGGATGGGAAACATTCTTTTAGTGGGAAATGGTTTCCCTGAATGGATTATACTACGTATATAAAAGTTTTTCATAATAAGAACGGAATTAACATATGAAAGGATGTCGGGTACCATAAAGACACAGATGTTCTGGCACATAACATAAAGATAATTAGTAGGAGGCGCCAGCCTGGCGCAGATGCGCCACCCTGGCGCAGGTTGTGCCAGCCTGGCGCAAGTTGCGCCAGCTTGGTGCAATAAGCCTAGAGCACCATCCAAAATATTTCTTGTTTGAGCGAGTTATTAAATAAAAGCAATGCAAGAATTTGCGAGTCTGTGAGAACCTCGATCGACGATAATAACTGTTAAAGTATGTCTAACATTTATTGCAAAGAGTTGTGAGAACCTGCGAGAAGTCTTCTTCATAGATCTCTTAGCAAGAAGAAGACGAACAGTCTTCCTGTAGACTGCTTCCTTTTCCTCAAACCATGCCATAAGGAATCATAAGCGCCAGCCAGACGCCTGGCTCTAACTAGAAAATAATTAGTTAATAGATATACCTTAGAGCAATTATGCTTTCCTACAGAGAGCTGGGAAGTTACTCAGTCCCTCGCACTGGAGTGGTCCTTCTCGTTCAGGAAAAAAGGGGGCGGGGGATACGGAAGAATTAACCGAGGAAAGAATAATTCCCC
The DNA here is from genome assembly GCF_015104395.2 of Macrobrachium nipponense. Lineage (NCBI taxonomy): Eukaryota > Metazoa > Arthropoda > Malacostraca > Decapoda > Palaemonidae > Macrobrachium > Macrobrachium nipponense. Next base: position 72,060,086 of record NC_087215.1, on the reverse strand, counting down.
TTCCGATATCCTCGTATTAGAGGAAGATTGAGAAGGAACATCCAACTATGGAAGTACTGTAGAATTATAGGATTCTTACAGCACCTCTTCTTATTTTGATATCGAGATTTCCTGACCAAGGTTGCAAGTAATAGGCCATAAAGGCTCCAGCCAGGCTTTAACCAGGCGATAGGCTTTAACCAGGCGCGAGGCGCCAGCGAGGCGTCAGCCAGGCGCGAGCGCTAGGCTTAAACCAGGCGATAGGCGCCAACCAGGCGCGAGGCGCCAGCCAGGCGCGAGGCGTCAGCCAGGCGCGAGCGCCAGCCAGGCGCAAGACATCAGGATCTCCAATTTCTCAGTATTTGGAGATAGACTTTCCAAGAGTTTCCTCTTTGAGAACTGACACAAGATCAGTTTTTTTCCTGACAGGGACACAAGTTGTCGCACAGGCGGCCGTGGCCCTTGTCAGGATTAACTGAAATTGCGGAAGTCTCTAACAAGAACAGACTTCTCATGTCAGGTAATATAGTGGTCACGTGAGCGACTTCTTTCCTGGCAAGAGGAGTTGTTTTGGGAGAAACTCTTTTTTGCCAGATCAACCCTCTAGGGACAATTATTCTAGATATCGCACAGGCGAACGTAGTACGTGTCAGGATAAGTGGGTTCTTCTGCTTTATAGACCTTTACATGGTGAAGAGAACTGATATCTTTAGAGGTCTCTCGCTTTCCTCAACCTTATGAGACAAGTGATAGAAAATATATCGGACTCATAAGTTAATCTGGGTGCAGGTTTTAGAAAGACCTTGGCAACCCCTTTTTTATTGCACGTTTCGGCTAGTCCCTTGAACCATGCAGCTCCTCTTTCTCCTCTTTCATTGTTATTAACAGGATGGTATATTATCCTACTCCTATGTAAACATATAACAAGGGAGACCTTGTAATGTTTTGGTACTGGAAAAGACTCGTAGGAGCTCTCAGTATTGGGTGAGAGGCTCTTTCAAGTATCTGAACCGTACATTACGGCCTGATGTCCTAGGATAGGAATCTTGAATGATTCTCCTCGATCCTGGATCAGTTAGTAGGAGAATAGGATAATAATAATTTGTTTTGCAGAATAACGATGATAGAATTTTTCCATTCTCTCGTTGCCCAGGCATGAGGACAGGAAGAAAGAATATAAGAGAGAGGTAGCAATATACGCCATCTTTATGTTATAGAAAGGGGAATAAAATTTAGTCTTTTTCCCCTAAAAGATAAACTCTTTACAGAATGTAAGACAAAGGGCGTCAAAGAAAGAGAGGATATATGTTATGCCTCATTTAGACTTAGAGAGGTTGGATTCTCAGAGGTCACGTTCTTCTCACAGCAGGTTTTGGAAGTCTTTTCCAAGACAGTCTGAATATTCTTTCAGCATCTATTTTAAATGGACCTTAACAACCTCTCCACTCTGAGTCTGTCTGCGTGCAGGACTGACCAGAAGTGGACATGAATGAGAGGATGTTTCAAGGTAAATGACAGTAGTCATGGATAAGATATATAATTGCTGCAGATCGTGCTTGAGGGAATGAGGAAACTGTCCTCTTCCGATACCTCTGTGAACCACATAGCGGTTTTTTCTTCCCTTTCAGAGGGAAGAATTACCTTTGTATATATCTGCTATCAAAGAACGCAGTAAAAGGCTATACTCTGTCTCTATAAAGGGAATTGGAGATAGCAGAGCATTAAGATCTTCGGGATCTTACACAATACCTCTATACGACAAGACTTGGAGATCTTATAGTTACAATGGGATCCTATTTGGGCCTCAGATTCCGTGTTCTGACAAGATGGAACTGCTCCTCATCAATGTTTCTCTTGGTACTAATCGACCAAAAGGACGAGTGAGATTTTGGGCTTGGAATCTGGAATCAAATTCTAGAAAGACTCGGCAATGGGTTCCCCTGCCAGCATGGTATGTTTGGCAAAAGAACTATAACCTTTTATTCCTGGATCAACGCTTTCAAATAAAGGATTCGTTGTCCAGGCAATGTATTTACGTTGTTATCTACAAAAGAAGATAAGGTTTAAACGTTTGCTGACAGAGTCTTTGGAATACGATGAGGGCTCAAAACTACTTCCCAGAAGGTTCAAAGAGATATATTTAAAGAGCTAGAAATCGGGAATCCTCCCAATTTCAGCTCAGAGTCTCCTTAAACTTCCAGGCTCTTTCCCTGCCTTCGTGCAAGGATAGGGAAGATTTTGCAATGAGAGAACTCGTCAACATGTAGGAAGAGTGCTCGTTAGCAACTGAAGTATCAAGTATGATCCTCTCTGGAGGAAGACTGGTCTCTTGGACTATTAGATTTCCTATCGTCTACTGGATGTAGCCCGACTAAAAATTACCTCCCCTTGTTGCAGAGGCCATAAGCTCAAAGTGAAAGAATTTCTTCCACCCTTTTCCTTTCTCCTGATAAACGATTGTGGATGTTCAGACTTTCGGACAATGTAGCGCCAATCAGCCGCCAAATGCCAAACAGGCGTAAAGACGCCAGAGCAAGACAGTCCAAATAAACACTGTCATTGTCTGATGAGGAGAAGGAGTAGGCCTCCAATCTGGCGCAGATGCGCTAGAGGCGAATAAATCAGGCAAATAAAGTGTCCGAGGTGGACATCGCCAGTTTTCATCCAGACTCTTAACAAGCTCGAATCTCCAGCAAGTGGGGAGAAGTCAGCCAGGCGCAAGGAGCCAGCCAGGCGCGAGGCGCCAGGCAAGCGAAGCACCAGCCAGACGCGAGGCGCCAGCCAGGCGCGAGACGCCAGGCAGGGCGTTTCGAGGCGCCAGGCTGGTGCGAGACGCCAGGCAGGCGCGAGGCGCCAGGCAGGCGCGAGGCGCCAGGCTGGCGCGAGGCACCAGCCAGGCGCTAGGCACCAGCCAGGCGCTAGGCACCAGCCAGGCGCGAGACGCCAGGCAGGCGCGAGACGCCAGGCAGGCGCGAGACGCCAGGCAGGCGCGAGACTCCAGCAGGCGCGAGGCGGCCAGGCGCGAGACGCCAGGCAGGCGCGAGGCACCAGCCAGGGGCGAGGCGCCAGCCAGGCGCAAGCACGCTCTGGGCTTCATCCAGAAGAGATCTGTTGCAAAGAAAGCCCTGGTCCTTCTTTGGACATCGAGCCTTTATAACCCGTAACTGCCTTATCGCAAAGTCTTGACTGTGGTAGTGGCAACTTAAATTTATTGGCAGAATGGCAAAGCTTGCGGTAGAGCAAACGAGAATTTCCCTTGAGCTTTCCTTAACTCATCCACCTATGCGAAACGCAATATTAATTGACAGAGACCTCTTGAATTCACGAAACCCGATGTCTTGCTGGGTTTCGAAGAAGAAGTTGTCTGTTCACTTTAAGCTTACTCCGAAGCACTGCCTACTTCACATTCTTTGCAGGTGAGGTAGAAGGTATCATCGAAGGTAGAGGTAAAAATTCTTTAAGCCCAAATCTGAAACAAGAGCTTGAAGAGTTCAACAGAAACGTTCAGCCAGGCGACACACCTGGCGTGCGCTGGTGCACGCTCGGCGTCCACTGGAGCGCGCTCGGCGTCCACTGGAGCGCGCTCGGCGTCCACTGGAGCGCGCTCGGCGTCCACTGGAGCGCGCACGCTAGGCGTCCACTGGCGCGCACGCTCGGCGTCCACTGGCGCGCGCTTGGCGTGCACCCGCGCGCCCCTGGCTTGGGCGTCCGCTCTCAAAAGCTTACTGCTACTATGACTTCTTTTACGTATTTCTCGGTGGAAAGACGGACACGAGTTCAGGCGACGTTCGCCTTCTTACTTCTCACTGAAACGCATAACGAGAGAGAGAGAGAGAGGACGTGAAGCGTCCTCTTCTATAAAGCTTCTATTTAGAGGGCGCGAGTCCATCCGAAAGCTCCAACCCCTGCGCGGGAGGACGCTTCGGAGGACGAGAAGCAATCCTTCAGGATTCGTGCACGTGCACGCTCACTTAGGCAGTCTGGGGATTTTCATCAGAAACTGCCGAAGGCACGCCAGATCGGTGGGGGTTCCTCGTAACCCTCCTTCGGCTTTCGACATGCTCTCTCCCTGGTTCTGGGAGTCAAGCAGAGGTCCCGGCCTAGAGGCGAAACGAGGCCGATCTGACGCACCTCCACTACACAAGGGGTATCACTGCACTTCTGCACTTCACTTTTACTCTAAAGCAAGCACTTTCGATTCTAAGTTACGAATCGAAGGAGTATCAGAGAAAGGGCAATTTCTCTACAGACACTGCTTAGGGCCCAAAGGCAACACTGCAGGGTTAGGAGTAACAATTACAGAAGTAGCACTTCACAGCAATGAAGGAGAGCGAGCATCTCTCGTAGACATATACATAGCCCGTAGGCCATACTACAGGGTTATGCAAAATAAAGTCTACAGGAAGGTTAGCAGGTTCACTACCCTGACTTTTGTTACTGATTAATTGCGTACATACGAATCATACGTCTTCCTTACGGAATTAGACATGTTTACTGATTAATTGCGTACATACGAATCATACGTCTTCCTTACGGAATAGACAAAGTCTACACTCCTTACATGACAAATCTCAACAAAGAAGCAAGACCCATACCCCTCCCCTCGTACATACCAAGTGCGAATCTACCGAAGCTTTCGGTAGCCACACCCTATCTTTGCAGACAACCCCGTCTGAAACTAGCCTAACTAGATTCAGATATTTTATGCAAAAATGAATCAAATTCAAATCAATTTAAGATAGCGTATGCCTAGCCACAAATCCAAGTAATAAATCAAAGACAATTAGGATACTTAGCGGCAATGAAGTTTCCAAAATCCTAAGACGGAGGTACTGAAAACAGGTGTTTTCAGCACCGGCGACAGAAAAATTATGAATAGAAAATGGGAATGATTCCTGATACCCGCCTCCCAGCGGCGGGAATGGGTACTAACCACCTGACTCCCACTGCGTGTGTCGTAAGTGTTTAAATTTCTGTCGGATTCGGAAAAATACAGCTATATATATATCTGACAGGTAAGTTTCATGAACAAAATATACAATTAAATGGCCCACCCAGCCTCCCCTCAGGAGACAGCTGGAAGAAAAAATATGAATTAGAAAACGGGTATGGTTCCTATTCCCGCCACCCAGCGGCGGGGGGGTAGATCACCTGACCTACCTGCCGCGTGTGCCGCGAAATTCGAATTTCTGTCGGACGACGGAGTAATAGCTATGTATATATCTGCCAGGTAAGTATGTATAAAACTTTATTGTATCATAACAATATCATTATTATTATTATTGTGTTGAAGATCTCCAAAAATTTCCTGTCCTTAAAAGTATACCACCCAGGTACCTGGATTGCTCACTGGGTATTCCTGAATAACTATTGTGCCCATTAGAGTTTTTAAACAAACATCAGAATATTTTGAAACACCAGGATCAAACTCTGACTCATACGGACTGCAATTTTGCAAGATAATCTGCCTGCAGGAAAAAAACATAGATCAGATCCTGGTGATGTATGTTCAAGCCACTGCTATAAATTATGTATGAAATCCTTGTGCACAAGTCAAAATCAGTTGGACATTACTTTAAAATCTTCCAGAAACATCAACTGAAGTTGCAAGAAAAATTAATCAACGTTCATGTGATGGCATCACTGCCCCCATTAACTCTCAGCTTCAAAGTTGCTCTATTATTTCTCATAAAAAAATCAGTCATATTTCAAAGAAATTTGGTTTGAGTAAACAGCTGCAAGGTAAGGCGGTCCCTGGCTTACGACGGGCATTCCATTCTTGAGACGCGTCGTAAGCCGGAAAATCATCAAAAATCATAAGAGAACCTTACTTTTAATGCTTTTAGTGTATTAAAAACTACGTAAACTGCATTTTTATTGCATTTTTCATCAAAAAAAACCTTCAAATATTGATTATTTTGCATTTTTGGAGTCATATTTCTTCCACCAGATTGGAGTCATAAGCGCCAAAATATATTCTGATGAATATAATTGAAAAATGTTGCAACCTCAGAACGTCGTAAGCCGAATCCATCATAAGCTGGGGACTGCCTGTAATTATGATTACTCTAAGAGTGATCACTAAATTTAAAGCCATCCTTCTCTAAGCAGATAAGACAAAAGTAAAAATTTATAGCTTTTACATCTAGCTTTAAGTCATACTTACAAGGAATAACTTTCCTATTTAGATCTTTACCCACTGGTTGTCTGAAGTGAAGAGTGGTTTCAACGAGTACCCAGACCTGACACTGACCTTAGATTTCTACATAACAGCTAAGTAACCTTTTGTTATCAGTTTGTTTGAAGATTTTCATTGGGCATTTCTTTACTTCTGATTTGATTCCCTTTTCTTAATTTTTCCCTTGTACGTGCAGCCCATTTCTGTGATTTGTAGTCGAAGGTCATTCTCCCTCACAGCTGACTCCTGAGTCAGAGTCTTTGCTGTTTGTTTGACATTCTTTGGGCCCTCCTCTGCTAGAAGATTCTGAGAGTAAAGTGGCCATCTTGCACAAGGTGCAGTACTGTACTGAACCTGCGAATAAGAGCAGTGTCTCTATGAAGAAAACTTACTGGGATATTAGTGGGGTATTAGAAGTAGTCTACTTGTTGAATACAAAAAATTTCCCTATGTGGTAGTCCACATCGTTTTACCTATACCACCTGACCTTACATAGTGAGTGCAAAAATTAGGTGTCCAATTACAACAGGGAACAAGTCCAATTTTTAAGTTCATTATATGCTAGAAAAGCAGTCTGAAATACCCTCTGTAGAAGCACAGCTCAATGCTACAAACTTGATGTGTAATCACTCTACTTACAACATACATTCTTTGTAAGGGTTCATCCACAGCATACAGTAAAATGTCATACACACTAGTCTGTAATTTATTGCACATCACCAAAAGGTTGAATCCAAGTCAACAACTTACTGGCAGTTAGCTATAACCAAAGCATGGCTAAGGTTTGTCCCCATTTACAGCTTTTGACCTGTTTTCAACCAGTTTGTGATATGCATGTGACAATTAAGTGGTTGATGTGTTTATAAGCTCTGAATTATTGAATCAAAACCAATAATCGATGGTGGGGGGGGGGGGGGGGGGGGAATTAATATTTTTCATTCTAGGAATTTTATGACAAACCAACATTTAGTCAAAATATTTAAGAGTAAAATAACAATTTGTCGAAAATTGTATTTTTCATAACTGTACAAACCTGAGGTCCTTTAACAATTGGAATGGTACTTAGCGGCAGCTGAACAGGTCGTAAGCTTCGAACAAGGGAGTTCGGTAGTTAACTGGTCCCTTGTCTGTGACCAACACTCCTTTAGTCTCCACTGAAGAGACCGCAGGTGAAGACGCCCGTGAGGGACTAGCTTCTCGAGAGACGACAGGTGACCGATCACGACCTGCCACTGCTGAGCTGGCTGCTCCTGTTGAGACAGGAACTGTCTTGCTGCCTCCCTGAACCTGCTGATCCGCGAATCTGCAGGGAAGACTCGCCCTGCTACCGTATCGATCAGCATGCCCAGGTACTTCATCCTCTGCTTGGGCTCGAGATCCGACTTCTCGAAATTCACTACGATCCCCAGATTGCGGTAGAATTCGAGGAGTCGGTCCCGTCCCCTGTAGCACAACTGCAAGCGGGAGCTCGAAAGGACTAGCCAATTATCGAGATACCGAGTGGGCCCAAGATGACACCAGCATGAACACTCGCGTAAACACCTGTGGGATGGTTGAGAGGCCGAAACAAAGTGCCCTGAATTGGAACACTGTCCCGTCGAGGATGAAGCAGAGGTACTTCCTGGAGGATTGATGGATGGGTATCTGGAAATACGCATCCTTCAGATCCACAGAAAGCATGAAGTCGTTCTCCCTGATGGAATCGAGCACTGATCGTGCCGTTTCCATCGTGAACCGAGCCTGGCGAACGAATCGGTTCAAGGAAGAGAGATCTATCACCGGGCGCCAGCCCCCCAAGGACTTCTCCACCAGGAAACATTGACTGTAGAAGCCCGGCGACTGATCCCATACAATCTCCACAGCATGTTTGCTCAGCATGGCTTCTACTTACTGCCGAAGCGCTATGTCCTGGGTCGAACCAGGGACGTACGTCTGAAGATGGACCGGGTTGGAGGTGAGGAGTGGCCAAGACTCAAAGGGTAGTAAATATCCCTCCTGAAGAACGTTCACTATCCAGGTCTCTGCTCCGTAGAGCTGCCAAGTTGCCCAATGGCTCGCCAGGCACCCCCCACTTCCGGCAGCAGGTGAGGGAGAACGCCATCCCTAGCATTTCCCGCCTCTCTTTGGCTTCTTCTTCCCAGATCCTCCTCGAGAGAAGGACTGGGAGGAGGGCTGGTTACGGTCGCTCCTTACTGAAGAAGTCGAAGGAGGAGTCTTTCCTCTGGGCTTCGATGAAGCAATTGTCTTAGCCGCAGAGGAAGCGCTAGCTAAACACTTAGGCTTAGCCGCAGTTGCTCGATCGGGTGAGGACAGCGTCCCTATGCCGAAGAACCAGGTTGGCCCACAGGTTAGCCGTCTGGTGGGCCAGGTAGGAGATGGCCCTACCTCCAGACTGGCACAGTCTCACAAAAGCCGGGTCCCCTTCAGGAGTGATGTTCCCCAAGGAGGCCGCGGTTTTCGACACTGTGAGGGACCACAGGTCAAGCCAGGAGTCTGCTTGGAATGCTGCCATAGCGGTAGATTCCAAGGCAAGTGCCTCCTGCTGAGAGAACCAGAGGTTCTCCGACAGGAGCTGCTGCAGGGACACCCCTGGAGTTAGCCTAGCCAGCTCCAGGTTAACCTGTTTGGGCAGCAGAGGATCTGAAGGCACGTAGAATCTCCTCTGTCGTGGAGAGGCGGGGGAAGGAGCTTGGATGATGACCTACTGGACCGAAGCGAACCCTCCTGTCCGGAGACAAGAGCGTCCACCTGGCTCAGTACACTGTCAGCCAAGGCCGATCGCGGCAGACCCACCGTCGTCCTGGGTTCCTTTTTGGGACCCCAGAAGGACTCCAAACCCGATGTGGGCTCGGACGGTAGGAGCGGCGATCCTTCCCCGAGGTCGTTGTGCCGATGAATCAGCGCAATAACCTCAGAAAACGACCTCTGGATCTCGGGAGTGACTGCATAATGCGGAGACGGGCCGTCAAGCCCGTCCAGCGTGAACGCCTCCCGAGAACCTCCTCCTTCCACAGGAGGAACCACCACAGACATCTCATGGTCTCCTCCTGCCACTTGTGCATACGATCTGGCCGATCCGAGGACCGTGCCAGGTGTGTGGGGCGTCGTGGGGAGATCTTCGGCTTTTTACTTTAGTGACAGCATCTGCCTGTCTGCCATCTAGTGACACTTAGGGTAACTAATAAAAATAAATAATAAATAATAACTGACAACTATTATGCTGTTACCAAAGATTAACCTTTGGATTTTAGTAAGATGGAAATATTTACTAAATTGATATAACAAAAATATCAAAAATACATTCTTGTGTAAGGATAACGCTTATTCACAACTTTCTTTGTATGTACTTCATCATTCGCGTTGTTCTTACTTCCCTCCGCAAGAGCGTTCAGCGGGCTTTCCGGCATTGTATATATCTTGTATAATCATATTTTGTGTACTTTTATATTTTGTATTATATGTTTCTCAAAAGACACAAATTGGGTCTCGCCAACCCACTTTTATTCTCTCGTGGGTCGGTAACCACATTTCTGTCCGCATTCCGGAACGAAGTACTGCAGGCTGACCTCGTCGCAGCAGCTCTCCCGACAGAGGTGTTCGACCGAATATCTCCCTGGCTGACCGGTCGAGCACGAACCGAACCTGTCACACTCGACGAGATAAAAGCAAGGCTCGTGACAGCCTATTCCACGCTCATCGCTGAAAAGGCCGCCCGCGCCCTCGACCTAGTTACGAACCCCATGCGCGGCGCCGACCCACGGGATGCCTGGGACACGGTGATGGGCCTTGTCCGTTTGCCCGAAGTAGGTCCCGACGGAAAAAAGAAAGAAATCTGCCTGAGCCGCGAAATATTCTTGCGGCAACTCGAGCCAGACATCCGAAAACAGCTGACCGACGCGTACACCCTACAGGACGACGAACTACTGGAAAAAGCAAAGAAACTTATGTTGTTGAACAATGCCGCGAAGCTCGCCGCCCCCCGATCCTCCGTGTGAATAGCCGCAGAGAAGGGAGAAGAAGAAGACGACGACCCAACACTAGAGATCGGCGCCGTATCCCAGGGGAAGTCCTCCCACATGCAGCGTAGTGAAAAACTCCTGGTGCCGCTACCACCGGAGGTTTGGGAGAATCTCCAAGAGGTGCGAAAGCCCTTGCACCTTCCAGCAGTCAAAAAATGGCGATGGCAGACAAAACCAAAGCCGCCTGTGGCAACGACCTCGTCGGAACCACACACTGTAGGGTTCTACATCCGCAACGCGATCTCCGGCCGGAGGATGTTGGTGGACACGGGGAAGATGCACTCGATATTCCCCCCATCAGGAGAAGACCGTAGCTGTGAGCCTGACAAAAACAACCGCCCTCGTCGCCGCAAACGGGACCCCCATCCATTCCTACGGCACGAAGTCCCTCAAGATATCAATCTTGGGGCGAAACTACATCTGGGAATTACACCATCGCATACGTCAGGATCCCACTACTGGGGGCAGATTTCCTGGCGCAAAACGGCCTCCTGGTGGACGTGGGCCACAAACGGCCTCCTCGACACTGGGACATGCCATTCCCTACCACTGGCAGCGGGCCTGGGCGCCCCTACAATTTGTACCATCGCCTCCCACAAGTACGGCAACCTCCTGCAGGAATTCCCTGAAGTCTTCAAACCGGCTTGGGCAGCAGGGACGCCGCCCAAGCACGGAATATTCCACCACATCACCCACCACGGGGCCCCCGACACATGCGAAGTTCCGAAGACTCCCTCCGGGCCGCCTCCAGGATGCGAAGCAGGCGTTCTCGGAAATGGAACGAATGGGCATCTGCAAGAAAGTGTCAAGCCCTTGGGCGTCGCCCCTGCACATGGTACGGAAACCTGACGGCACCTGGAGGCCCTACGGAGACTACAGGAGACTCAACCTCGCTACAATCCCCGACCAATACCCCTTGCCAAACATGCAGGATTTGACCGGGGCCCTCCATGGGGCAAAAGTCTTCACAAAATTGGACCTCTTAAAATCCTATTTCCAGGTTCCAGTGCACCCCGAGGATGTCCCCAAGACCGCCATCATCACGCCTTTTGGCTCCTATGTCTTCCATTACTTCACCTTCGGCCTGAGAAACGCAGGGGCCACCTTCCAGCGCCTGATGGACAGCATCCTGGGGGACCTGCCCTTCTGCATCTACTACGTCAACAATATCTTAATTTTTTCCAGGTCCCCGGAGGAGCACCTACACCATGTCCGAGCAGTCCTGAAGCACCTGCAGGAAAACGGGCTGGTCGTCCGTTTCGACAAATGCACCTTCGGCGCAGAGAGGGTGGACTTCCTCGGGCACGAGATCTCCGCAGCAGGCGTGCGCCCCATGGCCTCGAAGGTAGGTGCGGTGCAGAAGTTCCAACCCCAACCACGATCAAGTCCCTGCAGGAGTTCATTGGGATGGTCAACTACTACCGCCGGTTCATCCCTGACGCCGCCCGCACCATGTCCCCTCTAACACAGGACCTGAAGGGGAAACCAAAGACCCTGACGTGGGAAGCTGAGCAAGAGAAGGCTTTCAACGAGACAAAGAGGGCCCTCGCCAGAGCCGCAACATTATGCCACCAAGAACCTTCTGCACCCTTACGCCTCATCACTGACGCCAGCAACGTCGCCTGTGGGGCTGTCCTCGAGCAGATGGTCCAGGGCGTGCCCCAGCCACTCGCCTTCTACAGTAAAAAACTGTCAGCCACCGAGACGAGATACAGCACGTTCGACCGTGAGCTCCTGGCGGTGTACCAAGCAGTGCGCCATTTCCGCTACCTCCTCGAGGGCGCCCCTTTCACGATCAGGACAGACCACCATCCATTGGTACACACCTTCACCAAGGCGGGGCGACGCTTGGTCAGCAAGACAGCAGAGGCACCTGGCAGCCATCGCGGAGTTCGGTTGCACCATCCAGTACGTGCCTGGTGAGAAGAACCCCGTGGCGGACATCCTGTCAAGGATAGAAATCAACGCTGTGCATCTCGGGATCGACTACGAAGACCTCGCCCGAGAACAGGCCGCCGACCCGGAGACAGCCGCATACCACACAGCTATCACCACCCTCAAGTGGGAAGACGTGCCCTTCGGACACGCGGGCACGACGCTCCTCTAAGACATCAGCACGGGCCGCCGCGCCCGCTGATCCCAGCCTCCCGAAGGAAAGCCGTATTCGACATCATACCTGGACTCTCGCACCCCTCGGGCAGGACGACGATGCGCCTTCTGACGGAGAAGTTCGTCTGGCATGGAATTCGGAAGGACTCCCTTGAGTGGGCCAGGACCTGCATGCCTTGCCAAACTAGCAAAATCAGTCGGCACACAGAATCAGGCGTGGGGGAATTCCCGCAGCCGAAACGAAGATTCGGCCACATCCACATAGATGTCATGGGCCCCCTGCCCCCGTCGGAAGGCGCCAGATACCTCCTGACGATAATCGATCACTCCACCAGATGGCCTGAGGTAACGCCGATGTCGGAGGCAACCACGAAAGCATGCGCTGAAGCCCTCCTCGCCAGCTGGATCAGTCGATTCGGAGTGCCAGACGGGATCACGACGGACCGCGGACCAGTTTTCCTGTCGGAGTTGTGGACCGCCCTGGCCCGCCTAATGGGGACATCGCTACATGCCACCACCGCCTACAACCCAGCAGCTAACGGCATAGTGGAGAGAGTCCACCGATCGCTCAAGGCTTCCCTAATGGCGCGCTGCACCGGCGAAAATTGGAAGAGCCAGCTACCATGGGTCCTCCTCGGTCTCAGGACTGCCCGGCGGGCGAACGGCGAGGCATCACCAGCGGAGAAGGTATACGGGGAGCCATTAACAGTCCCTGGCGAGTTCTTCTCGACCAATGCTGACGACGCCGACGTCTCCATCGCCAGGCTTCGGGAATCCGCCGGGAAGTTCACGCCCTGCGTCAAAACCTTCTCCAACAGGACCAAACGCTTCCTCCCGAAGGCCCTATCATCGTGCAAACACGTCTTCATCAGGGACGACGCCCGCCGCTAACGAGACCCCCCTACCAAGGCCCCTTCCACGTCCTACGACGCACTGACAAGGTGTAACTCATATCCATCAATGGTCGCAAGGACTGGGTCACAATCGATCGCCTGAAACCAGCCTTCATCATGGACAAAGACCCCGTAGACGCGGATTCCATAGGGCGCCTAATTCTTCCTCGGAAAGCGGCGGCTCCTTCGATCGCCAAACCTCTCAGTCCTAGCTGCGGCCGCCCTCGGAAGACGGTCGAATTTCCCGAGGATCACCTCAGGGGAGGCATCCCGTCCCCAGAAACCCCCAAGGATCTACCACAGCAACTGATATCGCACACCCGAAGGCGCCTCCGCCGCCCAGCTCGCTTCCGCGAGTAACAATCCGAAGTACAAAGAAATCAGCCAACAATTATGCCTAATTATATGTCTGGGGGGGAGTATTTGTAAGGACAACGCTTATTCATAATTTTCTCTGTATGTAGTTCATCATTCGCGTTGTTCTTACTTCCCTCCGCGAGAGCGTTCAGCGGGCTTTCCGCCAATGTATATCTTGTATAATCATATTTTGTGTACTTTTATATTTTGTGTTATATGTCTCTCAAGAGTCACAAATCGGGTCTCGCCGACCCACTTTTATTCTCTCGCGGGTCGGTAACCACATTTCCGTCCGCATGCTGTATATTTAAATTTCCCTTACCTGTAATAAAGCACATCAACGTTTCACGCTACGTCATCCTTGCGTTATATTATTGGCCATTATATAATCTGAGCAGCTCGCTTTGTCGACTTAAGACGATGGCAGAGAAGCGGCCGTCCTCTCCTGGCTCCCAGCAAGGGGAACCGCCCCTCTTCGACGATCAGGGCTTCCAGAAAGTCCAGAAGAAACGGAAAAAAGCCCTAAATAGTATCATCGACCTTCCTAACCCTTCGACGCCTCCAGCACCTACCATGACGACTCAGGCACTCCCTAGATTCAAAGCAACAGCCCAAGAACACCAGACATCGTATGCGGCCGTCCTAGCACTTGAAAAAAAAAAACCCTAATGCACAACTCCAAGCCCGACCGAATCTGAAAGGGGAATTTATTATTACCCCGAAGGACAAACAGTCGGCAGACCTCCTGAAGAACGATCCTTTATGCCTCCTTTTGGACCCAGCTGAGAAGACATCGAAAGCAATGATTTGCAAAGTCCCTAAATATGTGACTATTGAACGGATTCTTGAAGTACCAGGCGTATTGACTGCTTCACGTTGCAAAGTGAAGAACAGAGATGGAACTGAAGAAGAAACCCAAAAAGTCGAAGCTACGTTTAGAGGCAAAATTCCAGACTTCATCAGCCTTGGGATCCTTGAAACTATAAGACCGAAGCCTTTATCCCGAACCTCTCGGCAGGTGTTTCAAGTGCCAGAGGTTTGGGCATCACAGGAGGGAGTGCACGGCCAGCATGTCTGTGGAATCTGCAGCCAGAAGCATGAGACCGACGTTGCCTCAACAAATTCAAAGAAAAAGGCCACACCGTTGACCGATGCCCAAATTGCCATCAGTCTCATCATGCATGGTTCAAGGGGTGCCCTGTCAGACTGGAAAAAATCTGGAGGATGAAGGGCATTTCCCCACCGCCAACAAGACCTCGAGAACGACAACCATCGCCCTCAAGACGACCACCATTTGAACCTCGTATTGATCCACGAACTAATCGACCACCTCCACCACAAGCTCTTCAACCTTCCCCTGCAGAACACCCCAAACCTCGTCACTATATCCCAAACCCCTCATCCTCCTTCCTTCCCTCCAACCTCCAATTCCCAAACCCCTTCCAACCCCCCCGACCTAAGGTATTCCCTCAACCCCTCAGTCAATTCCCCAACCCCTCAGGTTACTCCCCCAGCCTTCGCATCGCCGACGACGTCGACTCCTGCTCGTGTTGAAGCAGGAACTCAGACGGAAGAAGAAGCTACGAATACGATCGAAGAAATGGAAATCCAGACACCTGCTGTAGCTCCCCATTTTGCACAAGGAAATGGGAAACACAAACGAAGGAATTCCCAGTTAAAAAAGACATGGATGTCCAGACCGGCAAAGCAAAACTCAAATCTGTCGCCTCTGGAAGTGAATTCCGCTTCGTAGGAGAACAAGGGATAAACAAGCTCCTGATGACCTATGACGAATTCAATGCCTTCGTTCATCGAGCTCTATCCGACAAGCATTACACTTTTAACGACCGACTGTTTACAGAGATCTTCCAGGAAGCCCTCAACTTTGAGATCTCCCTCCCAGATGATTTCCTCCAATCTGAATTTCGATTCAGAACTCCTCAAAGGCAATTACCAATTCTGCAATAGAACGATCATCAACTGTTCTCTGAGCTCATCCACGTTCTGTTGGACCTAGAGATCAGTTCCAGATGACCACCTTCGTGAAAAGTGCTGTTTATAGCATTAACTGCTTTTTCTTTTACTAAACAATCCTCCTTTACCCCATCCGTTTTTCGGCCGCCTCACGTCTAACGACCGAATATTTCAACTGTCACTCTAACTACCGCTTAAGCTGTTATTTACTTTTGTTTTGCTTTCTCTAAAACTTATAATATCTCGTTTTTCTCTCGCCGAATCTCTATTACTAACGATCGGCGCTATTTATTCTATTGTCGTTAAGTGAAATATGGTACTTGAACTCCATAGATTAATGTGCTTTTTTCCGTTTTCTACGACTATAAATTTTTCGTTTTCCTTACTGGCTATCTCTGACTCGCCAGGACTCGCTACTATCGATCTTTATCTCCTACTAATGGGTACCTTAGGGTTTAAAGGGGTTTGTAACCTTGCCTGTTCACCTTTCCTTCCTTGTTCAAATCATACCATCTCACTTGCATAACCCATAGAATCATAAATAAAGGCTCACCTCATATCCTTAAAAATCACCTTTCCACATCCAAAAATTCAAATGACCTACGGGCTGCTCTATGAGCAAGAGCTCGTGCTGGCATAAAGCCAGCTTAATCTTCAACAACAACAACAATAAAGCAGTACACTTCTACCTGCCTCTTTGTCCACTCCTCACACTTGTTTTCTTTTATCATAAATTTTATTTATTTGGATGTCCGAAAATTGCTAAAATCTATAAAAATTAAAGCATTACATAGCAACTCATAATTCTGGCTTTGGCAATAAATAGCTATTGTCTGAGCTTCATAAATTTTGCAAATAAAAATATGAAATTTTCATTATTTAAAATGAAGTTTTATATTGTATACTTACCGAACAATTATAGAGCCGTGATTTCCACGAGCGGCAGATACTAAAATTCAAATTTAGCGCGTCGGCGTCGCCAACACTGGTGGTGATGACGTCATCTCCCTCCACTCGCGGGAGAACCAGGTACAACTGCCCAGGTGAATCCAATTCTTTCTGCCCGTCCGTCCACCTAAGGGGAGGAGGGTGGGTATAATCATAATTGTTCGGTAAGTATACAATAAAACTTCATTTTAATAATGAAAATTTCATTTTTATTGTAGTGTCTTACCGAACAATTATAGAGCTGATTACACATTTTAGGGAAGGTGGGGGATTCAGTGGACCACTAGTTATTTTTAAATGGTTACATTTATTGCAATACCAGTAAAACACTCAAGGTGTCTTTTGTACCTTACCTTGTAAGAGAGCTACAGCAGACTGTTACTGCCTCTGGTCGGTGCTCTTCTTACTATTGTAGAGGAATTGGAATTTGACCAAAGTTAGCCTCTACAGGAGTGGAATCCTTCCGTAGTTCAAGCGAGTCAAGGCTGACTGACGGAGGATAGTAACAACAAAGATTGCCCTTGCCCTGGGCTAAGACCAGAAATTCATCATACAAAAACATTTGTCACCAACCACCAGATTTAAAAACATATATACCCAACCATTGTAAAAATCTGACCTAACAGACTGGTGAGTATCCCAGGTACTCAGTACCCCCCAGCTTCCCTTGAACTCGACAACCTATTCAAGGTGAAAAGTTAGCATAGAGGTGACGACCCCTGTGCCGTTTCTCCCAACACCATGCCAGAAACCGCCACCGGACCTAACGTTTTACAATTCTCGAAAACCGTTTCTATCTCTTTGAGATAATGACTCGCAAAACCGAATTCGATCTCCAGAACGTGCTCTGAAGAATCGAAGCTAAAGATAAATTCTTTCTGAATGCTAAAGAAGTTGCCACTGCTCTAACCTCGTGAGCTTTAACTCTCAGAACGGAAAAGATTGCGTTCTCGGACTGCGAGTGAGCTTCCCTGATAAGCTCTCTAATAAAGAACGATATAGCATTCTTAGAGAGAGGACGAGAGGGATTTTGAACCGAGGTCCAGAGCTTAGAAGATTGTCCTCTAATACCCTTAGTGGCAAACAGATACTGCTTAATAGCCCTGACTGGACATAAGAGCCTTTCTTCCTCATGTCCAACCAAATCAGATAAGTTCCTTACCACAAAACTCCTCGGCCAAGGATTAGAAGGATTCTCATTTTTGGCTAGAAAGGTCAAAGATACCGAAAATACAGCATTGCCTTGAGAGAAACCGACTCTTTTGTCTATAGCGTGCAATTCGCTGACACGCTTAGCAGAAGCTAGTGCAATAAGAAAGAGTGCCTTCTTAGTCAAGTTCCTGAGTGAAGCCGACTTCAAAGGCTCAAACGGTGGCCCCATGAGGACTTAAGCACCACATCTAAGTTCCAAGCCACTGTATCTTGCGGGAGCTTAGTGGTTTCGAAAGACCTAATGAGGTCCGACAGATCTGAATTGGAGGAAATATCCAAACCTCGATGTCGAAAAACCGAAGAGAGCATGGCTCTATATCCTCTGACGTCGAAGGAGCCAGTTTCTTAGAGTTCCTAAGAAATAGAAGAAAATCTGCTATTTCTGTTAAAGAGGTCGCAGAAGTAGAGACTTTAGCACTTCTACCCCCACTCTCTGAAGATTCTCCACTTCCCTTGATAGAGTTGTTAGAAGACTCTCTCCTACAAAGAGCGATAGCTTCTGCAGCTCTTCTTGAAAATCCTTTCGCTCTGACAAGATTCCGGACAGTCTGAACCCTGTCAGAGCTAGAGCGGACAAGTTTTGGTGGAACCTCTTGAAGTGAGGTTGTTTGAGAAGCCACTTCTCTGGAGGAAGAAGTCTGGGGAAGTCTACTAACAACTGGAGAAGGTCCGGGAACCACTCTTTCCTGGGCCAAAAGGGAGCGATTAACGTTAGCGTTACATTGCTGTGGCGACATGAACTTGTTCAGCACCTCTCTTATTAGACCGAACGGAGGGAATGCATAAGCTTCCAGACCCGACCAATCCAACAGCATTGCGTCCACCGACCAAGCTAGAGGATCTGGGACTGGAGAACAAAAGAGAGGAAATACGGTTGTTCCTTGATGTCGCGAACAGGTCTATTGACGGTCGTCCCCAAAGGCGCCAAAGTTTCTGGACCAAATCTTGTTGTCCAAAGTCCACTCCAGAGGTAACACTTGCTGTTGACGACTTAACTCGTCCGCCAGGACGTTCATCTTTCCCGGAACAAATCTCGGGACTAGCTGAACCTTCGCTTCGTTTGACCCACAGGAGGAGATCCTTGGCTACTTCGTACAGAGAGAAAGACTGAGTCCCCCCCCTGTTTCCGCACGTATGAGAGAGCCGTGGAGTTGTCGGAATGCACTGCCACTACTCGACCTTCTACTAAGCTCCGAAACTGTCGAGCCCCAAGAAAATTGCTAACAGTTCCTTTACATTTATGTGGAACTTCTTCTCCTTCTCCGACCAAGCTCCTGAAGTCCGTTGTTTTCCCAGTAGGGCTCCCCAACCTGTGTCCGATGCGTCGGAAAAGAACTGTAGGTTCGGGAGGATGGGTCGTAAATCTAACCCTTCTTCCAACCTTGCTCGAGAGAGCCACCACCTTAGGTCCTCTTTTATTTGATCTGTGACAGGAAAGGTAAATCGGAGGTCTGGTTGTGTCTTCCTGCACCAAGAGGCTCTCAGGAAAAACTGCAGAGGTCTCATGTGCAGTCTTCCCAACGTCACAATTTCTCCACTGATCGTCAATTTGCCCAGGAGCCTCATCCACTGATTGGCAGAAACTTACCTTTTTGTCCAAGAACTCCTGAACTGTCTCCAGACAGCCTTGAACCCTCTTCGGGGGACAGAAAAGCCCGAAAAAAAAAAAAAAAAACTTGAGCATTCAGAATCATCCCCAAATAAAGGATGCTCTGAGATGGAACCAACTGGGACTTCTGTTGTTGACCAGAATTCCTAACTTTCTGGCAAGATCCAGAGTTGTTCCAAGGTCCTTCATGCACCGACTCTCTGATTCCGACCGGAGAAGCCAATCGTCCAGATAGAGGGAGATTCTTACTCCTAATATGTGTAGCCAGCTTCCTATCGGGTGAAAACTTGAGGAGCGGTCGCTAGTCCGAAGCAAAGCGCCCGAAACTGAAACACCTTGCCTTCGAACATGAACCTCAGGTACTTCCGAGATTCGCGATGTATCGGAATGTGAAAATAAGCGTCTTGCATGTCCAGAGAGACCATCCAATCCCCCTGTCTGATGGACTCCAGAACCGACCGAGTGGTCTCCATATGAAATTTTGTTTTCTGGACATGCAAGTTCAGGGCGCTCACATCCAAAACCGGCCTCCAGCCCCCTGATGACTTGGGAACTACAAAAAGGCGATGGTAAAAGCCTGGAGGAAAATCCCTCAAAATTTCCCCTTCTATCTGTTCTATCGCTTCTTTGAGAACAAGCGCTTCCACTTCTGCGGCTAGCGCCAGAAATTTGTCTGAGCCCGGAGAGTATGCCTGGAATGGAATTGGCACAGGTGAGAGCGAGGGAGGTGAAACGAGAGGAATACGATAGCCGAACTTGAGTACTTGCACTACCCAGGCTTCTGCTCCTCTGTTTTCCCATTCCTCCCAAAACAGAGCCAGCCTGGCTCCCACTGGTGCATGAAGAAACCGAGCTTTCATTTGGAAGGTTTGTTTAACCTTGGCCGAGGCCTTAGACTGAGGTCGCAAATTCGATTTCGGCCGAAAGAAGCGCTTGGGTTTTCTCCCTCGAAAAGGCGCTTGGGCCAGAGGAGAAACCGAAGGAACAGTCTCCACAGGAGCTTTAGGTCTCTTAGTAGACTGTGCCAGTAAATCGAAGGTAGATTTCTTATCTAGCGCAGACGAAAATTGACAACACTACATCGTCTGGAAAGAGGTTATCTTTCACAAAAGGAGCAAACAAGAGAGCAGACTTCTGTTGGGACGTAACCCTTTTAGAAGCAAAGGAGCACCAAAGTTGCCTTTTCTTAAGGTACCAAAGGCGATGAGCAAAGCTAACTCATCACATCCATCCCTAATGGATTTGTCCGCACAGGACAGCAACACCAATCCAATCCTCCGCTAACTCCTGAGAAAGAGAAGGACAGTCTTCGATCTTGGCCGCTAAAGCACCAATAGTCCAATCAAGGAAGCTAAAGACTTCCAAAAGTTTAAATTGATTCTTTACAACGTGGTCCAACTCAGGCGCTGTAAAAGAAAACTTTCGCTGCGGCGAAAGCAGATCTTCTAGAGGAGTCGATAAACTGGAGAAGTCTCCCTGGGAGGAGGCAGAAACTCCCAGAGAAGGAGCTTCCCCAGTTACATAAAACCTATACCTCTTACGAAGCAACTTAGAGGGAGGGTAAGCAAAAGAGCCTTCCCTAAGTCTCTTTTCATAGACATCCATTTCTCCGTCTCTTTCAACGAATGTCTAACCGCTTTAGATAGAACAAGTTTTTGGGAGGAGAGGGTCTGAAGTTTTTCCTCCTCATCAAAAAAGTCGAAGTTGGGGAGCGCGGAGCGCCGCTTTCTCAAAATATCTGGATAAGATACCAGAAGAAATCTAAGGAGACGTGAATAACACGAGAGGTGATGTGAATCCTCCTCCTCTACTTCTTCTTCATTCTCCGATACCGCCGAAGAAGTAGACGGAACTACAACCGGATCTGAAGGTTTCGAACCCACCCTTGACTCATTCATCCAGTTGGTTAACATCTCTAACTGCTTGCGCAAAGGCGCCAGAGACGAATCAAAAAAAAACAGTTAACGTAGGCTTGGAAGAGCCTAAATGTTCAGCAGGAGGCGGAAAAACTACTTGCGCCTCGCTCGGAGCCGCCGAAATCGAGGCGAAACAGGCGCATCAGGCGTAACAGACGAAAAAGCGCCTAAAGAAACACCCTTAGAACTGCTAGCTACAGCGCTAAAACCACAAATCTCTACTAGTAGATGGAGCGAAAAAGGCACAGATTGAGGCGACGAACGAGCGCTAACGGCCGAGGCGCAACCCTACTCTCAGGCTCCTTATACCGCTTGACTGGAGGAGGCGAAGAATCGGCGCCTGAACGCCTCTTTTAAGGGACGCGAAACGGGCGAATCTCGCCAAGAGCGCCGTGCGACCGGAGACGAATCGCTTGAATCATTTGAAAGGCGTCTGACCGCAACACCTTCAACGCTTAACCGAGCCCTGTTGAGGAGCAACAGGCTCAACAAGAGAGGCGCCTGTCTGTGGGCAAATCCCGATCGACTCCCTTGGACTTCCGGTATTTGTCTTCTCCCCGGTGCGGGGGGTGGAGCTGGACAGTGACCTTTGTCTAGGAGACGTGTCAGGACAGACAGACGCACCCTCAACTACACTCTTACCTGAAGCCGCTTTCTCCAAAAACGTCTTAACTGAATTACCAAGTTGCAAAACCGTATTCGCTAGTACCGAAAATTTCTGATCTAACCTCGATTCCAGATGGCAATGGTGTCGGAAGAAACTACACGGAAGCCGGAGAAGTGGGATTAGTAGGAGGAATAGAGGTGTAGTTAAAGGAGACATAACAATTTGAGGAGAAACAGAAGGAACAGATGCATCGCAAGACGAAGCAGAGCTAAGTCTACTTTCCCTAAGCGCTGCTTTTCTAATTCTGTCTTTAGCTAATTTCTCCGAGTATGAACTAAAAAACTTCCATTGAGAATCAGTCCAATCACTACACTCGTTACATGTTCGATCTGCTGAACAAACCTGTCCCCTACACTTAACACATTTATTGTGAGAATCATACTCTAGCTTGGATAATCTAGTTTTACATCCTGAGATGCAAAACCTAACTCCCGACGGACTAGAATCCGACATGGCAACGCCTAAATAAAAAGCAAAATAACAACAACGCCAAAAAAGAGTACTTCACCAATTCCGAAGATCAAATCCACAAGAAAAAAGCGAAGCAAAGTCATCCAACCGCACCGACCACCGATGTTCACCGGACGCCGGCAGGAAAAGAATTGGATTCACCTGGGCAGTTGTACCTGGTTCTCCCGCAAGTGGAGGAGATGACGTCATCACCACCAGTGTTGGCGACGCCGACGCGCTAAATTTGAATTTAGTATCCTGCCGCTCGTGGAAATCACGGCTCTATAATTGTTCGGTAAGACACTACAATAAAAATTATAGTTTTTTGATAAGCTCATAATAAACATTGTTTTAAATTAAATTATTATTTTGTAGTAATAAGCACTATTGCCTGTGTGATTTGTTTAAAAGTGATGAAACTTCAAGGTATGTTGCCATTAGAGTTTGGTATAATAAACAGCAATACGAATGATCAAGGTTGAAGCTTGGTAAAGTAAAACATGACGTAATATTTAAAATATCGCTAAATATTAATATTACTTTAATATACTTAAGAAAAAAATAAACTATATTACTGAATAGCTGAGACAGTTATATTTTTCGAAAGATTATATATTTCTTAGAGCTTTTATTAAGTTGTTATGTAAAATAATATTTGACATTGTGGCGGGATCACAAAAACAAGTAACCTCCCCACATAAACTTAACCTGTCTGGCTATCAAACCCACCCTCAATCACACTTTCCACTTAACACTAAAAAACACAGCAGGACAATTGCCCCAATACCTACATACAGAACAAAAAACACAACCAGGTACTCACCGCTGGCTTCTGATACCTAGGACTAGGCTGTGCTGTCGTCCACTGGATATAGGCTATAGGCTAGCCAACACACAACCACCGCCGACAACCAAACACAAATCAACCACCCGGGACCCACAACCCCACAAAAACCCAATAACCCAACAACTAAATGCAGATGAACACCAACCGCCTGAAAAAACACGACAACCACACGACTTACAGCAGTACAACAACCGCCAAAACCAACCTGCCCCAACCACCACTAACAGACACCGAAAATGCACCACCAACCTTCTTTTAACCTCACCACAACCAGACAGACACACGCACAACAACTTCACAAACCCCAAAATCTATCAAATAACACCCAAACAACGAAACACCAAAGGAAAACTGCTGCCAAAACCAACACTGACTTGGACCAGACGCTCACTGTTTACAACTCTCGTAACAGACTTCCATTGACTACCTACAGAGTGCCACAACAGACATGCTTCCGACCGCCATCTAACCACTCCCATTCATTCTTCCACCAATCTCTCTCTCTCTCACACAACCTTTGGAGATGTTGTCAAATATAAACTAAAATTACTCCTCCATATTACCTCCCCCATTACATTTGACAACATCTCCTTACACTCACAACATCCACACTAAAATTGCCTTTCGCAACACCCAAGGATGCTGAGATGCAGGTCCCCTGGATCTTGTTTGAGGACCATCATACACTCTTTCAGTTACATCGCCATTCACTTCTTCCAAACCACTTCTTTCAAACTCCCATTATCTCCCTCACTACCATCCTCCCAAATTCCATTCACTACTATTCACCGATCCGATGTTTTCCAACTCTGGTTCCAACATCTCCCCTATTTCGGCCACCAAACCACTCAGTTCATCCACTTCTGTCAAACTCCTGCAAAGACTTATCCATCCTATCAACCACCTCCTCACTATCAGTTTCCTTCTCACTGAAGTCTTACTTGTCCCTGTCAAACTCAAACGCACATACACTACAAGTATCATTCATTCCCCCAAAGTCATCCGTAGCACACGCTTTATCAACCGTTTGCACCCTACCACCAACCCTTTTACCATGCCGTTCACGCTTTTCCCTTCCACTTCCTCTCTCCACACTCTTCTGTTTCCTTCCATACTCAACCAACACCAACTGTCGATCTCCCAGACCAATTTGTTCACCAACAGTCGGCTTATACTTATTCACCCTCAACCACTCACTCATCGCATTCTCCGAACATAGTGTGGTACTTCCCTCCACTTACGGAGCTGGTTATGGTGTGCCCTGAACCTCATCCAGTCCCCCACCTACTCACAAGTTTCCCCAAAACATAACTCAAATCCACTCGGTCCCACTTCCAAAATCTCAAAAGGCCCTTCAAATTTCTCCCTTACTTTATTCACATTCATTCTTCCCATCTCAACCACCTCTTTCAACACCTTATCCCCAATCTTAAAACTCTCAAACCTTTCACTCGCTTTCTTCCACAAATCCCGATCACCTTCTGACAGACCCAACCGCGGTCTGACAATCCTTTCAAAATTCAACACATATTTACAAGGAGACATACCTATACTCTTCTGCAGTGTGGCGTTATATACCCAAACTGCACGTCCTACATCATATCCCAATCCTTGTCGCTCTTACTCATCATTCGCAAAATCTCAGTCATCGTCCTAACGTCCTTTCAGCCAACCCATTCGCACTGGGCATATACGGAGTAGAATACACATGCAACAATACCCATTCCTTCAACATTTCTTCAAATTCCCATCCCACAAACTCAGGTCCATTATCACTCAACATTTTTGCCGGCTTACACACACACATGGGCAACATCACTTGACCCACCATTCGTGCAACAGTTTCACTCCTCTTATCTTTGATGGGAACCGGGACATAAGCAAATTTACTCATGTGATCCACCATCACAATCATCCCCACGTGTCCTCTCGCAGTCCTGGCAAAGAAACACAATCAATCACAAGCATTTCAAACGGCTCTTTCATCTGCAATCGCAACACAGGTGGACTTGCATGCACACTCTGATACTTTCCCCTCTGACAGTCTTCACATGTGACAGCCACATCCCACAAATCTTACTCAACCCAGGAGCATACAATCTCTCTCTCATGCATTGCCCACAACTTATTTTTTCCATATGCCCAAACCGATCATGCACCAACAAACACATACTCACAGCTGACTCAACAGAAAAACACTGGCACATACACTTCCTTGTCATACACCCCTTCCTGATGCAAAAAGTACACTATGTTTTTGCACAACCACAAAACGTTTAGCAACCCTCTTATATACATCCAACTCACATGGCCAGTCTTCCACACTCACTCCTCCCAAAACACATTGTCCGCAACACACTTTACTCCAGGCACTTATTTTGCATTTCCTCATCTCTTGCCTCACTCAACAGATCATTCTCACTCCTAGCAATATCAATCATACCCACAAAGTTTGCTACAAAACACATTACCATCTTGAATCCTAGCTACTTGCCTACCCCCCTTTCTAAGAATTCCATTTCCTACATCTACGTCTATCGTGGATCCTCAAAAATCTATCCCTATTAAAAACAAGATGGCGATATCATTTCTCCTATAAACTATAAAGTTATGCATTACCTCAAGATCTCCCAACCTAACCTTTAACCGTACCTCTTCCCATACTAAAACACTCCTTGTCCCAACCCATGTATTCTCACACTTGTAGACTGCCTTTTTCACTTCCCAATCACATCTCTCAAGTTCACTCACCACTGACCCACTCACCAAGGAAACTTGTGCCCCTGTGTCAACCAAACTACAATACTCACTATCATTTACTTGGACAAACGTCACCATTTTCCCTCGAGTCCCATGCATACACACATTCACTACCACGTCCACCTGGTTATCCACATCACAATCCTCCTCATCACATTCATCCTCAGCTAACTCCCATCCCCTTTCCACAATTCTGACTCAGATCCCTTCACAGTCCCTTTTTGTAACCAACCAATTACAACCACGTTCCCCGCACTGAATCATCAAAACCCCACGTTCATTACCAGTACTCACCCTTCCTCGATATTCAACCGGTCTGTCCCATCCAAATACAACAACACTTTTATTCCAAACAACTCAGCTACTGCTGACAACAATTCATACAACACTTCTCCTTGCCCACCTTGTTCCTCCGCACATGCCACTTCCTTCTGCACATCACTCATCAACTTCACTCGCAACTCATTCACACTACCGGGTACCTCTTCAACCAGACCCTTACCTTCCAAGTTTTTCAACGCCAAAAACAAACATTCACACATTCTGTCATTCCCCTCAACCTCTCTTTTACAACCAACCCCTCAGGTACCATATTCGGATCCCAGTCATCTTTTCACAACACCACTGGTCCTTACCATGCATCCTAGACATCGTATCAGCAATCACATTTTACTCCCTGGCACATATTCTAAGCTAAAATCAAATCACTCAAATCCTCAATTGTCCTCGCAATCCTAGCATTCACACTTTCCTTCTTGATCATATAAACTAACGGCCGATGATCTGTCCTTATGACAAATTTTACCCCATACACACTTTCAACGCTTTCACACAAAACCTTATTGCCGCAAGCTCCTTCTCACCACCGAATACTTAAGCTCTGCTTTATTAAAAGCTTTACTACATACGCAATCACTCTCAATTGTCCCTCCCCATTCCACCTCTTGCATCTGCACCAAGCATCCTCCCATACTAAACTTACTAGCATCAGCATACAACTCAAGCTTACTGGCATCCTCACTGCAGTCCGGAAAAGCCAAGGTGACGTCCCTAGCAGCCTCCTCTTTCATCTCTCAAATGCTCCCACCATTCGCTCATCCCACCTCAGCTTAGTACAATTTTTCTTCCCGGTCCATTCAGTCAACGGCTTCCCTATACCCGAACAATCCCTAACGAAACTTCCTCCCGAACTCAATCAAACCCAAAAAACCCAACCCTTAACTCCCGCACGGTCCGGGGACGTGGAAACTCCTTTACTTTTTCCACAAACTTTTCACTCTTCCTTACACCACTACACTCACCTTATGACCAAGAAATTCCACTTCCCCAGCCAACCACGTACACTTCTCCAACTTCACTTTCACTCCAACCTCTTCCAACCGTTCCAACACCTTCTCAAGCAGTTCCACATTCTCATCAACAGTCTCACTTGCAATCAACACGTCATCTATAAACACAGTCACCTTCCTTCTATCAAAACCAGCCCAAAACTACATTCATCGCCCTCTGGAAGGCAGCAGGTGCATTAGCCAATCCAAAACTTAACCTCTTGAATTGATAGTGCAGCTACCACTCGAAAAAGCCGTAACATGCCTGCTCCCTTCCTCAAGAGGCATCTGGTAATAGCCCCTTACCAAATCCAATTTTGTGAACACTCTCATCCCATGCATCTTATACACACAATCAGACACCACATTCATCGGGAAATCGCTCCTTCACAGTCACTTCATTCACCTTCCCTGTAATCCACACACATCCTCAAACTCCCATCTGTCTTGCGTACTGGGACTATGGGACTATTCCAAGCACTCTCACTCCTCTCAATCAC
>NC_087215.1:71945961-72031840 GCF_015104395.2 Macrobrachium nipponense | reverse complement strand
CGCTGAAAAACATGTTTTCAGGTTTCAACGAGCTGAAAAAGGCAATGTATGTCTACGAAGAGTCAAACTAACAGAAAATGTATATCCATAGGTCACGAACGATCGAATCGGCCCTGAAAAGAGCTCCAAAGAGGAGCTCAAGTCTTCTTTGAATCTCCTCTTCGGAGCTCTTTTCAGGGCCGATTCGATCGTTCGTGACCTAAGGATATGCAATTTCTGGAAGTTTGACTCTTCGTAGACGTCTATTGCTTTTTTTCAGCTCGTTGAAACCTGAAAACATCTGTTTTTCGGCAAAAAACTGATTTATTTTTACACGGTTCAGAGGAGATTCAAAGAAGATATGAAGTACACAGATAGATTAGTTTAGTTTTATTTTTCATGTATATAGTCAAAATCTAAGTATGTTTAAGTATCATTATGATTTTTCATGTTTTCATTTACTGTCAAAATGTTTTCATATTTTCATTTACTGTCAAAATGTCAAATTGTTTCGTTCAGCGAAACAATTCAGTTCGACTATTATTACAACTGTCGCTGATCTAGTGCCGTACCTATAGCTCTTAGCAATAGAATACGGCAACTGATGCATGATTAGCAGAAACTGCCGTAACTACAGCAAGTCAATAGCGCAATACGGCACCACTGAAAGAATCTGACATAACCCCACTACACTATGTTATTTGTACGGCAGGAAGTCTGAAATTGACGGGCAATTCAATGCCGTACCAATATCTATCAATCAGAGATACGGCTGCCGTACCGATATCCTGTGCCGAATTTTTAACCAGATAAATTTGAAGTCAATTTGTAGTTTTTTTATTTTAATATTTTAACCGTTTCTGATGATAGTCTCAACAGCACGTGACCTAACGAACTACACCTAACCTAACCTAGGGTACCTCCCCCTCCAAGTGCGTAGCTATTAGGATAATATAGTAGGTAGTGTAGCTCAGAGTCAAAATATACAGGGTCTGCTCACGAGGCGGTACTAAAACCTATCCCCGCCCCTTGTGAAACGTCATCAGTTACAAAAGGACCATATCTTTATGAAACTATATTTACGATAACATTTTCATATAACTATATTTGCGATGGCGTTTTTTATATAAATTTTCCTTTTACTGCATGTCGCCGTATACTACGTTAAAGTACAAAGAATTTTCTTTCAAATGATGTATAGCACATTACAATTACGATTACTTTCAAACCCACAAGCGCGCACAGAAAAAATTATCTACGCACACAAAAATGTGCAATTACTTCATCCGTCAACCTTCATACATTCACGTTTCGTAGCGTATCTGACTAAGGGATGATGATAGAAAGAAACTAAAAAGATGGATTAGAAAGCTGATAAAATTTACTATATAATGCATAAATAAAATTGATAGGTGTTCTCCCAAATTTTCGAGGAATTCTAGGTCAAAGACGGACCAAAATTTTTAAATTTTATGTAAATATTTACCACATTTTTCTTACATAATTTTTCATCTTATTACGTTTTGCCATATACCATGTAAAGGTACAAAGAATGCCCTTTCAACTGGTATATGACACATTACAATTACAATATTTCAAAACCCATAATCGCGCACAGAAAATATTATCTTAAGCACGCAAAAAATTATAAAAATTAAGCGTTCGTGGGAGATCTGAAATCTAGCCCCGCCCCTTGTGAAACGTCATCAGATACATCCAGCCAGCCTGACGAATGACTTTTTGTACTTTTTTCGAAAATATTATAATCGTTTGAGGCATGCATAATTAATACCTTTATGTATACAGTTTGTGTTATACGTAAACTTATGTGTTCGGAAGTATATTTATGTGATATGAAGTGCTAATGAGAAATTTGCTGGAAATGTGTTCCCTGTACTTTTCTTCATCATTTATTCCTTTGATACCTTATATCGTATATGATGTAATTCTTATACTTTTGATATTGTTTTCTTTTTTGTGGCCAGTCGTGGAAATGCAACTGCCATTTTTTACACTGCCTGTACCACATTTTCTTTGTATTTATTGCATAACAATAAGTATTCACAATAAGATTTGGAAAATATAATTAATCTATCATTCTAACCTTTATCATAAAAAAAGTTGCTTTTCAAAGTGAGGTATGAACACAGTGACAGAACTAAATACATTTCTTAAGAATTATTTAAAATCTTGATAATATTACTACCTGAAAGAGAGAGAGAGAGAGAGAGAGAGAGAGAGAGAGAGAGAGAGAGAGTGTTGTCATGTTAAAAGAAATGGACTTGAAGAGAATACAGCAAACCAGTATATAGGTAAGTAAATAAATAAGTAAAGAATAAACATATGAAGAAAGCTGGAGTAGCTGTGTTCAAACTGGTATATTTTGTGCAATAAAACAAGGTTTGGTGACTAAATGAGAGAATGGGTATTAAAAAAATCAAACATGTGACCTCTACAGATTTTATCATCAAGATTTTATGAAAAACACCACGCGACATGGATTATATGTATAAAAACTAAGGGTTCTTTAAGTAATTCAGTGGAGAAACACTGGAGTGTTACTTTTGTGACGTCACAGTATTAGCTCCGGCCCCACTGCCGAGTTGAGCAGACCCTATATACTTTGAATGGTTATTAAAAAACACCAAGCATGTTACCTCTTTACAGGTTTTATCAGATTTTATAAAAAAAAAAACCATGCAATATGGATTAAATGTATAAAAACTAAAGCTTCTTTAAGTAGTTCAGTGGAGAAGCACGAGTAGTGTTACTCCTCTGACGTCACAGTATTAGCTCCGCCCCACTGCCGAGTTGAGCAGACCCTATTACTTTGACTCTGGTGTAGCCTAAGGGTTAGCCCATATGTAGTAGCCTACGGGGAGAGTTCATTTTCTCTTTAAAAACAGATACCAAAACTAAAAATGCTCATTTACAAAAAGATAATTAATAGTCAGAAACGTTCAAAATATATAAAAAAAATAAACCTCCAAATGTAATAATGGTTAAAAATAAAACACAATTAGTTGTCCATGACAGCCGGTTAGAAGTGACAAGTCTCCATTGTCTAGTATGTATAAAAAGTTCCTTTAGGTATATACTAAATTTCTAAGCAGTTACGTTTATATAGTGCTTTTATTCTACCTAAACTCTTCATTATTAAACCTGCAAAGTACTTGGAAGAGACTTACAATCAGCGTAATGACGAAAACTGCGTCGACCAGACAACCAAAGATGACGTTTGTCAGCGGAACGGGAAAGGTAATGAAAAATTGAAAATCTGTCGGCCGCGGGCCCGCTGCCCGCCAATGTGGATCATGTGACTTCAGTTACAATAAAAAAAATATATATGCATCTGATATAAACACACAATATGACAAAAACCTCGTGAAATAAACACATTTAATTGTCTTAGATTAAATAATCACAAATATTACACAAAAATCCAAAACAAAGTGAAAGCTGTAGGGACCTTCGACGGCTTTTGTTTTGATTTGAGAGAAGAAGAATGGCCTACAAAAATTTGACAAAATCAGACGAAATATAGTCACAAAAACTCTGATTTGGAATTATATTTATTATCGTTCCCATTTGATTTACATTATGTATTAGTTATATATTCGGTCTATTTGACGGTTTCGTAATATTTTCTTATTACAATTTAGGGTTACTGTTCCAACAACGCTATTGACGATGTCCATTGATAGGTCGTCTTGTAAATAAATTTTCAGATATTCAAAATGGGAAACATACCAACAAAGTAAACAGAATAGCAGTGAAATAATCACATTGATTATAAAGTCGCTTGGATGGAATCTTATTGAAATGGGTCGAGACTAGATAATTTGAAAGCTAACAAAGAAAGTTATATAGCATCTACATAGTAACTGACAATAGCTTGCAAATATCTAAGATAATAATCAATGATTTTAAAACGCTGTGAGAAATTTCTCCGTGGAATATAATTGTTTATAGCTGAATAAACTGTCAAGCAAAGCATTTACCCTTTCCAGAGTACTAATCATATGTCCGAGACTAACGTAATCTAACGTTTTGGACATGAGTGAGATATAGAAATAGGAATGTATGAACTCAGATTATGATGATCAAGTCCACCCTCCAAAACTGGTTTAACAATGGTCACTTTCTCAGACGTGGGAAACTTGCTCTGAGATATCCTGACATTTATAACTTTCACTGTTATATTGGAAAGGCGTAAAAAGAAAATCTTCTATTCCCACAAATTGAAAGTGTCTGAGCCTCACGGATTACCGTATGGGTAGCCTACACTACGAAACTTTGCGCAATTAAGTAAAGTTGTCGGAGGTAGGCCTGGTAAAGTCTACGAATTCCCAACGATACAGTTTAATTATATAACTCCTAATGCCTTATGTTATAGTACTACAGGTTTTCAATCACTCATACAAATGGTACGGGACGTCATTTGTGAATATCTCGTAATGCATTTCCTAGGCAAGAGGGATTAGGTCATCTACCAAAAAATAGAGAACTTCAGATACTATACGATCACACTAGCGCTTACCGACATTTTCCTCTGCAATCTCTCATGTTCAAAACAACTTATATACCTTCCGTTCCTAATATACGATCTACAATATGAACATCTGCTGGATTCTAGATCTCTCAAGAATCTCGCAAAGATTCCAGTGGGTAGTCCTTTCACTTCATGCCCATAAACGAGTTCAACAGTAACATCAGGCGTCCCGCTAGGTTATCATCTTAGCACAGAGCTTCCTGACCCTCTTGTCCTGCCGAGAGCGAACAGATTCGCTGAAAAGCAGCACCAATACGCAACCATTGTGCCTCTCTGTAGAACGTCTCAGTTCCACAGGTAATTTCTTCCTCACAAGCGCCTCAGTGGCGTGGTTGGTTTGGTGTTTGCTTCTCACATCGGTGGTCGTGGGTTCGATTCTCGGCCATTCCATTGAGGAGTGAGAGATGTGTAGTTCTGGCGATAGAAGTTCACTCTCGACGTGGTTCGGAAGTCACGTAAAGCCGTTGGTCCCGTTGCTGAATAACCACTGGTTCCATGCAACGTAAAAACACCATACAAATATACATTTTCTCCTCACGCCGTTGGACTGTATCCCTGAGGATGTTGAGCAATTGGACCCTCCCTAGTTAAAAGCGAAGATGCAACACGTTACTACCATTAAACAATTCCTCCTGTGTTTTAATGATATACTTGCATCTTTATCTATTTATTTATTATTTGTAAAGCTTATTTTTTCTCTAATAACGTATCTCTTTTTGTGTACTTTCTATCACCTTATGTCACTTCTTTCAAATGAACACTTTATTCTATGGAAACTTGAATTTCAAGTCTATGGCCTCTGTGGGGTTGTTTTATATGAATTTGGTTCGTCTTAAGAGTAATAATAATAATAATAGTCCCGAGAATGCTTTTAAGGGTTACGTTAGTGGTGGATGGTATTTGCAAAACATTAAGTTTTTCCAGTTTTTCCCAGAAATGCTTTTAAGAGAATTTAGAGCCATAATCACTTTGAACTTTCTTTGGAAAAACCCCAAAAACATTCTGCCTGGCTGTCTGTCTGCTGGACAGGTGACCTTAGATAAGGTAAAATATCAAAGCTCGAGTCTTTAATTCACTTGCAGCTGTCTTGTCCCTTACTGTAGAGTTTTTTTTTTTATTAAAGATTCTTTCATTTTGGTTTTATGTACGTTACATATTATATGTATGGTTGTCATATCTGTCTAATTCATATACGTCTCTGTGTGTCTCTCTCTGCATACACACACACACACACACACACACACACACACACACACACATATATATTTAATATATAATATATATATATATATATATATATATATCTATATATATATATATATATATAATATATATATAGATATTATAATATATATTATCTAAACATAATTTCGGAAAGATATTTCGTTATATTGTTAGAATTAGCTTTAGTTTGTTGGTTTACTTAGTATATGACCATACGAAATGCTTTCAGGGTTAATTCAAAATGCTCTGATGTGCTGAACGTTTTATTAAAAAAATATACATATACCTTTGATTTGCATTACACGTGACATGCCCCCTGAAGATGACGAATACGTCGATGAGTGCGCCCTGGAAACTATGAGAATATAATAGAATTAGTGTTTTCTCAGAGGGGAACTTTCATACGCACACAGGAACGGACCTATCTCCTTGTATATATATATATAATATATATATATATATATATCTATATATTATATATATATATATATATATAGTTTTATATATAATATATATATATTATAGATATTACTATATATATATCATTATATATAATATTATCAGCATTCATATCTGCTGCTCAATATGGGAATATAAAAAGTAGAAAAATATAACTTTTTAAATTCATATTTCGAAGTTTTGTCTTAATATTCTATTGTGTACTAAAATTATGCACGACTAGGAGAGAATACGTGCAGTGCACGAGGCTTAATGAAGAGAAGAAAATTTGGGAAAGTGTAGCTTTCTGGCAATAAAGAAAGAATGATGATAAAGGAAATCTGATAATAACTGTTAGGTTTCCTTTACTGTAGTTTTGAATAATGGGGTAAGTTTCATTCATCGAAGATGAAGTGATGTTTGGAATAATTTAAAAGCATCAGATAATGGTTTTGATTACAATTTGCACTGTCAGCAAAACCTCAATCTACCTGACTCAGTCAATGACAGGAATTTTATTATTAAGAAAATAATAGTGAAGAACAAGACTTCACTGTAAAAGAGTTGAAATAAACCTAAGATATTCATTATTCAAAAGCCATTTCATCATTACCTTTGCCTTAGATGAACGAGTAACTGCTCCTTCCATCGTCCACGACAAGAGGAGTTCCTCCGCCTCCTCCTCCAGCAGTCCCTAACCCACCTCCAGGATGCGGACTTCCTCCAAAGCCACCTCCAGGATGTAGGCTTCCTCCAAAGCCGCCTCCATGTCCCCCCGAATGAGGACCACCTCCGCCGAAACCGCTGCCAAAAGCGTTTTCTCCAAACGGACTCGCAGCGCTGCTGACACCGGGGCTTGCGCCTGGGATTCGCGCCCCGAAGCCTAGTAGGTCACTGCTTCCACCGTGTATAAACCCGCCATGAGTGCTACTTACGGCAGCGGTACCCACTCCGTCGTGTGCCCCGCCTGCGAAGTTACCGATGCCCAGGTCGGGAAAACTCCCAGGGATCTGTGAGCTTGCGTGGAGAGAGTGGCTGCTGGTCACAACCTGACGGACGGGTCCGCCATCGTGTACCTTAAAGTGAGTAGAATGCTTACCAACGTCGCAGTCGTGACAGACCTTCCCTTCTTTGAGATCAGGCGCCGCGCTGTGGCTTAGAGAATTGACGAGCGGCTGCGACGGCTGGATGGGTTTGCTCAAGTGCTGCTGCAGGGGCGTGCTGAATGGCACCACGGGCCCTTGGTGATGCCCAGGAAGAGACAGGAAGGGTGACGCCCCATGGTTCATGGGATAGTGAAGATGGATCGGAGGCGCTGCAAAAGCTCCCCCTCCCAGAGGGGGATGTATGGGATTAAGGCCTGGGCCGCCGAGGGTTCTACCCATTGGAGGCGGGACTAAGGAATAAGGAGGAGGTAGCTGGGGCTGTAGGCCGGGTATGGGTAACCCATGAGGAGGAAGGGCCCCAACGCCCCTTACGAGCGGCGTTCCGAAAGGTGAGTATCTCTGACCGCCGCCGCCGATTGGAATGGGTCCTTGGATGGCTCCTGGGATGGGTCCTGGAATGGCTCCTGGGATGGGTCCTGGAATGGCTCCTGGGATAGGACCTGGGATGGCTCCTGAGATGGGTCCTGGGAAAGGTCCTCCTCCTACAGGGAACGGCGACCCGAATCGTATAGGGCCGTCGTTTCGCTTGTTCCCGGGGCGTCCGTTCCTGTCTGCTGCTGCTGCTGCACAGATCGCCAGCAGAAGCAGCAGGTAGAACTGGCGTGGCTAGAAAGAAAATGAGAAGAATTGTTAGCAACTCGGTAGACAGCTGCGTAGACCCGTATGCAACTTAGACACCACTGTATCTTACGATGAAGTTTCTCTCTCTCTCTCTCTCTCTCTCTCTCCTCTCTCTCTCTCTCTCTCTCTCTCTCTATATATATGTATATATATATATATATATATATATATATATATATATATATAGTATTAATATATAGATATATATATATAATTATATATATGTATATATATATATATATATATAAATATATATATACACACATATATATTATAGAGTATAGATATATTATATTCCTTTATTAGATATATATTATTATATATTATATTAATGATTATATAGATATAGATATCATATATATATATATATTCACCCACACCATACATGGGGCTCCTTTGGAAGTTCCTATATATTTCCTATAACCTATTTTCGAACAGAATTCGGTAAACAATTTTTGTGGGGCGAGGGGTTGGGTGGGCAATAGGGGTGAGAAACGCAGATAGGGAGAGATTTCCCATAGTTCGGTGGTAGAGGTCTTGAGACAGGAGAGCTGTTTTTCACATTCCAAATTTGAATAATGTTTTGAATTTGAATTCAGTTTGAATTACGATGTAAATATCTTGACGGCTGAGTCACCGGACGTTGATTATTATTATTATTATTACTCAGAAGATGACCCCTATTCGACATTTTAGGACATGCCCAAAGTACCCACTGACTTGATATTTAAGCTTCCAAAGAATATGGTGTTCATTAGAAAGAAGTAACAGAAGGTAATGGGGAATACAGTAAGAAAAGAGATCACTCATTAAAAAAGAAAAAAGTTGATTATCAAATGAATATATAAACGTATAAAAATATAGGTATATTATTAGAATACAAGGAGAACCTTAGGCCTAGAGATTCCAGTTCTCAGGGAAACGTTCCGTTCCGCCGTCCAACGGCACAGAAATAGACAACCAAACACACACACACAAGCACAGACACATGTAAGATAACGTCACTGAAGCACTTTATATTCAATGTTAATTAAAACTTTTTTCTCTCTCTCTCAGTCACATCTCCAACATAAACAGCGTCACTGGTGCTACTTACGCTTCTTAGTCTTATCTCCATCCTTGATCAACTTCTGAGTTCCCTGTCTTGGAGACAGAGAGAGGCAAGACTTCTGAGGAGGTTACGCGTCTATCTCTGGCTCGGTTGGACGCTCCTTCTTATATATATACTACACACTTAACCCGAGTTGAACTGCATAAAAAAGGGGGAAAGAAAAAGTCGAGCACAAAAAAAGAAGGGAAAAAAAGATCGAAAGAAAGAAAGTTCAAGATGCCGGCTCTGGATGAAATTGCTCTCTCTCTCTCTCTCTCTCTCTCTCTCTCTCTCTTGCCGATTACCTTTGCAGTTGTAGAGCCATTTTTACTTTATGCAACATTTTCATTCGTTGACCATGTACGTTTATCGATATTTCGATGCTTATAGGCCTACCAGTATATCTATCTGGCTGCATGTAGGCTTATAGGCCTAGCTGTATATCTATCTAACTATATATATATATATATATATATATATATATATATATATATATATAATATATATATATATAGTGTGTATGAAAGATCATGTCATGCATATACATATACACGCGCGCTTGTAAGCAAAAGCTATTTAGTGCATACGAGTGTCAGCATTCCATCTACTTTCTTTTTGGTACCGATAGATGGCAGCATTCACCTCGCGAGAGGAACTCGTGCCTGCTTTCGATGACATTCTCAAAGTCGTTTCTTCCATTTTTTTTTCTTTTCTCGGTCGCGTGTTCAGTGTACATTATCATCTCAAGAGATTTACTTTCACTCTCACCGTTGTTGATAATACGCCGAAGGAATTTACGTTCGATGCTGGTTCGCTGGGATGAAAATCTTACTAGTTTTTCGTAAAGGAATTCTGATGGGAAATTGGGGGTCTAGATTTAAACACAAAGGATGAATTATATGAAATAGAAGCAAATTACTTGAAGATAATCATTAATAGATTAACGAATGGTAAAACGGCGTATCACTTCCGGAAACGAGGTTAAATATTTTGAAAATCAAGGTTCCGGAAACGAGTAACGTGCAGAATCAGAACCAGAAGGGAAATTCTTGCACTTTCCTGCTTATCACAGAATGCAGCTGTTATATCATAGGTGAATTTCTTTAAGCAAGTCACCCCCAGGATTCAGTTCCAACTTCCAAAGTAAGTAACTAGATCCCGCTGTGCTTTCATGCGCGGAGGCTAGTGAATGAATCAGCGGTTTATTTACTACATATATTGGGAAAAGTTCACGTGTTACCTACACTTCTCTCTCAGGAGAGAAAGTGCAGCGGAGAGCAGCCTTTGTTTTGGTATTGTTTCTTTGTCTGTTTCATAAACACGTATTTAATGCTTTTTTTTATATTGATTTTTTGTTCTAATGACTTATTGAGATGATTTTCCGTCGGTTTCAAAGCGAAGTTCGATCGCGCTTGACGAGACGAGGAAATTTTTGCGACGCGGAGAAAGCCTTCAATTGTTTACGGAATTAATGTTTTGATAAACGTACGTTAGACTGATTCTTATCATATCGCTATTGACTTGATAGAGCTGCTTCTTACAATGCTTCCATAGGGTTTATATGATCAGAATATGAAATTAAAAGAAAACGTTAGAGTTATGTAATGAAAACTTTGCTATAACGAGATAACGCATCAAGCTATAGAACTATACTCGGATTTATGAGAACACAAATGTAATTTCGATGTTATTCTCATGCACTAGGCCTAAGTTACACACCTACACGCTAGGTCTGTTACACACCTACACGTAGGCGCCTACTCGAGCAAGAGTCCTTTTACCATGCAATGAAGCTGCATGACTGTTCGCAATCTTGATTATATGATACCGGATGACAAAAGGGCAACGTTCTTCCTAATCGAGAGGTTGAATCATATCGGGAAGTCCAAAGTTCAAACAGGGTTCAGGTGCTTTCTTGCTGAGCAGACTCGACTGAGTCTAGCTTTCTACCTTTGTTGTTTAATCTTCTTTGCATTCTCCCAATAATTTTGCTTTTTATGTGGTATTGTTTTTATTTTTAATGTATTTTTTTTTCTTCATAAATAGCTGGTTTTTCCATTGGGGCTCTTGGGTCTCTGGTACTATTCTGCTATTACTGTTATGGTTGCGAATCAGGTAATAATAATAATAATAATAATAATAATAATAATAATAATAATAATAATAATAATAATAATAATAATAATAATAATAGGTAGTAGACCCTGTTTTATACATGTGTTGAAGGTGATAGCTACAAGATATGCATTCAGTTTGTATAGAGTTTTCTCTAGTAATAATAATAATAATAATTAATTATAATAATAATAATAATAATAATAATAATAATAGCACGAGTCTTAAAATGGAGGAAAAGTACAATTATTTATATGATTACTTATATAATTGTGGATTTGTTTCTCCAATAATAACCAATAATAATAATAATAATAATAATAATAATAATAATAATAATAATAATAATAATAATAATAAAAATAATAATAATGGATTAGGAATAAAAATAATGGGGAAAATCCTTATTTCTATAAAAGGCTAGATTATTCACGTAAAAGTTTGCGTATGTATACATAGACACATAGATCCTTCTGCATACATACACACATACACAAATGCATACACAGATACATACATACATAAGGAATCGGTGTTACAATATTCTGTGTTGACAATGTAAGTTAATCTGTTGGCAATAATTTACTTTTATTATTTTTTATATATACTTTTTTTGGAGCTTTGACTTTCTCTTATTCGCCGAACATGTTTTTCAGTTTTTTTTTTTTTTTTTTTTTTTTTTTTTTTTTTTTTGCGTAAGCTTCCGTGAAAGTTATTTTGATGATGCTGGAGATATGATGATATGATGATTATGATATGATGGTTTCATATATCTGTATATATACATAATGGTATAATGATAATGAAGATGATGATGTGATGACAATGATAATGATATGATAGTAACGATGATAGTTATATGATGATGATGATATGATAATAATAATTATATGATATTGATAATATAATCATTAGGATGATAATCATATGATGATAATAATGATAGGACAGCAAATAAAATGATGATGATATGATAATAAAAACGATATGATAACGAGGGTGAAGATAATGATGCTATAATGATTATGATGACGATGATATGATGACTGTGATGACAAAGGGGTACGTATTACACGGGAGTGCAAATATATATATACTATATATATATATATATATATATATATATATATATATATATATATAGATATATATATATATATATATCTATATATATAAATAGATATTATATATATAAACAAGAATTTAAATATATATATATATTATAATATATAATATATATATATATAGAAAACACACAAACCTTATAGAAAAAAAAATTTCAAAAGCTATGCAGTTAAATTCAGATTCATAATTCAGCTTTTGTGTTGCAATGCAGTATTGCACTCACGTAAGGGTTGCAATTCTTTTGCATCAAGATCAAACCCAACAAAGAATTCTTACCGCTTAAATCACCAGGAAAATGCTCAGTTAAGTTAGCAAAAAATAAATAAACATAGAAATAGAAATAAAAAATAAAAAATGAAATAAAATAAAATGAAAAATTGTTTTAACATTGAACAACAAATTCTTTCTACAGTTATATTATACATTGTGAATTCGCCTTTCATTCAGATCAAATTAAGAATCACTCATTCAATGAAACCAAATTAAGACAACTTCCCTCGCGCGAACATTGACACTCGTTGAGTCATCGAACCCTAACTGATTGGGAGATTGCTTGATTTACCTGGCGTCGCAACGATTATGGACGTTCTCTGATGAGAGTGGTCCCAAGTATCGTTATTATTATTATTATTATTATTATTATTATTATTATTATTATTATTATATGGTGTTCATTAGGTAGAAGTAAGAGGAAGTAAAGGGAAAGGGTTAATTAACTAATAAAATAGATGGAAATATAATAAAATACAAGGAGATTAGTACTAGGGTATTGTACCCAACCTTTGCAGTCTGGTGCAAGCGGCAGGGGAGGTGTTAAAGAGAGAGAGAGAGAGAGAGAGAGAGAGAGATGGGTAAGCAAAAAGAACAAATTAATGCTAATATTAAAACATTCGGCGTTAATTGATTTGAAATTCCCCAAATTTCCTTACTAAATACCAAAAACCTTCATACGCACTTGCTACAAGACTTCGAACATCGAGATCAGAGGCAATTAGCCACAACGAGAGAGAGAGAGAGAGAGAGAGAGAGAGAGAGAGAGAGAGAGAGAGAGCGTTAAAAATAAGAGGAAAATAATAAATGAATCCGGGCAAATAGTGATTAGTGAATATCGTTGAAAAGTTGAAAAATAAAAAAAGGATGACGTAATCACTCGTCTGAAGTATCGTGACCTCAAACTGTTTTTGCCACCAAGGTCCAAAGATCCTGTTCGCCACTAAACGCTCTGCACGCTGATGCTTCACAGTCGTGTGGTACTAATCGGTTTCTTACCTAAGCGCATAATTCACAAACTTTACGAGAGTATTGATTTCGCGATACGCGTAAATTTGTTCCTGCGCTATTTTCTGAGAAGTGACGCTACTGTTATCTCTCCCCGATAGCAGGTTATAATGAAAACATACGGCGATTTGAATGTATTGGTCGTAGATATTAGTCGGAAGGGAGTGACGGAGAGAGAGAGAGAGAGAGAGTATATTTAAAAATAACATAGATCATTACCCAGTGAATATATACAGAGACGAAAATACCAAAGACAGTGCAAGCATCAATCCGACCTGTACCAACATGGCTGACCTACGAGAGTCACCTCTATATAGCTTTCTGTTATTGAGAAGACGGCCTTATGCCAGCACGGGTTCTGGGTCATGAAGCGGTCCATAAAACCCTGTAGTCCGTAAGCCCTGTAGTCGGTAAAACCCTGTAATCCGTAAAACCTGTAGTCTGAAAACCCTGTAGTCTGTAAACCTTGTAGTCCGAACACCTGTAGTCCGTAAACCTTGTAGTCCGAAAACCCTGTAGCCTATAAACTCTGTATCCCCTATACCCTGTAGTCTGGTAAACCCGTGAAATCCATAACAGATCGTATCAAATCCTGTAAAATCCAGAGGCGTGCTGGAAACGGATTACTCGAGATTAGAGCGTACGGCCTGTCAGCCTCTTTAGACTCATAACGATGATTTTAATTGTCACGGCGGATCCAGGATGCGTGATGAGAGAGGTTACGTGAAGATTATCGTAGCTTGACGCCTGTCTCGTGTTTATCTCCTTGCAGTGATTTGTTACGTATTGTTTCTTTCTTAATAAGAGGACTCGGTAAAATTCCTCCTTATGTATTCATCGACTTACATAATAATAATAATTTTAATAATAATAATAATAATAATAATAATAATAATAATAATAATAATAATAATAATAATAATAATAATAATAATAATAATAACAATATTACAGGTTTTATTGAAAATAAAATAACGGCTATTTCAGCCGCGTTCATTTGGTATAGAAGTTTCTCTACTCTTCTTAGAACAGAAAACTTCTGTGCAAAATAAAGGCGGCTGAATTAGCAGTTATTTTCAATGAAACCTGTATTAATGAAGGTCTCCCTCCAGCAAATATTAGTCATAATAATAATCTTTATTCCCA
Organism: Macrobrachium nipponense; assembly: GCF_015104395.2. Taxonomy (NCBI): domain Eukaryota; kingdom Metazoa; phylum Arthropoda; class Malacostraca; order Decapoda; family Palaemonidae; genus Macrobrachium; species Macrobrachium nipponense. The sequence goes on along the minus strand of NC_087215.1, from coordinate 72,017,106 downwards.
AGATACAGGGGACTGAACACGAACGTTTTCGGCGTCGAAATCAACTTGTTGATAAATCAGTCTAGAATTAATCTCTCTCTCTCTCTCTCTCTCTCTCGCTCTCTCTCTCTCTCTCTCTCTCTCTCTCTTTCTCTCTCTCCCAAGGCGTATTGCTTACCCTGGCCGCTCAAACCAGACGAGATAGAAATGTAGGCGCCGGGAAAGTTGGAAGACCTATAGGCCTAGTTGATGTACTAGACTGTAATACAGTGATACAAGAGGCTGTATATACGTGTAATATATATAATATATATATATATATTATATATATATATATATATAGAGAGAGAGAGAGAGAGAGAGAGAGAGAGAGAGAGAGAGAGAGAGAGAGAGAGAGAGAGAGAATTATATTATGAGTGAACGGAGATATTGAAAATCAAAATCTGTATCGACAATGAAGTCTACGTAGAAGAAAACACCTGTCCGTCATTAGTCTATGCTCGCACACCTGAAGATTGGTTGGGAGGTTGGTGGGGGAGTTGGTTGGGGGTTGGTAAATGAGTAATCCACCTCCCTGATATATAAAAAGACCCTGGAACAACATTGGTCAGTTGAGTAAGTAGACAGAACGATTCGCAGTTAGAGGGAAGCTCTAATAACTCTCTCTCTCTCTCTCTCTCTATGAATAGGATTCATTTCCCGAATAATATAATATAATAATGAAGAGAATTTCAAGTCACCTACAGGCTAATTCGCTGTTCCTTTCCTTTTCCTAAAAGAACGACATTCTTCCGAAGTGAGTAAAAGCTAAAAGAACGACCTTCTCCCGCGTGAGTACAAACATGAACACGTTCAAGCTTTGCTTAACCCAGCCTCGACTCTGCTTCGTTTGCTGTCGTTTTCCATTCGTTTGTCGTTTCTTTGCTATATTAATCATCATTCATTCTATTCCCCAAGGATCGTGCAAGAAGGCAGAGGAGGAGAATGTAGAGACGACGGCCATAATTACGGAGAAGCCAACCACACCCCAGCTACCCAGTCGATTGTTTTGTGGTATGTGTGTGTGTGTGTGTGTGAAATGTTGTTGCTTTTACTTCGTGTTATCTCTCTCTCTCTCTCTCTCTATAATATATTCATCTATATATAAATTGACATATATGTATAATCTGATAGTCTTTTTTAGTAAAGGAAGATGTAAATCAACTATAGCAAACTGAATATATACGTATATATATATATGTATATATACATATATATATATATATATATATATATATATATATATATATGATCTGATAGTTTTTTTTAGCAAAAGCAGATGTAAATTAACCATAGGAAACTCATTTAAACCTAAACAAAGTGTGATCTGACCTCCAGCTTACTCGGGACACGTGTCAGATTCCCCCCCGCCCCGCAACCCGCATAAATTGTAAACGTCATATTCCTTATTTTTAGCAAACATTAGAACATGCTAAAATCTACGGTCAAATAACATATTTTTTCACCAACGAAAATTAAGATAAATGTTTTATTAATGTCTTTAAATTTACTCATTTTCAGAAAGCTGTGGTCGTGCCAAGGTCACCATACCGCGAATTGTCGGAGGAACCGTAGCGTCAATCCGCGAGTATCCGTGGCTTGTCTTCCTGCACATGCGCACTAGTGACGACTCGTTCACCTGCGGAGGATCTCTCATCACGAGAGACTACGTTCTGACGGCAGCTCATTGCGTCTACGGGTAAGATAACGATGCGGTAAATATATGAGAAAATCAGAAATGCATGCATTTGTAGGCATAATTGAGAGAGAGAGAGAGAGAGAGAGAGAACTTAATCACCGTTATATTTCAGACCGCTGGATTCCATTTACGTCTACCCATTTGCCCACCAATACCCAGACCTGGAGAGTAACGACGAGTATAGGATTGCGTCTGCTCAAGTTATAGTCCACGAGAACTACGATGATCTCGAGGTAAGACTAAATATCCCAGGATGCACCGACCTGTCTATACCACCTTCTATCGCATGAAAGCAGCGATAGATAGATGGCGGTTATTTCAAAAATTTCCCTCAACAACGAAGCCTCAATATGTTTACAAAATATTTTCTGCTCAGAATAACGTTTTCTTTTATTTCCCACAATATTTGCGTAAACTCGTGTTACACCCTGTATATACACATACATACATACATATATAAATTATATATATATAAACATATACATACAATGTACATGTGGATATATAAATATATGCATGTATACATATGTGTATATAAACATATACATACATTATAAATGTGTATATATACATATACACACAGACACACTAAATGTTTTCCATTCAGGATGGGAGACAAATATACAGTAAAAAGTGTTTGCAAACAATGTTTCCAAGTGTGGACAGACCTGTAGAGATGTTGAGTGTTGCTTTAGATTAAGCCGGCCTAGTACCAGAACTGGGAACTTATAAGTCCCAGGCGGTCAGTGGGTGTCGTAAGGTGTATAGAGAACCAAAGGGTCTGGTGTGGACGTCTGAACTCGTCTTGCTCAGCTCTCGCCATGTGTTTGACTCAATAATAATAAAAATAACTAGTACTATTAGTGACTCTTCTCCTGGGTCAGTAGACATCCAGTTGTCTTCGCCTCGTGTTTCAGAAAATAATAATAATAATGATGATAACTATACTCTTTTTTTTTTTTTTCCATCTGTCCATTCGTCTGTGGTGGTCGCGCATGGTAACACTGCTTCCCGGGCTTTTAAACAGTTACGCTATGTGTAAGGTTTAGGTAAATAAAAGGATATCTGGGTGTACATTTGCAACTGAAAAGTGTTTTAATAATTTACTGTATGTGAATTACACGTTAATATTCGAAATAGGATATTATTTAAAGCCAGGGATGCAGTGTTACCATGCGCAAACACCACAGGCGGATGGACGGATGGAAAAAAACGGAGTATATAGTAGTATTGGTTCATCTTCGTCTTGTGTTTCAGAAACGAAACGACATCGCTCTAGTGAAGCTGAAAGAGCCAGTGTCCTTCGGGAGAAACGTATCTTCGGCGTGTCTGGCCAACGATGACGACATGCACACCTTAGCGGTCGTAGCAGGATGGGGAAGGCTCACTCACGGTGAGAATTTTAATATTTCATCTTTAAAAAATTTCAGGCAACTGAAGTCTTTGGTTAGGACTAGTCCATTTTAGGGTGGGGGCTATTTGGCGTTAATTGTTGATATTAGCTAACATGAACTTGCAAACTTAAGTAAAGCACTTCTCAAATAAAAGTTTTTTCTTTACCTGTAGATAAAAATAAAAGCAGTCTTGTCAAGAATGTCATATGTGGAACATTCTTGGCTTCGGAAACTCTGAAACCATACCATGGAAGAGGTATGGCTCATGCCATAGGCCTAAGTAATGTCACGTATTCTATGTCTTGGCAGTTCACAAGGGCAACGGTATTAAGGAAGTTTTGCATTATTTCTAATAATGCACAGATGCATTGTAAATATATATCAAGGTTACGGCGAAAGACGCATAGAACCTCGTTCCAGTTATAAAGAAAAAAATAAAAATAAAATGCTGTATTCCAAAACTGAAAACTATGCCACAGCTGCCTGGTCCCGTCAGTCGCCCATCGTAACATTTACTGCATTTATATTCTTGTTTATGCTTTTGCCTTTTGTTAGCGTTAATGACATTTACAGTATTTTGCTTATGTTTTCACGTTCATCTCTAGGGAGCTGGTACTAAAGACGACACCCAATTTGCACATCAACCGATAATTTCCATTGTTAAAAACTTAGAAGTATATATATATATATATATATATATATATATATATATATATATATATATATATATATATATATATACATGTACTCACTGATGTGATTGGCTTCATTGTAAATTGAAATTAACAGTGTTACTGAAAAAATTATCGTTTAGCCTATGCATGTTATTAATGATTTGACAGTCTATCAGATACTCTTACGGTATCAGAATTTCAACAAATACATTAATTGCATGATGCTGAAATAGTTACTTTTTCACATCTCTATTAACTGGAGTTGTGATATGAATTGGAATGCTACCTGTAATGTTTGATAGTTGGTGCTACCTTTTCGACAGAAAATGGCTGGGTTCTGACAGAAAATAAACTTGGCTTGGGAGGGATACTTTCCTAAAAACATTTCCCAGTCCTTTTGAATATGTTTCCCCTTATCCACAAGCCCTCTCTCCCTTCAGGGGGTAGTTCCTGAAGGCGTTACCCACTTCCTTGTCTAATAGGTAACCAAGAAGGCGTTTTCAGACTAAGATTACCAGCTCATATCCCTGTAAACCCAGAGCGATATATGGCATATATATACTTAGCACTTACATCCCTGTTTCTTGTGTTCCAGATGACCCACTAGCCATTCCAGAGCAGCTCATGGAGGTAGCACTGGAAATCAGCGACCAAGAAGACTGTAGGAGCATTTACGAAGGGACAGTGGACATCACTGAGAACATGCTCTGCACACACACGCCTGGGAAGGATGCCTGCGTGGTAAGTGGCACTGTGAAACTTTGCTAGATGCTGTAGTAATAATTTTGCTTGTACTTTGATAATTTACATTGCAGTTTATCTATTTTGTTATTAAATGGTTTACCTTTTCTTTTTGTATTTCCCTTTTACTTTCCGCAGCTCGTTTCAAATGAACACATTCTTTGGAAGCTTGAATTCCAAGTCAGTGGACTTGTTTCCCGTATTCAGATCATGTCAAGATATCTAAGAAAATCTTTTATTCGTGATGGTGTTGGACTACTTCCACTGGTCAAGACTAACCCTATCACTCGGGCGTATACTAAAATACTCACGAATGAATTACATCTTTCAGGGCGACAGCGGAGGTCCTCTGTTGATTGAGGCTGGTCCTAATAGCTGGGTTCAAATTGGCGTGGTGAGCTTTGGTGCAGGCTGCGCTGGAGATGCCCCCGGAGTCTATACCCGGGTGTCCAAGTATGTCGACTGGATCAAGTCGCATGTTCAGAAGCCCAACTGCTGATTGGCTCGCTGGTAACCATGGCAACGAATGGAAAGACCACCAGGCAAATCACTGGGAAGTTACCTGGATTGCTATGAATCTGGACATTGGAATATCTCTTATGGCAACTTTTTAGATTTGGAATTTTAAAGTCATTGGTAAAAGTCAAAGGCTAATGTTTTCAAGCTTAGTGGAATACTGATTTCAGAATTAAAATTTGAGCATCCCATTGTCTCTCTCTCTCTCTCTGATATCCTAAGCTTCAGAACCTACAGTAATTCACCCTTCATGCTCTCTCTCCTGTATGAGGCAGAAATCTCATCCTTTACAGAGTAAATCTGGAGCGTTTGGTAAATCTAAGCTACTGGTCCTTGGGCCCCTCTTACTGTGAAGTTAGTCTGCCATTGTTAGTTGGCATCATTCCCAATGCTTACATTTTTAATTTCTAATAATGTACGTGGACGCACACATATGTGCGATGGTAACACTGTCTCAACTAGACCATGGTCTCAATCCTTTTTTGTAGCCAGCAAGAATATATAAATATAAAATTTCTTGAAAATAAGTAAAACGAGTGCCTGCAGCCAATACAACTTGTCGTAAAACGTTAAAAAAGAATCTCGTCACCTTCTGATATTGTTACTGGTATTGTTATTCAGAAGATGAACCCTATTCATATGGAACAAGACCGCCACAGGGGCCACTGACTTGAAATTCAAGCTTCTAAAGAATATCACGGTGTTCATTCGAAAGAAGTAACAGAAGGTAATGGTAAACACAGAAAGAGGAGATCAATGGTTAGAAAAACAGATAAATAAGCAATTTGATAAATGAATAACTGAAAATGTTAGTCAAATATCAAAATAATATGCCCGACAACGAAAATATGGATCGGTACATCTCAACGTTAGTACAAAGAAACCAGATAAAAGAAAATAGGGAAAGATGAACAAAGAGCATTACAGAGAAAGGAGAAGAACAAAGGGCATAAAAGAGAGAGAGAGAAAGAACAGGTGGAAAGATGAGAACAAACCCGAAGTAGGCCGATACTGGAAACGCTTCCTCCTCCACCGATGGGTTCCACAATGCCTAAGCTTTTGTGCCTCGCTTTTGTTCTTGTGCGACCGCCCACGTTTATTTATTCTCTCCAGAAGAAAGTGAAACTGTTTTGTTAGCTAACCCCCCACCAACCCCCCTACTGTTCTCCCTACTCTTCCTCCCCGTTTTCTCACCCCTACCGACACACACACACACACACATACGACATCCACTCCAGCCGTTACCGTTGTTGCTTTCCTAGACCTAGACCCATATGTTTTATGGCGATCGCTTTTTTTTTTTTTTTTTTTTTTGTGACACCAGACAATTCACGATTAATCAGTTATTCGCCACCCCTGGACTCTAAACACCCCTCTCCCCTGCCCCCTCCCAACACAAAAACTCCATCTCCATCCAACCATGGCCCTCCTTCAGGAGGCCATCCTCCTACCCCGACAGTTTTCGTTCTCGGTTTCCTAGACCTAGACCCATACGCCTGATGGCTATCAGTGCTTTGTGTGACGGCGGACAATTCAAAATCAATCATTCGTTCGATCTTTCGTCGTCTATCGAGAGACATTTTTACTTGTTCTTGATTAAAAGAGAAACCAGAAAATGAAAAGCAAACATCAAAGGATATCGAGACTTGGACTATTGATACTCTTTCTACATAAGGAAAGATAGATATTTCTAAAGAAGTCATAAGCAAAGACAAGTCATATGTAAGTAAAAAGGAATATATAGAACGTCTGGAAAAGAAAAAGGAAAGTCATTCCAAAGTTATTGTTTGAATGATAGATTTATATGAATAAAACGTGACGGAAACGTTATAGACTCATGTTAGCTCACTTAAAGTATTCCTTCGCTTACGTCAGTTATGAAAATGTTATGAAAAGTCTGCTTACCAGATGCTTCCTAACTTCTTTTACTTCAAATTGAGAGCTTTTTCTTTTTCTTCTATTTAGGGGTAGGTTTGCAGGGACCCAAAGAGGCTAAACATAAACTCCGAAGAGTTCGTGGGTCCGATCTCTCTCTCTCTCTCTCTAAGTGTGTGTATGTGTGTGTGTCCCTCTCTCTCTGAGCGAGCACATGATGTCTCCTCGGATGGACTAATGAGTCTTTGAGACATCCTAATCCTTGTAACTTTCTCGGTGTGCTTCTCTCTCTCTCTTAGTGTATGTGGGTGTCTTTTTTTTTTCCCCTCTATTTCTGCTTCTCTCTCTCTCTCTCTCTCTCTCTCCTCTCTCTCTGTGTGTGCTTGTGTGTATGTGCCTTTCTTTCTGTCTGCATTTTTGCAGCTGCGTTTGTGTATGAAGATTTAAAGGTACTGTAAAACTTTATGTATAAGTATATACCAGAGTATTTTCATGCCTACCTGACCTATAAATTTAAGCGTCTCAAGGGCGAATTTGCCACCATAGTTTCCTGTTCAGTGGATTCCTTAATTACGGGAAACCCCTTTTTCATACATCATGCTGTTTAGATAAGGATTCCCTTGGCAGCGGCGGTTTGCAAAGGAGAAAATTGGAATTTCCTTATCTGCTCAGCTGCCGTGCTAAGAGGCAACGTAATTATCTGTCTAAAGAAGAAGGAGGAGGAGGAGGAGGAGGAGGAGGAGGAGGAGGAGGAGGAGGAGGAGGAAAACTGAGAACACGACAAAACAAATACAAAAAAATGAGCTGAAGTTTCTTAGGCGCAATAGAGTTGTCTGTAGGAGCTGCGGCCCATGAAGCTCTTAGCCACAGCTCGTTGGTGGCCTTTCCTATAGCGTTGCCTGACGCACGATAATGGCTAAATTTAACCTTAAATCAAAGAAAAATTCCTGAGGCTAGAGGGTTGCAATTTGGCATGTTTGATGACTGGGAGGTGGATGATCAATGTACCAATTTTCAGCCCTCTAGCCACAGTGGTTTTTAGGTATGAGGGCGGACAGAAAAGTGTGGACGGACAAACAAAGCTGGCACAATAGTTTTCTTTTACAGAAAACTAAAAATGGACCACATTCGAGAGGGTACACAGAAAACGTGGACGTCCTCGTCTGCTTGTCTAGCCATTTATAAAAAATCCTGTTTTTCAGGCCAAGGAAAAACAGTTTTCCGTAATTTATCTTGGACATTCACGTTCTCCAAAAATAACAGGAAAAAAATGGCCTGGCAAACCCACTTGGGTGTGAAATTGAGGAAGGGGGTTAGGGAGTTGAGTGGGTTGGTTGGGGTTGGTGGGGGATGTGTGAGAGAGAAACCTTGCTCAGAAAATTTTATGTGTAAAAGTAATGGAAACAATTATATCGGTGCTTTCTTATTTTATAGAGCGTGGTGCTTATTTTTACTGTAATAACTGTTCATAATCAGCAAGATACAGATTTTCTTTTAGTATAATATGCGGCTACTTCGACGTGTCTTGGTCTAGCAAGTTTTAGAGACAGATGGCACCACTTTAGCTAGTTATCTATGCGTCACCTGCTCCGAGGTGCTAGAACTAACACCGTATGGCAAATGTACGATGATAGCGTTTATTAATATAATTTGTCGACTTTGATCCCAGAGGGCCTATTGTAGATTCACATCACCCGTGCATCTAATGCCTAGGCCAGTCCCTTGCGACGCTCCTGATTGGCTGTTGATAAGCCAATGACGGGGCTGGAATCAGGATTGCCGTTTTGAGGAATTTCGTCTATTAGTGTGGCTTTCTGGTGACATCTGGCAACCCTCCCTGGCTTTTCCGACCACAGGCCACGGCGCGGAAGAAAAAATTCTTCACTTTGCCTTTTTATGTTTTATTATGAAAATAAAGATATAAAACATATCCTGCTTATTTATACAATTGAATTTTATTGAAATCCTTTATTTTTTTTTTGTAAAAAATACTTTATATTAAGCTAGTGACGTGTAGTTTTCTAACATCACGGAAAATAATTCTACATCGGAAAATACGCATTCTAACCATTAAATCATAAGTAAAGTAAAAAAAATCAGATGAACTGCCTATGGTAACACTGCTGAAAGCCAATGTTGTGAAGAAAAAACGGCATCACTGGCTGGAAACTCTCAGTCTCTCTCGAGAGTTCACATAGGTAGGACGTACGTTCCATCTCTCCTGAGGTATACGTTTGAAAGACGTATCCCTCAGGAGAGGAGGAACACGCATCCTGCCTATGTGAACTCTCTCTCGAGACCGAGAGCTTCCAGCCATGTGATTGACTGGCCTATCAACAGCCAATCAGGAGCGTCGTAAGGGACTGGCCAAGACGTCAAATGCACGGTTGAGTGAATCTACTATAGTACTAAACACGCCGTCCCAAAGAGCTTCCGCCATGTTTAGTACTATAGCACCTCGGAGTAGGAAACGCTTAGATAACAAACCAAAGTGGCACCAGCAGATGTTCATAATGATAATATCAAGGTTTTCGATTCACTTGAGACTGATTTTAATTAGAACCATTATTACAGACTTGGCAGACAATGTCGAAGTAGACTCTTTTGAACGAAATATTCTAGAAAGTAAGCAAAATTAACTGAAACTGGATTATTTAATTAAACAGATGTCCGTCCAGTACGCTTGAATTTTTTGAGGTAAAAATGAGCAGAAGCCTCCTATATGTGAGTAGTTCTAATGTGGTTTATATTTAAAACTATTTGTTCTTTTATTTCATCTGGAAGATGGCTTCAGAACCCACTAAATAGATCGACAGATCCAATTAGTTATACTAAAAATGTCTACAAACTTTTCTGGCCGGTCATATTAGACTGCTAAATTTAGTTCGGCTAAAATTTGATAGATTTTTAAAAATGTCAATTGTGAAAAGTATGGAGTTTCAGTATCCCTCAGACTACTGTTCTGTTGGAAACCCTCATAGTACTATTTTTTTTTCCGCCTGGTGGTTGGGCAGAGGTCTACACCAGGCTTTTCATTCCCTAAACCGGTAAAAAAAAGTCACATTAATATTTCTTACATAGTGACTCCCAAGGTATGTATCCACTTCTGGCGTGTTTAGTACGAGACAGTTGGGGGGGGGGGGGGGGGGGGGGGGGTGCTACCGTAAAAACATAAACAAAAGACTGTGACTTTTTATTTTGTGATTTTATTAACGGCCACCATCCCACCTACTGACAGCATTTAAGCGAAGGCTTATGCCGGTGTAAGTATATTTTAATCCCAATTTTCAATACCAGTCTGAGTATAGCTACCATATGCATTATCTCGCAAAGAAGTATTTCATAATTAACACGTTCCTTACTATACTCGGTTTTTTCCATCTGTCCATCCGCCTGTGGTGTTTTTGTATGGTAACACTGCGTCCCGGGCTTTAGATAGTTACATTCAACGATTATAATAATATCCTATTTCGAATATTAACGGTGTAATTCCCATACAGTAAATTATTAAAACACTTTTCAGTTGCAAATGTACACCCAGATATCCTTTTATTTACCTAAAACTTACACATAGCGTAACTATTTAAAGCCCGGGACGCAGTGGTACCATACAAAAACACCACAGGCGGATGGACAGATGAAAAAAAAAAAAACAGTATAGTTGCACGATTTGGACTGCTAAGGCATCCAGCAAAATGTATATAGGTCTATACTGAAATAGTTTTATAGGCTATAGGCTAGTCAAAACTTCTGAGAGAGAGAGAGAGAGAGAGAGAGAGAGAGAGAGAGAGAGAGAGAGAGAGAGAAAGAAACTATGAATAAACCAATGCTTCCTGTCTATACATTCAACTTTTCTAGATACTATCATTAGATCTCTCCTAAAGTGTCTTTTATTTATGCTACTTTTCTCCCATATATTCTAAAATGTAAATTTTTAATGATTTTTTTTTTTAGCCGAAAGAGTCACACATTTTGAAAAAAACTTTTCAAACTAGTTTTTCCTGTACTTATATGAAAGTCACATGAAAATTACTAACCTTTAGCCTATTTTTTTTTCCTGTAGTACTACTTAGATGATGAATCACATTTGAAAAAATAAAACTAGCCTCCAGCCTGTTTTTTTTTTTTCCAGTACTTAGACGCAAGAGTCACACATTAAAAATATAACTATTTCTCCCCGTTTGAAACGAGACGGACATTTAATACCTAACAGATAAGCTTCAGCGCGTGAGAGATTAGTACTAATAAAAAAAACTGATAATAAAGTTCTAAGAACTGGGATTAGCTTTCTCCGTCGTACCTTGAATTCACGGAAAATCCAGCATCCGGGGGATGAAGAAAGCGCGTTATTTTCAGCATCGTTTAATTGAGACATTTCAAAATAATGCGACACAGTCCGGATCCGGAACCTCGAAGTTGAAATTGGCTGTAAAAAGGGGACAATTGGCCTTCTTAGTTCCGCCTCTAACTGGCGTTGTAATGTCAGCTGAATTGTATGATTCTGGTGGCTTTCGATGACTCATCTCACGAGCGGACGTGACTGATACCAGAAAGTCGCCGAGGGGTGACAGAAGAAGGTCGTTTTAGTCGTCTTAAAAAGGGGAGTCACCGCCGAACCTTCGCCATTGTGAGTTAGCGGACGTCTTTGGGAACTATCTTTACAGCAGGAACGATATTTGTAGTGCGTTTGATAACAGGTAAGACTATGTTTATTGATACAGATTGAAAGCTTTAGGCCTACGCTATATAGACTGACGTTCTTTCATTCAGCTCGAAAGCTTTAGGCCTAAGCTATATGGACTGGAATGCTTTAGAGGCTGCCGTTCTTCCATTCATCTCGAAAGCTTTGGGCCTATGCTATAAAGGGGAGTCATCGATAACAGGTAAGACTTATACTATTACTTAAAGGAAAGAGCGTATGCTAATTGAAAGTTGTTAGTATTTAAATGTAATTTCATTTTTGACTACATACAGTATCTCCATGTCTGATGATAACTTACCTTGAACTCTAAACTCTCTCTCTCTCTCTCTCTCTCTCTCTTCTCTCCTCCTCTCTTCTCTCTCTCTCTCTCTCTCTCTCTCTCTCTCTCTGGTAGCCGGAGTTCGGTCCCAGCTGTTGCCAGTGCGAAACCAGAGGAATTTAGACATTCATTTCTCGAAATACTGTGGTTCGGACCCCAGAATAAGCTGTAGGTCCCGTTGCTAAGTAACCAGTTGGTACCTAGCTACTGATAAAAAAATCTAATCCTGTGTAATCAACGACAGTAGAATGAACTATTCATTACTGGATCTTAAGATCTTAATAATTATTAACCAGAGAGATAACTAGATATATGCGGACAGACAGAAAGAGATAGAGAGATAAGTAATAATTTTTTTTCTCATGTTAAAGAAGTTTCTCTCTACCAAAAGGTCGATTCCTCGTCAGCGGAGGCAGTTCAACAAAGGACATGTCTGTCAGAATCTCCCTCCTGGTCATCATCTCCTTGGTCGTCTTCGGTAAGTGACCCTAGGTCAAGTCGAAATGTTAAAAAAATAAAGAATAAATATTTGCAGATTTTGTTTGTAAATGTAAAATGTTGCTTTGTTTAGTCTTCCTGAAGAAGAGTTGGGAGGGGTGAGGGTTTTAGGTGTGTTTAAACGAAGCTATGAGTTCAATTTCACGCCCCCAAGAACGGCTAATTAATGAAGTCACTCCGTGGCGTCGCAAAAATGAGACTCAGGTTTCAATTTTTACGTGGGGACAATCCTCCACCCAAGGTGACTCCACCACCGCCACACGCCATCGACGCAGAAATTGGCAGCCGGAGAAATTTCCTCGGCGAGCCCGTGATGATTTTTCCACGTAATAAATTCTTAATCTAAATTAGTCTCTCGTTTCACGTTCCACACAGGATGCGGAGCCGCGCCAGAGGGGAACGTCACGGCTCAGGACGAATCTGCTTTAGAAATCGTGAGTAGACCGACTGAGCACCTCCATGTAGTTTTCCCTCCACCCACAACACAGTTTTCACTCCACCCACAACACCGTCCCCCCCCCCCCCCACCCCCAACTCCCCACCCACACCCCTGCCGTCAGTGCACCTCATGCCGTGCACTAGGCGTTATTCAAGGTTTTTCTCGGAGTCCCTACCGGCTCCCAGCTGCAACCCATTTTAAGAGTATTATTCCTTTTCTTAATGTTTTCTCGTTTATGTTTGAAGACCAATTATTCTTAGCTTAAATATAAGGCAGAGTCGGAGACTTTGTATGAACATATTTACTAATTAATTTGGATACCATCTTATTGCATTGACTGTAGCTTATTTTTAACCAAATACAACGTCCATACTTTTGCTTAAAATATTTTTAGTTTATCTCAGCGCATGCAATAGGTCACTGATGAAATGGCTACAGGACCAATATTTCCATTGTTTGAAACTTGTTCTTTTTAATGTCATCACAGTTACGGATTAATCATAGAGTATTATCAAGCTTTGGCACTCTCCATCTGCTTACTTTCTCCTCACGACTCCACGTCATTTTATTGAAAGATCTATCGATATCAAAATAATGAAACTGATAAAGCTTTACTTTTATTTATTTTTTCATTTATTTATTTATTTATTTATTTATTTTTACCAATTCTCCCCGATTCATTTCATGGAAGATCTATCGTTATAAAAATAATGAAACTTCTAGGCCTTTATTTTAAAAATTTGTTTACATTTCTCCCAATGCAAAATCTATCGATGTCAAAATAATGAAACAAATAGGCCTTTATTTAAAATTTTTTTCCCCAATCCTCTCAATGAAAAATCTATCGATATCGAAATAATGAAACCAATTTTCACCCATTCCCTCTTCCAGTTCCGACCGGAGGAGCCTTGTTCCAGCGAAGGAGGAATCTGTGGTCTGGAATCCTACTGTCCCGCTGAGGATCGGTTCTCGGAGAAGGGCCTCTGTCCCACGCAACGGGAGAAGGGCGTGGAGTGTTGCAGGACTGGTAGGATTCACTGATGTCCTTATTAATTTTTTTTTTTTTTTTTTTTTTTTTGTAGGAATAGAGTTTTTATGATTTTATCCTCCTCTTTATTGTAATCTATATCTTTGCTAAAATACATTGAGGCCGTTGTGTCATTTTAGAAAAGAATATTTTTAAGAAGAATATTAAAATAAATGTGATAGAAAGAACAAAAGTTATTTTTTTTTTATGTTTGCTGATATTTGAGTTCATCTGAAATCTATTCAAAATGTGTTCATCCTTCATATCTTTCTTCTTTTTTGTTATCATGCTTTATGTTATTGGAGCAATTTTACAGAATGTTTTGAATCGAAAAGCAGAAATATACTTTCTTAATTTAATTCATATTGCATTTCCTCTTAAGGTGCATACCTATAAATACATGCAAGTTATTTTACTTAATTTTTCATTGAAAAACTAATTTCCGTCAGCAACTCGAAAAGTGATTCTTAAGAAAGGAATTCGTATTGAATTTCCCTGTTTTCAATACATGTTCTCATCTCCTCTTTCTGTATTTCCCATAACCTTCTGTTACGTCTTTCGAATGAACACCTTAATATTCTTTGGAAGCTTGAATTCCAAGTCAGTGGGCCCTGTGGTGGGCTTATTCTGTTTCAACAGGGTTCATGTTCTGACTAATAATAAAACTGATGATAATATTAATAATATCTTTTTATTCTTCTGGTTTTACAGTTCCCTTGAATTTGCGGGCCTGCAGGAGTCGGGGTGGTGAATGTCTTCCACCAGAGGCCTGTGGAAAAACCTTCAGAGAGCCCCATGGCGTCTGCACAGAGGGAGAAGTCTGCTGTATCCTGCTCTGAGAACTTGGTCTGAATCCCCAGGGACTGATTATTCTAAATCATTTAGGTGTTTTTAAAGATTATACACTTATTTATTCCTTAATGTCTGCTTTGATTTGGTCTGAATCCTAACAGGTGCTTGAATAGATTATAGTCCTATTTATTCTTCATGTCTACTGTGCTCTGGTCTGAAGATTTGGTCCGAAACCTCAGTGACTAATTCTCCAAAATACTTACGGTAGATTATACACTTATTCTTTAATGTCGTCTGTGCTCTGATATGAGGATTTGGTCTGGGTCCTCAGTGACTGATTCTTCAAAATTATTTGTGTGTTTAGATAGATTATACGCTTCCTCATTCTTCAAAGCACTGAGCTAGGTACCCAGTTAGGTTTAAAATGCCTCTGAGATTTCTGTCAGCATTTAGTTGAAATTTCATGAGTCCACACACAGTCTCCTGAAGCTTTCAGCTGAAATCCCAGTTCCTCAAGGTGATTCCACAGTGATTTCAATTCTTTGCATCCCATGAGCTGCACTGTAGACATTACTTGAGGAACTTTGCAGCATCCCTTCGGCCCCTAGCCGCAACCCCTGTCATTCCTTTTGCTGTACTTCCATTCATATTCTTTCTTCCACCTGGCTATCCACCCTCTCCTAAGAATTGTTGCATGGTGCAATTGCGAGGTTTTCCTCCTGTTACACCTTTCAATTTTTTCTACTCTCAATTTCGTCAGCGCTGAATGAGCTTAGAGGTCCCAACGCCTTGGCCTTTGTCCTAGATTCTAGATTCACTTCTATGCTATTCAACCTGCGAGGAGAGAAAAGTCACAGGAAACGGTGATAAACAGATGAATATGAGGGAATAGAAGAGACAACCGATATTCAGGAAGCCTCATCAGCAGCAGCAGAGAGCAGGAATGAATTTGGTCCTTGCTTAAATATTTGGAGATCAGACGATTCCACAACTGCACTTACAGGCAAACTGTTCCATATTTTAGTTGTATCCAAGAGAATACGGCTGTTGGATTCCTGTTGACTTGTTCAGCCAAATTTTTGGAATTTAGTGCCACTCTGCATTATAGTGCTTTATCAGCCTTCTGTTCTGAATTCATGCTTGGAATCCTGTTGACCTTTTCAGCCAAATCTTTGGAATTCGGTGCCATTCTCTGCATCATTGATTCATACTTGGAATCTTACTGACCTTTTCAGACCAAACGTTTGGAATACGGTTCCATTCTTAGCATCACAAGGATTTATCAGCTATTCTGTTCCGATTTCATACTATATCTAAAGCATGAATCTCTAAAACGAATTTATGTCTGAGTGAACTGCATAAATGGTTTTCACTAAATTCAACGATTATTTCATCAAAACTGACCTGATCTCTCGAAGCTCTAAGAAGAACCCAAATTGAATTCCTCATCGATGCCCTCGACTTGAATCCAAAGCTTCACGTTTTGGGGGACTTCCGACGAACATTCTGAAAAAGTAGAGACAGAGACACTACCAAAAACTAAAGCTATCCCCTAATTATTCATCTAAATATGAATTTATATACATGCAAGTAAACAAACACTCCTAAATAGAGGGATAATCTGAAAAGGTAACCTATTAAAAGACAGATAAGCTCAAATCAACTCCAGACATTCGAAAAACTGTACCAAATTTTAAGATTTAGGTTTTGCATAAATCTCTGTCCAGTCAGCAAAAAAAAAAAAAATAAAAAAAATAAAAGGGAACGAAAAAAAAATAAAAAGGAGATTGTTTCAGAGATGGAGAATAAGAGGAGTTTTTTTTTTTTTTAATCCTGCATCCTCTGTTACCCGTGGAACTTTGTTTTGCTGTTGCACTTGACGTATTCCAGTTTTTATGTACTTTTTTTGTGATTACCAAATTTAAAGCTTAATCTTTACCTCTGGCATTCTGTGCTATTCTGTGCTTCCTATGAATATACCCAATTTAGAGAGTGCAATAACATTAAAAGCTGTGAATAAAAAAATAAAAAACGCGACTTTTATTTGCGATCACATACAAAGTTTTGTGGCCAGGGTTGTTTTTTATTCTTAAACTCTTCATTTATTATAACAACCTAAAAATTAATTGATTAGTATGTTCTTTTTTTTTTGGCAAAGGGATGGTGCTTTGTAGGACGCAAAGGTTTTACAGCGAAAAATATATCGAAATAATTGCTGCCAATTCTCTTATAATAAACGAGTAAAAAATGCGCCGAGGTTTCTTCGGCGCAATCGAGTATTCTGTACAGCCTCTACAGCGTAAAATTAAGGCCACCGAAAATAGATCGATCTCTCGGTATCACGCTGTATGAGTCGCGGCCCATGAAACTTTAACCACAACTTGCTGGTGGACTGATGCACGAGTATGGTGAACTTTAACCTTGAATAAAATAAAAACTGCGGAATCAAGAGGGCTGCAATTTTGTATGTTTGATGATTGCAGGGTGGATGATCAACTTGCCAATTTGCAGCCCTCTAGCCCTAGTAGATTTTAAGATCTGACGGCGGACGGGCAGACAAAGCCAGCACAATAGTTGGCCTCCGGTTCACCTCCAGAGATCTCAGTGATATTAGTATAATATATATATATATAATATATATTATAATATATATATATATATATATATATATAGATATATATATATATATAATATATATATATTGTTACGAAGTGCCAAGTATCTGGTTACCATTCATCAATTATTACCTCACCAAAAGCCAGACACCTGAACCCTCATAACATGTATTAAACGACTGAATACTCTAAAGGCAACAGTGATCCCTTAACAACTTACCAGTATTGCTGAAAATCAGACTAAGTTCATCAAAACAGGTGTGAAGTAATCTTGTAAGTAATTGAATTAACCAAAGGGCATCACTCCATCAACAACTTTAAAAGACTAAGTATTTCCCTGATTTCAGAAGTCTAAGTACTTCCCTGGTTCTAAGTCACTTCAAGTAAATTGAAGGAAAGCAAATCAATTACCACTCTATGTTTCTACCTAACATAAATATAATCAAATGCAAATATACTGGTTATAAATGAAAATATTTATAAAAATTTTAAATACAAAAATTTATTATTAAACTCAAAATTTATAAGTAAAATTCACAATATCAGGGAAAATTACTGTTACTGGAAAACAAAGTAAAGTTTAATTAATTCTTGAATCAAATTAAGTAAAATTAAATCAAAATTAATTTATCACAACATTCAAAAAAATTAATTCAATCAAAATTCAAAAGTGTTAGGCAATAATTGAAAATTTGAAATTAATTCACAAGTGCTAAACAATAATAAAACTTGAAAAGAATTCTAAGTAAATGCAAATTAATTCACAAATGTTAAATTTAATTAAATGTGCAATGATTAAGCAATGAAAATAATAAGTCAATTAAATTGTGAATGCAAATGAAAATATAAAATAAAAAGACACACTTCAATAAGAAAATGAACAAGTGCACAAACAATTGAACAAACACAAAACACAAAAATATTCAATGTGTAAAAGTGTAAATCTTTTCACTCAAAACATTGTAACCATCAGTTTTTACCAAACCTTCATAACCACCTGTTATTAGTTATTAGTTAACCAAACCATCATAACCATTAAATATTAGTTATTAGTTAACCACTTTTCCCATTAACTTTTAGTTATTAGTTGTTACCTAAATGTTATTAGTTGCAACTAATAAAAATATAACACTTTACCTTTTTGGTATACCAACTTCTTTCTTTCTTTGCTGCAGGCTTGAATCACACTTTCACAAAAACCAGGCACCGTTACGAAATAATGTTTGTTCAGATTCCACAAAAACACCATTTAATACTAAAAAACTCTAAGAAATATCAAATATGAAATTCTTAAATGTTACGAGTGACCAATTTACATTACGTTACTTTAAGATCAAAAGTGCTATGCGATGGAGAGAGAGAGAGAGAGAGAGAGAGAGAGAGAGAGAGAGAGAGAGAGATGTTAATGCCTCGAGGTTCTAAGATATAATGAAATCTCTTTTCCTTACGGAAACTGGACTCGGCAGATGACACAAAACGTTCCTGGCACAAATGCTTCTAGTAGCTTCGAACTCTGACGCAACTTCACATAAAAAATGTGCAATCCCCACGTGGCTTTGATCAAAGACATATGCGTACAAGACGATTCTGCTCAACAGACACGTACCCGATTGAAACGGAGGTTGAGCGATAATTAAGATTGACATGTTTTGATAACATCGCGAAGACTCGCTTATCAAATGCGTTGACAGATTTAGGAAAGCAAACGGATCTCGCAGACCCTCTAATCTTACAGTGTTGACATAAAAGGGAAAACACTTACAGTTTCGAATGGACAAAGAAAATCTCTCTCTTTTTACATTCTACATTATAATATATATTCTTTTATAACATGCATATGCGAAATCTGAACACACATTTAAAACATCCTATCTCTAAACCATCTAGGAATCTGAAAAAATGTTGCACAATTCTACATGACATTTTTATACAGTCACAAAGGGGATATATGCATTTTGAATGTAGCAATATATAATATATATATATATATATATATATATATATATATATATATATATATATATATATATATATATAGGACGATTCCGTGATTAGATCTTTAAGGCTTTTTTTTGTAACAGAGTAAGGTTATATATATTATATATATATATATATATATATAGATAAATATTATATATATATATATATATATATATGTATATATACATGTATGTATATATATATATATATATATACTAATATATATAAATATATATACATATATATATAACCTTACTTTGTTACAAGAGAAGCCTTAAAGATCCAATCACGGAATCGTCCTCAAAATCCAGTAAGAAAGGAGAAATACTTCGGAATCAACGCGTATTTGGGCCCTGAAGCCATGGCGGCTGGTAAGAAGAGAGAGAGAGAGAGAGAGAGAGAGAGAGAGAGAGAGAGAGAGAGAGAGAATCAACGCATATCTGGGCTCTGAAGTCATGGCGGCTGGCAAGAGGAAGAAGAAGAGAAGAAGAAGAAGAAGAAGAGAGAGAGAGAGAAAGTTATAGGTTATTGCATGCATGGCCATTTGAAAATTGCATCGTAAGGTGGCAACTGGCAACTCACGAGCAAAGTGTACTTTATTGAGACCACGCAAGGTCATAGAATCATTACAGCGAAAGTCTCCTAAGGGTGGCCACGTAAGTCAACAGTGTGTTATTATTATTATTATTATTATTGTTATCTTTATTATTCAGGGGATGAAGAACCCTAGTCACATGGAACAAGCCCACCACAGGAGCCATTGACTTTAAATTCTTTAAGCTTCCAGTGGATAATTCTTACGATGTCCATTCAAAATAAGTGACAGGTGATGGGAGACAGAAATAATATCTCACTTGTCATAAAAGACATAGTAAATCAACAAATTAATAAACAAATGTTCGACAGCGAGGTACATTTATTGCGTACCGGTGTGTGTGTGTGTGTGTGTGTGTGTGTGAGTGCGTCTTAGTGTTTCTGTGCGATGGTGAATAGTGATTCGTTTCGTGTTGGCAAGACGCTTGGCAGTTGTGATATAACAAGTGAATTGATCCTTTCATTATGTTGCATCTGAACCGTAACCAACTTAATCTTTACATGCACAAGTCCCAGAGAGAATGGTGATCGTTAGGTGAAAAGTCATCCTGACTGCCGGACATTTTGCTATATCAAATAGATAAACTTCGGTCTACTAGGTCTATGACTCTATGTGTAGGCGTACATGATAGTCTAATTTGCTGGCACGAGTTAGCAGGCATTAAGTTTTTTTTTTTTTTTTTTTTATGACTACTGGTTCACACCAGTCCTCGTATGTACGGTAAGCTATTCGACATTTTAGTTGTGGCCGAAAGAACACAGCCGTTGAATTCTTGTTGACTTTATCCCGCCAAATCTTTAGGATTTATAATTCCACTTGGTGCATCACGGTGATCAATCAATCTTCTGATCTCAGTTTGTACTGAATTTGCATTGTAAACCTCTGAACGAACGCACAGGTTCAAACTAATTTCAAGCCAACGAAGTGAATGTAGTTGCATACTCTGTGTAAGTGTATCTCTTGATTTTTGTCTCTCCTCCTCGAATAGCCAGTGAAAGACGTGCCTGTCACATGTATAAACAGTGATAAGATTGTCTGCATCGTCCAGAAACCATAGCCTACAGCACTGAAACATCCCAAAAGTGACTGACCGTTTCGAAGAGAATTCATTCCACCAGCAGTCATTTTAGAGCCTCATTCGTGAGCTGCCATGACTCCTCGGCCGAGCAGTGAGTAAAAGTAACCTTGGTCTTCATAATACCGTCGCCGTGGAAACAGCAGGAAGCTGAGCTACGCAGCCACCGTGTCTGATTGTCTGTTTGGACTAGATATTTCCAGAAATCTTATTCTGGGGTTCATCGGAATTCTGTTGAGGGGTGACCTTTGGGCCATGGGGAAAGTTGAATGTGTTTTGTAGTTGATCCTGATGTGTTCCTAGGATTTGTGAGTGTGTGTGTGAGTGTGTGTGTGTGTGTGTGTTATGGGAAGTAGGAGTTGCTCAAGGTGGATTTTAGACGCATAAAAGTGTCCTTGAAGATAAAACGCACTCATGACTTGGTGAGATGTGAAGAATATTTTCCACTGGAGGCCAGTCATCTTTGTTCAAGCATTCTGAAGCGTATATATACTCATCTCTGTTTATCATTGTGATTCCCTATTTATTATCGTGTATTCTTTATGCTCCATAGCGCCTATACCTTATGAGTATTCTAGGGAGAGACAATGATATTTACTGACAAAATTTATTTTACAGATTGGACGCCGTAGAATTTTTGGAAAACCCATTTACTCACATGCAATCAGATTCCATAGATATGACGAGCTGAAGATTTTCGCTCTTACTACATGGAATAAACACCCCCCTCTGTGTCCCAAAGATGCGTTTATTTTTACCCGATAAGAAGAAACAGAGAGAGAGAGAGAGAGAGAGAGAGAGAGAGAGAGAGAGAGAGAGAGACTGTTATGCTTAAGTTATATTCTCTTTTTTTTCAGGCTCGAAAAGTCCTGGGCTTTGTAAGTGCAGCTCAAGATGACGTCTGCCAAAATCGTCGTCCTGGTCATCTCACTGATTCTCTTCGGTATGTTACCTCAGGTTAACTTTAGTGTATCACAAAGTACAGGATTACTGTTTTTTGTATTTTGTCTACTTTAAATGAGAATGATTTACTTACTAAGGATTTAGAATGTCCATTTATTAACGGAACTTACATCGAAGTGTCTTAATAATGCTAGTTTCTGTTACAGTAAAGACTAAAATGTGAAATTAGCACTACATAGTCTCCTTTTCGAGTTTGAATAAACGCTTACGTCTTGTTATCTTTGACGAAATTTGTAATTAAGACATCGATTCTATATGAAAGATTTCTAATAGTTTGTTTATTGTTATCATAGATGACTTCTCATATACGAAAATGTTTCAAGACCAAATGTGAAATTAGGCCTAGTCACCCCATGTAGGCTACCATTCGCGTATCAATAGTCCAAAGTCGTCTTATCTTTGACGAAACTTGTAATTAAGACATAAACTCTTTAGAATGAGTTTTTAAAAGTGTTTTTTCTCACAGATAATCTCTCATATACGCAATTTCTTTTTGTTTAAATATTACTTTTCAAAACAGAACGCGGAGCTGAGTCGGTAGATGAAGGTGCTCCAGAACGCGTAAGTAGCCGAGTCAAACGAATTTTTTTAAATGTTACCAATTATCACTTCCCCTTCGGTGTTTACTAGACCGAGGTTGAGTGAATTTGATGTTTGTCTGTATGGTGCTTCTACGTTGCATGGAACCAGTGGTTATTCAGCAACGGGACCAACGGCTTACGGGACTTCTGAACCACGTCGAGAGTGAACTTCTATCACCAGAAATACACATCTCTCGCTCCTCAGTGGAATGGCCGAGAATCGAACCGGCGACCACCGAGGTAGGACGCCAACACCATACTAACCACGCCACTGAGGCGCTAGAATTTGATATGGAACGACGTTTGTCGCTTATTGTTTGTGAATGTAAACAAGGTGTGATACGACCTTCGGCTTATTCAGGATGCGTACAAGTTTCCCGTCATGCATGAGTTGTGAATATTATACTAACTTTCAAGGTAAATTAAAACTTCATAAAATGTATGTGTCAAATAGAGCCTTGTTTCAATAACGTTAATTAGAATAAATACGCTATACTTCAATAGAAATAATTGTTCTGTACAGTTTAACAAGAACATTATTTATTTTTTAAATTTTCATTCTAATAAATATATCACAAAAATCCTGTCCTAAAATTCCTGCATCATCAACTTAATACGAAACACCTTTTTCAGACCTTTTTTGGCTCTTCCATACACCTTTCCTATCCCCACAACAAGAACAACAATAAAAACAACTACAACAAACAGTTTGCAGGCTTACTCCCCGAGTAAGCGAAAAATGTCATAACGTAGGCTACGTGACAACAGTTCATGAATCTCATGTATTTATCTAACAGATACCTAGTTTCTCTTACAACTTCAATAAATTTTTCTCATACGTAGCATTCTTAGGCTTTTATAAACTATAAACTTTATGGTTTAGTTAAAGGCATTAGGTTTTCTGCCTAAAGCAATCGTAACTAGCTAACAAAAGCTATAGTAGATTCACATCAACCGTGCATCTGATGTCTAGCCCAGTCTCTTACGACGCTCCTGATTGGCAGTTGATAAGTCTCTCGAGAGAGACTGAGAGTTTCCAGCCCTGTGACTGGCTTATCAACAGCCAATCAGGAGCGTCGTAAGGGAGAGAGACTGAGAGTTTCCGAGTCTCACGGCCTATTGGGCCTGACCTTGACTGACTCCTAGCAACAGCCAATTCAGAGAGCGTCGTAAGAGAGAGAGACTGGAGAGTTTCCAGCCCTGTGACTGGCTTAGTCAAACAGCCAAATCAGGAGCGGTTCCGTCAAAGGGGAGAGAGACTGAGAGTTTCCAGCCCTGTGACTGACTTATCAACAGCCAATCAGGAGCGTCGTAAGGAAGAGAGACTGAGAGTTTCCAGCCATGTGACTGGCTTATCAACAGCCAATCAGGAGCGTCGTAAGGGAGAGAGACAGAGTTTCCAGCCCTGTGACTGGCTTATCAACAGCCAATCAGGAGCGTCGTAAGGGAGAGAGACTGAGAGTTTCCAGCCATGTGACTGGCTTATCAACAGCCAATCAAGAGCGTCGTAAGGGACTGGCCTAGACATCGGATGCACAGGTGATGTGAATCTACTGTAGTAGCTCTGTGTTATACATCAATATCTTCAGCTGACAGGACAGCACGTCAGCCTTTTAAAATAATTATTCGTGGTTTTTCACCGTTCAAGTAGGATGTTCCATCCACTGTGGAGTATTGCTTCTATTTATTTATATTTATTTGATTTTTGTCGTTAAGTCTTCGAATATAGGCCAAGAATGACTTCGACGGTAGGAAACACGAAGGCAGGTTAACGGATATTCTAAATACTTTAGTGACCTATGCTTGCCAAGTTTTCTTTGTTAATGTAACTAGACCATTTTTTTTTTGTGCAGCGGGGATAAAAAGTGTCTATAATACTACAGTTTTTAAAGGTCAGAAATGAGCAATTTTTGCCGGTAAACGACAGAACAGAATATGACTCGAAATTGGCAACTAGATATGATTGTGGGTCTATCAGAATCCCTTCAGCGAACTGACGTTTTCATTGTGTCTATGTTTCTCGAAGGGAGTTAGTGCCAACAGCGCACCTTGCTTGGCGCACTCTAGGCGTTACTAAGGTTCTCTGCACGCGTCCCCTCGGCCACTAACTTCTGCAGCCCCTTTTGTTCATTTTACAGCACCTCCGGTCATATTATCTTTTTTTCTCCTAACAATTGTTTCATAGTGCAACTGTGAGGTTTGCCTCCTGTTACACTTTTCAAACCTGTTCTCTTAGTTTCCATTTCTGCGTTGAATGTCCTCATGATAGGTTCCAGCGCTTGGCCTTCGACTTAAAAGTCTATTCTAATCCTCTCTCCCTCTCTAAATATGTATGTATATATATATATA
Organism: Macrobrachium nipponense; assembly: GCF_015104395.2. Classification (NCBI taxonomy): domain Eukaryota; kingdom Metazoa; phylum Arthropoda; class Malacostraca; order Decapoda; family Palaemonidae; genus Macrobrachium; species Macrobrachium nipponense. The sequence continues at coordinate 71,992,254 of NC_087215.1, read as the reverse complement.
TATATATATATTATATATATATATATATATGTATATTATTTATATATATATATATATATATATATATATATATATATATATATATATATATATATATTATCTTTCAGCCTCTCCAGGAAGAACCTTGCTCCCGCACAGGGGGAATATGTGCCTTTGAGGAGTTCTGTCCCACCAAGTTTGAGGATACCTGAAAAGGGTCTGTGTCCCAATCAACAGTATAAAGGCGTGGAGTGCTGCAGGACGGGTATGATTCACCAATAATCTTTTTAAACACCTATTTTTTTTTTTTTTTTTTTTTTGCAGGGATGCATTACGATAATGGTACTATTTGAAATTATAGTGAAGTGTATTGAAGTGGAAAATGTGGGAAAATTATTGTGATATTCGTAGGATCACCCCCTCCCCCCTTTTATTTTTGCTGAACTATTATGATTTATCTAAGTTATTTTTACGTTTCCTTGTAGTAATGAGTTTGTGTATTCTATTTTTACTGTCATATTATATTTTAACTAAGATACATTACTGTAGCGGGTTAGTTTAAACTATTTTATAGTCTTCAAAAACGAAGAAACATAATAAATTAAATAAAGTATCGTTTCTTCGCGTGATTAAGCTTAAATGTTAACGAGTGAAAATGAAAACATGTATATTAAATCGTTTCTCTCTCGAAGAGCTTAGTACTATACTGTTTTTTTTTTCCACCTGTCCACCCGCCTGTGGTGTTTGGGTATGGTAACAGTGCGTCCCGGGCTTTAGATAGTTACATTCAGCTTACATTCAACAATTATAATAATATCCTATTTCGAATATTAACGGTGTAATTCGCATACAGTAAATTACTAAAACACTTTTCAGTTGCAAATGTACACCCAGATATCCTTTTATTTACCTAACACTTACACATAGCGTAACAATCTAAACCCCGGGACTCAGTTTTACCGTACGCAAACACCACAGGCGGGTGGAAAGATGAAAAAAAAAAAAAAAAAAAAAAAACAGAGTATAGTTAGTCTCATAATACCGTCTTCTCTACTCCCCAGTTCCTCTCAACTCACGCAGCTGCCGAGACAGAGGCGGCGAATGTTTCGTAGCCGAAAGCTGTCGAAAGGTACCAGGTCCCTTTGCAACTTGCCCAAAGGGAGAAGTTTGTTGTCTTCTCGAATGAACTCCGGGTCTGGTTAGTAAGTCTTGTCGACTAATAATTCTTCGAGACTTCTGGGATGAAGCCCTGCTAACTTTGTCTCTGAAGGCGTCGGGGTTTGAGACCTGGTGGAGTTATTCTCAAAGTTCCAGTTGGCTTCATCACCTGCAGAAACTGTATGGGAACTGCGTTGACTACTTCTTTGGAACATAATTGGTAGAGTTAATATTATTATTTTTCAGAAGATGAACCCTATTCATACGGAACAAGGCCCGCCACAGGGGCCACCTGACTTGGAATTCAAGCTCCCACAGACTATATGGTGCTCACTCGAAAGAATGAATAGAAGGTAACAGGAAACATAGGAAGCGATCAGTTATTCGATCATAAAACATAAACTAATAAGTAAATAAATAGATAAAAAATAGCTATTGATAGGCCTATATGGTACACGTGAATTCCATTTATTTGATTAATATAATAACTTTCCGGTAGCTTGTTGCGTTAGTCAATTTAGTTATGAATAGGCCTAGTACATGACACGTGTGATTTCTGACTGTTTTGATATTTTCAACAGCTAATGATATTGGGTTGGAGGATTTAGTTACGAATAGGCCTATATGATAGACGTGATTTCTTTTTAGATATAAGTGTTGTGTAGTACACTTTACAACAATTTTGAGTTTAATAAACGTTTCCAACCATTTAAATCGTCTTATTTTTTGATTTATCAATTATAACATGCGGCATGAACACGTTTAGTTCAGTGCACAACCACCCTTTAAAGGTTTAGTTGTGTTCCTAAGCCTATTACTGCAACTTCAACTTTTTATTTTGTTATAAAAGTTAATTTATTGATGTAGGACTAATGGTAGAAAATTTTTATTCCGTATTAAAGAAACCTTGTTAATACAAGCTTAATGATAGAAACTTTATTCTGTTATAAAGTTACTTTACTGATTTAGGCCTAATGGTAGATAGATAATCCAAACAATCATTTGGTTTCACACCAGGAAATCTGAGGTATAAGACGACTTGAGGCTGAGTCTTGGCTCACTCGAGGACGTGGGAAAGAGCAGAGGGCTTACAAGCAGATGCGCAGAAACACAGATGTGAACAGACATACAGAAAAGTATGCGGAACCCGACATCTGTAGATAAACATAACATTGAGGTCACAAAGTTATAATAAAATACGCACTAACAAACTTCGCGCTCTTATATTGCCATGTCGTAGTGTCACGCCAGTTTTAGTAGCCATGATCAATCAATCAATGCCATGTCGTTGAGTACCTTACCTACAATCTACATAAGTGTTTACGCATGTTGGGAAATGCACCTAGAACTGGTGGCAAGTTGATGGTTGGTTAAATGCAATGTCCTAATGGCATCGTTGTATCTCAAGTAATGACGTGGTTGTCCATGCTGAAGTTTATTTAACAATAAAAATTTGTTCCTCTAATATGTGCTAAGTTTGTTATGATGCTATCGAGTTGAGATGCTATAAAAAAGGCACCGTAAGTCCAAAAATTCAATTAAGGCCTCCGAAGTCAAAGTTGTGAAATGGGTTTCGGATACAACGACTTCACGAAGTGCGTTTTTTTCAGTCATTTCCCACATAGTTTGTTGCCAGTAGGAACAAATAAGTAAATATTAGGACAAACATGCAGTTATCAACATCTCCTAAAGACTGGATCATTGTTGAAACCTGGAATTGATAAAAATTACTCAAGACCATGGGTAGGGAATTTAAACTGAACAGCCACCGTCGGTTTTGGCGAACCCCTTCCGCTTTAACTTAGCTTTTGAGTGGAAGTCTGCTTTTCGTTTTTCCATTTCCTCAACTAAATACTGACCCTTTTTCCTCAGTGTCCTCCTTTTTCCATTTTCTGAGAGATACCAATGAGATATTTCTTTTCCCAAACCGAAAACCTTTGTCCCGTCCAAGTCACTTGAAGAAAATCTCGTTCCTGTGGTGTATCATCATAACAAATAGTCTTAATTACATATTTTTTCATTATTATGTAGTCCTAATCACGTATTTCCTTCTCAATGAAATTTGTAATTTAGTCAAAGTCATGTTTATTCATTGTTCCATTTATAAGGGCAGTAGTTTTTTCACGTAGTTGCTGGTACTACATTATGAGGAAAACCTATCAGTAATGACAGGTTTACTGTCAGTAACGTTAATATGAAGTCTCATATTAATTAACATAATTTACCCATGACCGTGAAATACACTACATTGCAAAAGAATATAGGTGTGCCCTTGAGCACCAGAAACCTAGGCCTAATCGCAAAACCAATAGACAAAATTTCATTTTCTATTAAATATTCTTTGGCAAAATAATGGTAATAATAATTACAAAAGTGGTGCAATGTAGGTCAATGCTTGGATGTACTACTTACTGTAGTTTGAAAGGCCCCAAAACCCAGGAAACTACGGCCAAGATGGTTAACAGGAGGTATTCTCCCGCCAAAACATACTCTTGGCTGTTCGTTTTACCTCCCCTTAAAGTTTCATATTCAGAAATTTCTATAATTTCCAAGTTTTAAGTCAATTATAGCGTATATGAAATATTTAGTTTCTAATATATATTGTGTTATGTTCCAATTTGCGTTAAAATAGAAGGAAAACATACGAAAACGTTCTGCATGAAAAATAGTGTGTTCGAAACTCATTTCTAGACGTTGATTTCGGCAATCAGGATTTTTAGTTTTGAGCTTACTGGCATATTCTAATCGTCCCTCAACTCGGTATTATTATGAACAGAAAATAAGTATTTGAAGGAGTGATTTTAGTACTTAATTAAGCTTCCGTTTGAAAAAATGGTCAATATTTGAAATAAATCGATGACATTCGGACATATTACATTCGGCATATTAACATCAAGTTGCCGACCACTATACTCGTTTTTTTCCACCTGTCCACCCGCCTGTGGTGTTTGCGTCTGGTAACACTGCGTCCCGGGCTTTAGATAGTTACATTCAGCTTTCATTCAACAATAATAACAGTTAACTATTTCGAATATTAACGGTGTAATTCGCATACAGTAAATTATTAAAACTTTTCAGTTGCAAATGTACACCAGGATATCCTTTTATTTACCTAAAACTTACACATAGCGTAACTATCTAAAGCCAGGGACGCAGTGTTACCATACACAAATACCACAGGCGGGTGGACAGATGGAAAAAACAGCCTAAACAGGGTATAGTATAGTCATCGTCGTCCGACGTCCATAAACCCAAAAATGTTTATCTTTTTTTTCTGTTAGAATTGTGTTAGTGCCTTCAAAGAAACGTTTTTTTTCGCGATGGCGCCTTAGTTAACGTTCGAGGTAAGTTACTGGTTATGTAAAAGCTTGAAAAAGCAATGTTGAATGACTGAATTTACGTGACAAATGTCTATATTAATCTAGGCAGCTAACTGCAGCTCACCCTAGATCTACTAGATAATGTTTGACTTCCACCGTCAATTAAATGTCAGTTTTTCTATTATTTAACAAATCAGAACTCGCACAAAGATGTTAATGTAGTTAATATTCATTATATTTTAATTAGGAGTGGAATTGCATGTTGGATTTTCTATGGTGGCAGGTTGCAGGCAAAGGTGGTCGTTTGGTGGTATTATTGAATAAGTTAAAGATTCCTCGTGGTTTCTCTGGCACAGTCTCAGCGACATTTAGAATATAGTTTTACTTTAATTCCCCCCTTTTTTTACATTATTATATTCGCCCTGTTTTTATAATGTGGCTAATGGGCTGAGAGATCCCTATATGAGGTTAGGCTAAGGAATGGTAGTAGGCTAGGCCGAATCCCCAATGCTCTCAATTTCTTTGTAACGAAAGCGGTTATGAAATAATATTTGTAACGCTGGAAACTTTAAGAAATAATCACTCGTTGTCTGCGTCGATTACAGAGGACACCTTAAATACTAAAATCTGTAGGAGACTGCGTTGAGCCTATAGAAACTTTATCAGCTTATATAGCCTACAACATGTTTCACTATGTTTTTCGTAGGAGTCTGCGTTAGGTCTATAGAAACTTTGTCAGCTTATATAGCCTACAACATGTTTTCCTATGTTTTGTGCATGATTCTCGATTTCATGATACCTAATCATTTGCGTTTTGGCTTGTTCGGCGAATAGAGAGAGAGAGAGAGAGAGAGAGAGAGAGAGAGAGAGAGAGAGAGAGAGAGAGAGAGAGAGAGATTTTTACCGGGGACAAGTCGAAAACGAAAATGAGAATGTTACATATGTACACAGATATAAAACTCAACATTTCAAGTAAACAACTCCCGAAGTAAGAGAGAGAGAGAGAGAGAGTCATCGACATTTTCAGGGCGCATGGTACTCTTGTTATAAATTTATAATAGCAGAGTCGAGGAAACTACCCAGGCCGATGTCATCATCCCTTCAGTTCAAAGGCCTCTCTCATGTAATTTCCGGTCCTCTCGGAGCTTGTGTGTATTATGTGCATAATGCAGAGAGCTCTGTGAGCTACCAGCTAATTAATTTCTGTGTTCACTACCACCCACTTCTTTCGTTCGGGGTTATTTGTGTTAACCGTTGAAGTTTACGGTGTTTTATTTTTGTGTGTGTGCATGTGTGTGTTGCTGGAATTGTGTTGCAGCGTTTTAGTTTGTTAGTTTGTTTTATATATATATATATATATATATATATATATATATATATATATATATATATATAAAGCACGAACAATATTATTATCTAAGTAGATAAGTTATGTATAGATGTGAAAAAGAGACATTCCGTTGTCAGTTAGTGAGAGAGAGAGAGAGAGAGAGAGAGAGAGAGAGAGAGAGAGAGAGAGAGAGAGAGAGAGAGAGAGGGAGGGCGGCTAATTAGATTAAAGCGGAACATATCCCCTTCTGGAGCTTATCAGACTCATAATTTATTAAGCCTCGTTGACGTGAGCGACGAATAGTTGGCAATGAGAGTTTTCTGACGCTTTATACACTCAATTATTAATGAAGGCTGTGTTCCCCTTTTAAGAGGGAGGGAAAAGTTGAGATGACTCGAGGATTTCTTTTGGTTTACTGTTGACTGTGAAGGCTCTCGCTTAAATATACAAGATAGCAATCAATCTGGCGGACGTTTATTCGTTGATTCCCGTTGACGCCAACAAAATACCAGAGTTTGCATATTTCGATGCTGAGAGCCGAGCATCTTTGGAATAATTTGTTCCCTGCCGTCAGTTTGCCTCACAAGGTGCACAGAAGGCGTTCCTTAAGGTTCTTTGCAGCGTCTTATCGGCCCCTAGAGGGAACCCCCTTTCATTCCATTTGCTGTACTTCCGTTCATATTACCCTCCATCTTGTTTTCCACCCTCTTCTATCGGTTGTTTCATGGTGCAACTGCTTTGAGGTCTTCCTCCTGTTACAGCTTTCAGAACATTCCACTCTCAATTTCCATTTCAGCGCTGAATGTCCTCTCAGGTCCCAGTGCTTGGCCTTTGATTTTGCATTCCAGTTCTAATTTATACTCTAGAGCACAGACTTTCAATTTATATTCTAGAGCACAGACTTTCAATTTTTACTCTAGAGCACAGACTATACCTGACTAGAGCGAATGTGACAGATACATAATCAGGAGGAGGTGGGGAGTGAGTGTTAAAACATGGGAAAATACCTGAGAATTCTAAAAATGATTCGAACTAACCATTCTTTATCTTTTTTTTTTCGTGCTGTTGTGATCAAGAATTCTCTCCCGTCAGAAACACCGCGTCTTCCTCCTCCGCTTGGTAAACAAGGCAGTCTGTATCGTATCCAGTTTGTTTTCCTTCGCTTAGTTAGAAACACCAATAGTTCGAAGTTTCTCCTGCCGACCCGATGCAATCTCTCCCCGGGAGATTTGGCAACGCCTTTGGGGACTGAAACCTCGTTTAACTTCGTCTTTGTTCCAGCAAAAAAAGAAGTGGGATCTTCTTCCCTTGCCGGCTGATCAGACAACAATTTATTTTGCTAGGTGGTTCTGTTGGTGGCTTTTTTGTGAATGTTTCCGCGTGTATGTTTTGAATGAAAAATATCCGTTATTAGATTTCCGTGTTTCTCAAGGTAAGACAACAAAGCAAACGGTTTGGGGGAGCTGTTTTATGTCTTGCTACCAAAACTGCATGTATCTTTTTTTTTGCTTTGTTTTTTTTTTCCTGGCTGCAGGCAAAACTGAATGGCGCACTGTAGGATTGATTATGCAAGGTTCTCTGTAGCGTTCGATCGGTCCCCAGCTGCATCCCCTTCCATTCCCTTTACTACTGTTTAATACGTACACAAATGCCTTGAATGTCAAACTGAACTCGCTCCCAATCGGATGCACCGTCAATGAAACAACTATAAACAACCTCTGTTACGTCGACGATATGGTTCTGATTTCCCCATCAGTGCAAGGTCTCCAACGACTCATCGACACTTGCCGCCAATATGCAGAGGAATTTGATATAATCTACAACGAATTCAAGACACAGTGTATGTCGCTGCTCCCGAGATCGCTTAAGCATATTGCAGAACCACAAATTTTCCTCGGAAACCATCGGCTGGAATTTGTGCACGAATTTCCGTATTTGGGTTACATTATCACCGACGACCTAAAAGATACGGCAGACATTGAACAGAGGCGTCGTGAACTATGTGCAGCTGGCAACGTGATTGCAAGGAGGTTTGCCTTCTGTCACCGAGACGTGAAACTGCTGCTCTTCCACTCGTACTGCTACAGTATCTATGGGTGTTCCCTCTGGACGAACTATACCCGAGAGACCATGAGACGCATCACTGTTGTGCACAATGACATTCTGAGACGCCTCACAAACACTCCCCGCTACCACTCCGCCACACAGATGTTCATAGAAAACCACCTGGAGAATTTAAAAATCATTGTTAGGCGAACAATGTCCAGTCTGGTAACCCGAGTGAGAAACAGCAGCAACTCGCTCATACAAAGCATCCTAAGGAGTGAAGCAAGAAGAAAATCTAAATTGTGGAAAAGATGGGAAATTGAGGCCTTAGTCCCCTAAAGGACATAAGCTCTGTATTGGCAAGATGTCATCTGCAATTTTTGTCATTATTACATTTATTGCTGATATTTTAATTTTTCATTATTACTGTGATTACTATCAAGTTAAAGTTTTATTTACATTTAATTTATGTATTTAGCCCTCTGGACCTGACTACTGTAACCACTTAAGGTCTCTAGTTGAAATTTAAGTTATATAATATGTGCACTAACTGTTATTACTCTCAATGCATATTTTTTTTTTCTCACCAATATTATTACTGTTATTACCAGTATGATGATTACTAGCTTTTATGCTACCTCAGCTATTTTGTGGGTAAGTGCCGATTATTCATTTTCTTTTTCTATTTTATCATGTCTCATGTATCTAGATTGTGTATATTACTGTCTGTATTTTGTATATTCAATGTATATGGCCCCGAGCTGAAATAAAGCATATTATTATTATTATTATTTACTGTAGTACCTCTGTGTATATTCTCTGTTGCACCTTCAAAACATTTCTACGCTCGGTTTCCCATTCAGCGATGAATGACCTCGTAGATCCCAGTGATTGCCATCCGCCTTCAATTGTCGTATTCCATTTCATTCCTGCGGAATTAACGAACATCTTTGCGCAAAGATTGAAGGCACGACGATAGAAAATGTCATCACGTGACGCCTCCGTAAAGGTGTATATACGCGTATATAGGCACAGTCATGTGTAGTCAGACGTAGCTATACCTACGTGCTTAGGTGACAAGTTTGTTTGTGGGGGGGGGGGGGTGGCTGAGGGTGAGGCACACTTCAGCGTGCCAAGTGTCCCACTTCTGATCTGAGAATCCCCCCCCCCCCCCCCACCCCCCCCCCCCCCCCCCCCCCCCAGATAAATGTACAGGCTAAGCTTGAGGGTCATCTCCCCCCCCCCTTCCGCCCCCCACTTCCCGCCCGAAGCTACCTGCATGTTCTTCATCCTTCCCTTTGATGTCTCGCATTTCACAAGAGCTTTCCCCTTAAATAAGCACAGTATATTCCTCTATCCGCTTTCCCCGAGTCTTTCTGAGCGGGATTATTATTATTATTATAAAGCTCTCTGGGTGTCACCTTTTTAGCTTCGCAAGGTGGTATACGTTGCTGCCTTCCATGTGCTGGCAGGGTGGTGAATTTGCTATTGTAGTTCAATGAAATGCTTTTTAGTTAAGAATGCAGGCCTTGGAATTGTCTGTGTTTGTGTGTGTATGTTTGGGTGCGTTATATATATTATGTATCTATTATTTATAATACTATATATATTACATTTTAATTATTATATATTATTTATATATTATGCGATATAAATAGATATATTTATTATATTTTATATATATATAATACATGTAATGTTTATGGTAAGATATATTATCTATAATATATATATATATATGTGAATTTATTATATATATATATAAGATTATATTTATATATATATATATATTTATTATTATATATAATACATATTAATATTATATATTAATTTATATATATATTGTATTATATATATATATATTAATATATATATAATATTATATATGTATATAATATATTATATTATATATACTACTTTATATAGATTATATTTAGTAATTTAATATATGTATTATTATATACATATATATAATCTAATATGATTATTATATATTATTATATTATATATTATATATTATAGTATATTTCTTATCTAATGAAAGGAGCCCATAAAAACACCAAAATATATAAGGTAAGGTTTTTAACAGCGTCTTACTTCGGCTCTCAGCTGCAACCCCTTTCATTCCTTTTACTGTACCTCCGTTCATATTCTTTTTCTTCCATCTTGCTATCTAGCCTCCAGTTACACCTGAATTTATTTTTCAGCGCTGAATGACATCCCAGGTCCCAGCGCTAGATCTTTAGCCTAAATTCTATATCCCAGTTCATCGAACTCCAGACTGGATTTAATCTCTCGCTTGCTTTTATTATTATTATTATTTTTTATTTGCAAACATACTTATGCAAAACACTTCTGGGTAAAGCCACACACCTTGGAGAGTTAGGGAGCTTGAATGTCTCTGGTGAAACTCGAATCGAAAGTTTCGGCGGAATTAACTTGACGAGGAAATGGTTTGGGGTTATGCTTCGATAATCACGAGGTGAATCATTGCTGCAGTAATGTTGGTTGTATTGGTGTGTTCGTGCTGCGCATATGTACGTACACATATGTATTATATATACATGTTACATAGACCAATTTAATTTTTAATATCGAAACCACAATACCTTTGGCATAGCTTACGGCCAAAGGGAATTTTGTATATTACATATCTGTATATACTATATATATATATATATATATATATATATATATATATATATATATATATATAAATGGGGATACTATATATATATATATATATTATATATATATATATATGTGTGTCCTTTTCTTTTCATTTTCATCTAACGACTACGAATTTTTTTTCTTTTAACACCAGGAGACCCTTCCTTACTTTCAGTTTCCCTTCCATTGCCTAGTGCCCTCATAGATCCCAGCACTTGGCATTTGGCCCCAATATCTCACAGAGCACGTAATTTTGATATTAATGATAGTCATGTTTGAGACAATCTCCAGTTACGTATGTGTATATTTGGATATTTAAAGATAAATCTGGATGGACTTATCGTTATATATATACTTATACATAACTGTTGAATTGCTTCTCCATTTTATGACTCGCACTTCTATGAGTGTTTCATAATGATATTAATTGTGATTATTTGTTCACACTCAAAATCCGAAGAATGTCAGTCTCACGAGTGGGGAATGAAAAGCTTTCAAAAAAAAATAAATAAATAAAAAAGTCAAGAGTCAATCTTAGTCCCGAGAAAAAAAAAATCAACGCCAAGGAAAAAAAAAAAAAAGTTAAGTTCAACATCGCACCTCGGAGTCAAATGTAAACTTCTCAACTTCATTACGCTAAGCACACACACACACACACACGGACACCTCCCCCCCCCCTCCCCCCCCCCCCCCCCCCCCCCGCCCCCCCCGCCCTTCCTTTCTTCTGAGCTCCGTTGGGGGCGGGGGAATAGGGGGAGGGGGTTGGTGGGCGGGTGGTGGAAGTGTTCGTGAAAAAGAAGAATCGGAAGACAAACAGAATTAGGCGGAGGTGTTGACTTGACACAAATCGCGACGGGCGTGAGGCGGCATCATTATGAAGTATAGCTGTGTATCTTGAGACACCTTCATCGGGCGAGAGAGCTAGAGCCGGTCCTGAGCCTTGGAAAAATATGGGTGCATTTTGCAGCGAAGCGAAGCGATAACAAACTTGGAAACGACAGGCCGGTTTAAAAAAAAAAAAAAAAAAGAGAGCGAGAAAAAAAAAAAAAATCTTCCGTCCGGTTGTAACACCATCATCATCATCATCATCATCCGCTCACATATTCACTTATGTATATAATTTTTTTTTTTTTGCAGTGGCGTCCCTTCGGCCCCTAGCTGCGACCCCTTTCATTCATTCATTTTGCTGTACCTCCCTTCGTCTTCTCTTTCTTCTATCTTACTTTGCCTCAAATCCTCAACCCTCTCCTAACTATAATAGTTTCATGACTATTGCCAACGCTGAATGACTTCATAGGTCCCAGTGCTTGGTCTTTGGCCTGAATTTTGCATTATTCCAGTCTCTCTCTCTCTCTCTCTCTCTCTCTCTCTCTCTCTCTCTCTCTCTCTATATATATATATATATATATATATATATATAATATATATATATACTATATACACATGTTATTAATAACATATATAGATAATATATAATATATGTATATATATGTATATGTACTGTATATATATATATATATATATATATATATATATATATATAAATATATATATTCACACTGTGTATATGTGATATGGCTGATAGTTGAATATCAGAAATTCAGAAATACGTAATATATATATGTATATATATATATATATATATATATATATATATATATATATATATATATATATATATATATATATATAAAGGTAAGCGACCTCCAATAAAACATTTCTCGAGCCACGACTTCCTCTGACTCGACTGATCGCATCAGTATGGAACGGAGTTCGTTGTTAAAGAAAAGGAAAAAAAAAAGGAGGGGGTGGGAGATAAAAGAAAAAATAAATTCTCTGAGTCACGGAAAAGAAAATCTTTTATGCCGGAGTTATATCAAGCGATCTGCTACCGGGCGCTTTTCCAGCCGGGATCCCAGGAATGAAATTCTCCAATTTCACACAGCAAAAAAAAAAAAAAAAAAAAAACGGCAAAAAAGGAAGAGAAAGGTGTCCCCAAAATGCCGGTTGAAAGCAGACCAGCATCGACGACGTGCTTTGTGTATGTGTGCGTTGTATTATATAAATAATTATGTATATATTTTACGTATATATAATTGTATATTTATATATATTATTATATGCCTATTTTTTCCTCTAAGGTGTATATAACTATATGTACTATATCTCTATATTTATTATTATATGCGTATTCCTCTGCGGTATATATTATATATATATATATATATAATATATATATATATATATATATATATATAATATACAATATATATATATATATATATATATATATATATATATTATATATATATATATATATATATATATATAGAATTTCATCTCATCATTGTTTTCCATATGCAAGCATTAAGCTACAAATGGCCTTTTAACATCTAATTCGCTCTACTTTGGAATTATTACATTTTCTATATGTTTTAACCTAATAAGGGGCATTTTTTTTTTTTGGTTGATCAGAGATTCGTCGGCTCATGGACTCGAACCACGGAAACCAAGAACTCAGGATGTACAGTGACGCGCTTTAACCCACAGGACGTATGCATATAATATATATATATATATATATATATATATATATAGATATATAATATATATAATATATATACACATGTATATTTATAAGCACACACATAAGATTTCACCTTCTCAGATACCAGCAGATGTTGTAATTCATTAATTTCACTGTTATATATTTTTATTCTGGTGACAAAAATGACAGATTTTAATTTTATTTTTTTTTTTTTTTTTTTTTTTGCCAAGCTTCCTACCCGAATTTAAGAGGTCACCTACACTGACCATTTACAACCATTTAGATGCCGATTTTATACTGTCTTTCCCATTAGCCTTTACGCTAACAAATGCCATACACATTACAGACGTATACATAATAGATACGTACACAGAAAAAAAACAGTCACGGAGTAAAAACAAAATTCGTAAAAGTTGTGAACAAACTTCTGTAAGTATAACTCTCCTTTAAAAAAAAAAAAAAAAAGACCTAAAAAAGAAAGGCCTTCGGTAGAAAAAGGGATATATGGCTATTTCAATAAGACGGGGGACAAACGAATTTCAAAAAGGGGGAGGGGGGATGTTGTGCGCGGTCCTCCCTCCCTCCCTCCCTCCCCCCTCCCTCTTTCCCTCCCTCGCTCGCTCGAGCTTCCGGTCCGCTAAGTCGCTTCACTGATATTCGTGTTTTCTCTGCTCGAAAAGGGGACGACCCTTCATCTTTTTTATTTGTTTATTTTTTTAAGCTCCCCGCCGCTATACCCAAATTAACCAACCATACCCGTATGGTACGAGTCACATAGGCCGCGGCTCGTACTTGTTCTGCCTGACAGTCCAATGAAGTCCATCATTTTCCTTACGTAAGTTAACTAACACTTGATTCATAGTGCAACTGCTTTGAAGGTTTTCCTCCTGTTACACCTTTCAAACCCTCTTTCTGTCAAATTCCATTTCAGCGCTGAATGACCTCACAGGTCCCAGTGCTTGGCCATTGGCCTAAATTCTATATTCAACTCAACCCAGCGCTTGGCCTTCGTCCTAAATTTCAGATTTCCTTTTCACTCTATTCCATAGACAAACAGATGCAGGGAACAAACACACAAACAAACAAAAAGATAATTAAGTCAGTCACTTTTTCGTTTGGCCGAGGCAGTGATTGCCGGCAACGTATCAATCTGCGTCGCACGCTTCATTAGGTAACGGCTACAAACTCATTATGACAGGCAATGACTGCAATCGTTGCAGATTTGCGATAATTGTGAATTATTAAATTTTTTTTTTTTTTTGGTGGTGTCTTGTTTAATATTCGGTGCAAGACCATTCGAGTTATTAGTTTTTTTTTTCCACAGTGAATATATGAGAGCAAATAGCTCAGTGGTCTGGTTAAACTTTTGTTTTATTTAATAATAAAAAAATTAAATTCAAAGTGAAAAGTATTATGGGTAACGGAACTCGTTAGAACTTCGACTACCTCTATTATGACTACAACTAGCACTGCTATAGTTACTACAACAATTGCGATGATCTCCTCCTAAAAAGAAACGCTTTCATTCATAAGGAGGCCTTACGGAAAGATCTTGAAGAGATTCTCATAAGTCTATTTAAAAAAATAAAACTATGACCACCAGCACAGATTGGTTCTGATTCGTTATATTTGTTGTCGGGTCTGATTTTCGCATTGATGTATTTTTTTTTTTTTATTTTCAACATTCACGTAAAATCGTTGCATTCAATCCCAGTCACCGTAAGTGAAGGAATTCAGTGGCTTCCCTCCGGAGATGATTTCAGGCCCCCTGCCACCGCCCCCCCCCCCCCCCCCACCCCCCCCGTCTCTGATTATGTAAAATGCATTATTCCCTTTTTCAGACCCTGATTTTCGCACTGTTGCATTCTCTACAATTTTTTTTTAACATTCACGTAAATTGTTCAGTTAAAAGTCGGTCACTGTCAGAGAAAGAATTAAACGGCTCCCCTCTAGAAATGATTTACTGCCCCCACCCCCCGACCCCCCCCAAGTCCCCCCCCCAGCCCCCCCACCCTTTATGTAAAATTTACAATTTCCTCGAATTCCATAGAAATCAGATGAAAACCTGAATGCCAACTCGGCCTTTTAATTTGAGAATGGTCTAATGAACTGATATTTCAATTAAACTTTTAATTAGAAATATTCTATTTACGAAGTTCTGGCTATATTCACTGCTGCTACGTGAGTTATTAAGCGGCGGCTTCGAAAAATGATTTCTCGAAATGTTTCGCTCAGTTTACCAAAACCATCATCGTGTGCCTCAGCGGCGTGGTTGGTATGGTATTAGCGTCCCACCTCGGTGGTCGCGGGTTCGATTCTCGGCCATCCCATTGGGGAGTGAGAGGTGTGTATTTCTGGTGATAGAAGTTCACTCTCGACCTGGTTCGGAAGTCACGTAAAGCCGTTGGTCCCGTTGCTGAATAACCCTACTGGTTCCATGCAACGTAAAAGCACCATACAAACAAACAAACAAACAATCAAACGGCGCCCCAGTGATCTGGACGATTAGTCCGGGATGAAATTAATTGGTGCTGTTGAATACTAATTTATATCAGGTTATGAGCATAAAGGAGACATTTGCTCAAGTACAAAATAATGGATTGTCGATCAGGATTTGGATCCAGATTATTATTTATAATAATCTGGACCTTATTCAGGTTCTAACTTTCCGGAGATATGCCAGTAATCTGGAGCATAATAGTCCGCTGTAAGTTCACCTGTAACAGACGTAGGGGTTTTCCATAACCCATATCCAAATTTGTTGGATGGGTGGATGGTTGTTGGGGGGGGGGGGGGGGGGGGGGGGGGGGGGGGGGGGAAGGGGGGGGGGGGGGGGGGGGGTTGTTTTGGGGAAGTTGCTAATGGCGAGTCCAGTTAGGAGAAAATGAGCAACTAAATGGAAAAGAGGAAACTTGGTTCTCGAGACTGAATGGGGGACCCAATAATAGGCCAATAGGAATAAGCGGAGGCTCAGTTAGTATGAAATCGGTGCTATCAAAGTGCTGAATGGAGCGAATTTGTGACTCAGTGAGGGGGCGGCTGAATGGAAACAACAAAACGACTAAGTGTGGCGAATTTGTCGTTGGTTGTGATCGAATGGAGACTGTAGGGGTCGAAATGTGACACATTTTGTGGTCTTAGGCCTTGTGGGGAAAAGAAAGGATTTTTAGAAAATTATCGAAAGGGACGATTTAGGTTGTCGGCTGGACCAATTGGAGATAGAAAATACTGTGTCGAATTTGATTGCCGGTTGAGGGCCACATGGACACTATGAAAAAAAAAAATGAAACCTAACGAATTTGCAGCTTATTAGTATCCAAATGGAGACGAATTTGAGAAGAGCCCTATGCCTTTGTGCAATTTTGAATATCACTTTCATTCATTCATCACTTCAGGCCGAATGACCTGCCTATTTGGCTTCCTGGCCTAGACCTGACATTTCGTTCGAATCCTTCCTGCCAACTCTATGAGAGCTCATAGTCAGCTCAGTGGTCTTGCTCAACTATTTTAATAGTAATAACAATGGATGAATTTAAGGTTTGCAATATGAACTGGATAATTGGAATTACTCTTTTTACCCTTTTTTTTTATTAAAAGAAAATTTTTTTAGGCCCTCTTTTACAATCTATCCAGCTGCTGCTTATTCCCTTTTAAGATTTTGTTTTTTATTATGTTCACTTTCATTTTTTTTTTGACGTCCCTCTGCCGTCTTTCACTCTGCCTTGTACCCTATACCCAGGAGTGGGTATCACATACACGAAACATACACGAAGGCACTAGGGAGGTACTGATGCCATTTAGTAGTTTATTCCAATATATACATATAATGTGTATATATATATATACACGTATACATAATATGTATAGATTTATGTAATATATATATATATATATATATATATATATATACGTATACATATATATGTATAGTACATTCACATCAGCGGCGCATCTGATGTCTAGGCCAGTCCCTTACGACGCTCCTGATTGGCTGTTGATAAGCCAATGACAGGGCTGGAAACTCTCAGTCACCCTCGAGAGTTCACATAGGTAGGATGGATGTTCCACCTCTCCTGAGGGATACATATTTCAAAAGTCTTCCTCAGGAGAGGTGGAACATATGTCACATGCTCCCATCGCCTGCCATCCCTGTAGTTAGCTGAAAATCAATCATTAAATCTTAGGCGAATTCAGACTCTCGCTATAGAAAAAATATAATTTTTACTTCCCCAAAATAGCTAACATAAAAATGAATTAAAGAAATCCCCCCCCAAAAAAAATCATTAAATCACCATTACTCTTTACTCTTTAATCATATTGGCTAGAACTATCCACACTTATACTCACTGTCAAATAACTCCACGAGTCTTTATCAAATAAATGTCAGATCAAAGTCTAGAGAATTCATTGTTCGGCAGCGACAACCGAATCCATCTGAAACAGAGACCACAGTTATCAGACACTGAAATGCATAAATAAAGAGAATGGACAAATGTCCTATAAATCTTTCTAAGTGTTTCTCTGCACTTCTAATCTCCTGAAGTTTTTTTTCAAAGTCTTTCTTTCACGTCACCGTATCTGCATGGATCTCCAAGCACCGCCTATGGCCTGGTTTCACACTCAATATCTGTTGTATAATTCCCCCATTAATCACCATACTAGAGATTTTATTCCATTCTTTTGCCCTAACAGACGTATGAATGAACGCACCCTAGTCAATTCTTGATTCCGATGTACGCGCGTTTTCCTGTGTCTCATGTACGAGTCCTATTTAGCGCACTGACGTCACAATCATGTGATTCCGAACTAACCAGGTCATTTTGCGCTCCCGCAATCTCGCCAATGCGACCGGTAATGTTATGTCTTTTTGTCTCGTTTGAACATCCTGAGGAATTCACTGTTTATAAATTTCTGTAGTTCCAAAACACTCGAGGCTGCCCTATTCCCGTAACCAGCTAACTGCCTGTCACCTCATTTTGCTTTTAATATATATCCACTTATACATAATGTCCCGTGCTCATTCCCATCGCACATACATCCTGCAAGTGTGAACTCTCTCGGGAGACTAAGAGTTTCCAGCCCTGTCACTGGCTTATCAACGGCCAATCAGGAGTGTCGTAAGGGAATGGCCTAGACATCGATGCACGGTTGATGTGAATCTACCATAGCTCCGTGTAGCAGCAACGTTTTAAGAGAGCGTTCTCCCTGCTGTTGAATGTCATTGTTACCATTGTCGTCTCTTGATTTTAGAAATGAGTGGTGATGAGTCAAAAAATATTCTTTATTTATTTATTAATTTATTATTTTATTATTATTATTATTATTATTATTATTATTATTATTATTGCTTCTAATTTTACGATCTAAAAATGAGCGGTGATAAGTTAAAACTTATTATTATTATTATTATTATTATTATTATTATTATTATTATTATTATTATTATTATTATTATTATTTTATTATTATTATTATTATTATTATGATTTTAGACTAGAAATGAGTGGTGATAATTACTTATTATTATTATTATTATTATTATTATTATTATTATTATTAGTTATTATTATTATTATTATTGCCTCTGATTTTACGATCTAAATGAAAGTGGTGATAAGTTCAACTTATTAATATTATTATTATTATTATTATTATTATTATTATTATTATTATTATTATTATTATTATTATTATTATTATTATTATTGCCTCTGATTTTACGATCTAGAAATGAGTGGTGATAAGTTAAAACTTATTATTATTATTATTATTATTATTATTATTATTATTATTATTATTATTATTATTATTATTATTATTATTATTATTATTATTATTAATCATATTTAGTTTTAAAGAATGACTTTTAAACGAAGACTACGGAACAGGAAAAAAATCCATGTTTTTTAAAGATTATTATTATTATTATTATTATTATTATTATTATTATTATTATTATTATTATTATTATTATTATTATTATTATCATCATCATCATTGTAAACATGAACCCTTTTCATATAGAACAATCCCGCTGCAAGGACCACTGGCTTGAAATTCAAGTTTCCAAAGAATAATATTATGGTGTTCATTATGAAGCAGCAAGAGGAGGTAATGGGAAATACAGAAAGTAGAGATCTCGCCTATTATAAAAAGTAGAAAGGAATTAAAGGATTTTTAAATAAGTAAAAGTGTAAGTAAATGACTGAAATGGAAGGAGAATAGTATAAGTACTGCATTAGCGTAGCAATGCAATGCATCTCCGCTTGGACTTCTGAAGAAGTTCCAATTGCGCGAGATCGTCAGGGAAATTGCTTGCTTCTACCGAACTGCTTTATGAGCAAGAGCCCGTGCTGGTATAAAGCCAGCTCAGCCAATAACAACACCGGCTTCCTTCGTGCGTCAGTATCAATTTTACCAATTTTACTTCAGTCTCTTTTTGCCAACTTCACTTACCATTGCAAATTGAAATGTTCTTCAAGATACGACATCTTGTTATTCTCTTGATTTAGGTCGTAAAAACAAACGAGTTATCAGTAGCAATATTTCATTTTGATTTGTTTTCGTAATTTTTAAATTTTTTTTTAATTTTTTTTTTTTAATATATACATATATATATATATATATATATATATATATCTATATATATATATATATCTATCTATATATATATATATATATATATATATATATATATATATATATATATATATATATTTTTTTTTTTTTTTTTTTTTTTTTTTTTTTTCCAATTCATTCACGGACATGTTGCTAGACATTAAACTGTTTAATATTATGAAAGCGTTTGCTTATTAATTCCCGGGAAATAAAAAAAAAAAATGTTATGATTTTTCCTCGCGGTTCTTCATGTTTACGGTGACCTACTTAACTGACAGGCTTGTTCTCCGGGAAACGCCCCCTTTGATACAAAAACATAAGTTATTTTTTTTCGCTAGTTGGAGAAAAGAAACCCTTTTGATATTCGTAGCGACAAAGGTATTGTCCTTTCACATAAAACAGCACATGATGGCTTTGTAACAAACCAACCCCCCCCCTCCCCCCTAAAATAAAAAAGGACTATTGTATAAAACAACCAGCCCAAGAAGAATTCTATCAGTACGAGAAAATCACATAAACAGAAACCATAATAATTTTCCGTGACCCATTTACCGTCGCCTTTGTGGACTTCGAACGCTACTGAACACTATAACTTTTATGCCGATTACTGTGGTATTGCGTCATTCTGGGTTCTATGGAAGATCAAACGCCCTGTAGTCCACCAGCCGGGGTCCGATTTTTGGCTCATCGGTATCAAACGGTTTTTTTTTTTTTTTTTTTTTTTTTTTTTTTTTTTTTTTTTTTTTTGGTTTTTTTTTTTTTTTTTTTTTTTTTTTTTTTTTTTTTTTCGGGGGACGGGGGGTTAGTGTTAGAAAACGTGTGATAGCATTGTGGCAGTTGTAGCTTTATATATGTGTTATCTCCCATTGAATGTAAACATTCTGGTGAATTTTGAAGGTCTCTGGGGAAAAAAACTTTTTTGACGATGGAGAGGAAACTTTTTAATGAAGATTTCTGAAATTTTACCAGACTATACATACATATTAGGTCAATCACCACTGTGAATGCTATCAGCCTACGTGTAATAATAAGGTCAGAATTTGATTCATCAAAGTAGAGAAAATGGAGAATTTTTAGTGTCAAGTTAATTGTTTTGCTCCATGACCTTACAATTCAACAATTCAGAAATTCAATGGTTTAGGATACTGCCCGCAAGTCTGGGAAACACATTCATATATAATAACTTGCTGTGGGATCCATGTCTCTGTGTATAACCAAGCTAAAACACAAATAAGTAAAATCCATCCTAGACGAACGATCCTATCCAATACCAATAAAATTTTCTACACCTAATACCGTGTTATCAGAAGGAAGATAATCCACATATTTAAAAGTTCGTGCGAACAATCCAATAACTTCATTAGTTACACAATAAATCACTAAGTTGCTTAGAAACAATTTTTGTTCTTATATTTAGGTGTCACTGGTACAATTGCGGAATTGAGTTTAGTTTGCTCTATACTCAAGCACACATCTTTGTCTAGTAACAGAAGATGTTTGTGAATGATTCACAGTACAACAAATTCTACTAAGATTCATTATATAAAAAAAACCCAGGGAGTGTTATATTGCACATAAACAGAAAGACAAACAAACGCAGGTTAAAACATCTGTATTTACATACAACATTGCACACACTTTTAATTAAATTAATTATCATCATCATAATCGTCCATGCTCTCATCATTCAATGGACAATTATCATCACAGTCTGACAGTTTGCACATATCAGTACACCTAAGTCCATTTGCCAGACAGACACAACTTGGCAGCGTACTTGCACGTTTTTGAGCATTTACAGGCCAGTAGAGCTAAGATGCAGGTCGACCATCCATCCAATCCACTGCCATTAATTCCTCTCTGCTACATCCACCTCAAGCATCCCTCCTCTGCCAGTGGGACTTGGTATGCCTGGGTCTTGTTCAAGACATCGTCGCCATATTCCGGCCTGGTAGTATTTTGCCCTTTGTGCATGGTTGATTAAGCAGTCTTTGCAGGGGGGAAGCTAGTAATTCTTTATTTCACCTGTCTTAACACAGAACAAATGCTACCTGATCTTATTGATTTTGGCGAAAGCTGCTTTTGGGGCAATAAAGGTGGCACGTGAAAGACTCAAGTTTGTATCCATCAAGTTTGAGGGAAGGTCCCATTCCTGGCCAACCTGTATGAAAGTGTTCCTTATTTCCCTGTTGTTTTTTTTTACACATTTTCAGAGCACTTGTCTTCCCTTTACCTGCAAAAGTATTGGTGGTGCCACATTCAGTGTACGCATGCACACCAATATGTGCTCTGCAGCCATCAATGCCAAAGTGGCAGCGACTTTCCTTATGTCAACTAATCTACTTCTGGTTCAAGTTCCACATTTCTGGAATCACGGGGCTCCTAGCTTGTCATGGAAAGCAAAACACATGATAAATACATCGGTGACCTCTGCACATATCACCACACACTCGTAGGCTTCTCTAGCAGCTTGGACTGCACGCTTGAAGGAGGTTCTTCATCTACTATGTATCTTCTTCTCCTTTCCTTCCTTAATTTCTAATTTCTTTCGGGTTTCTTAAATATATTTTCCTGTTTACCTAAAGGTGAGTAAAAACATGGAATCAGATGTCTTAAGATATTGTGGAGGGTGTTTCTCTCACTCACAGAGAGAGAGAGAGAGAGAGAGAGAGAGAGAGAGAGAGAGAGAGAGAGAGAGAGAGAGAGAGAGAGAGAGTTGAACTGGGAGAATAATCACACTGCAAATTTTTTTTCGTAATTTGCAATATTATAAAATCATTCATTCTGTCGGATTTTATTTTCACCATCTGGTATAATGTCTTAACTAAACATTATTTATACAGAGCTCGTAATACCGATTGCATAGTGTTTTGGACAGAATTTGGACTCACTCCCTCTCTCTCTCTCTCTCTCTCTCTCTCTCTCTCTCTCTCTCTCTCTGTCTCTCTCTGAGTAAACATCCCATCGAAAGTACGAAAAGTGCAAGACAAATAGTTTAAAAGCACTTCTGTTTCAAAATGAGGTAACTGAAGATAAAATAAAAAGCTTTCAAGAAAAATTCAATGACTTTAATTGTTGAATTGTATAGTCATGGAGCAAAACATAATTAAATTTGACACTAAAAAATTTTCCATTTTCTTTCCTTTGATGTATCAAAATCTTACCTTATATTACACGTAGGTTAGTAGTATTTACAGTGGTGATTAACCTAATATGTACATACGGTCTGGTAAAATTTCAGAAATCTGCATTTAAAATTTTCCTCTCCATAGTCAAAAAAGTTTTTTCCCAGAGACTTTCAAAATTTACCTGAATGTTTACAATAAATGGGAGATAACAAATGCTACCACATGTTTTCTAACACTAGACATATATACCTACCCAACAAAAAACTATGAGCATTCTCCCCCCGTTTGATAGCGAAAACCCCCTTAAGCGCCTCAGTGGCGTGGTCGGTACGGTGTTGGCGTGCCACCTTGTCGGCCGCGAGTTCGATTCTCGGGCGTTCCACTGAGGGCTGAGAGATGCGTATTTCTGGTGATAGAAGTTCACTCTCGACGTGGTTCGGAAGTCACGTCAAGCCGTTGGTCCCGTTGCTGAATAATCAATAATCACTGGTTCCATGCAACGTAAAAACACCATACAAACAAACAAAAGACAAACTCCCCTGGCTGATGGACTATTGTGGAGGGGGGGTGGGGTGGGGAGCCTGGGGACGTTGGTCGTCTGTCATCAGAATATCTCTTGCAAAGGCTTCAAAGGTTCCTTTTTATAGCTCAAGATTCATATTCAGTAGCCACACCACACACACCCCGAAGCCATAAATTCGCACACAATATATATTAAACGAATTATGGCTACTAACGGTGGCGTTACAACGTCTAGGTGATTGACACCGTCATAAAATTAAAGTAGAAGATAGAAAAAAAATTTAAAAGGGGTTTTGTATAAGAAATATCTATCTATCTTTCCTTAAGTAATTGGTCGTTAAGACCGAAAGATCTCGTGTTTTCATTTTATATATATATATATATATAGATATATATTACATATACATATATATATATACATAGATATATAATATATATCTATATATATATATATACAAACATATATATGTATATACACACATATATAATTAAATATTTTAAAATGAAAAGAAATTCTCTCATCTCTCTCTCTCTCTCTCTCTCTCTCTCTCTCTCATCTCTCTCTCTCTCAACCTTTATCAGTCTTATTTCCTTTTCTATCTTCGTTCACTTTTTGCTTCTTGTCTCCTCCATGTACGTTTCCTTCCATCTCTCTCTCTCTCTCTCTCTCTCTCTCTCTCTCTCTCTCTCTCTCTCTCTCTCTCTCTCTTCAAGCCCAATGGCACCATTCCCAACGGATAAACAAGACTTGACAGCCGACGATATTCTAATTTACATCCAATTCATCCACTTTGTGCTCTCTCTCTCTCTCTCTCTCTCTCTCTCTCTCTCTCTCTCTCTCTCTCTCTCTCTCTCTCTCTCTCTATTTCCATTTATTTTGAGTTTCTGGGCCCCTGCTGTTTCTTTTACCTTTTTATATTAATATATTCTATATATTTTCCTTGGCTTGAGCGATTGATTTATAGCTGTTAAAAAAACTGTCGTCGCACCTCTTACTTTGATTTCTGGTATGTGGTGTCATTATTTTCCTCATTTTGTCAGTAATTGTTTAGATTGTGATTTTCATTCATGATATTTGGCCATTGGATTATCGGAGCACTTTCTCAGTACTATGTTCTTTTGTGAATATGTATATATATAGATATATATTATATATATTATAATATATATAATATATTAAAAGTTTTCTGTACAAAGAGTTCAGTTACAATACAGAAGTTCGAGCACAAATGTATGTTGCTGTGTCCTTTGTCTGGTTTCATTGGGGAGGGGCGCCTCCCCTGCTAGAGGAATAAACTTTTGAAGATTTTATATATATATATATATATATATATATATATATATATATATATATATATATATATATATATATTACACACATACAACACCAACTATATATTCCCTTAATAACCAGCAAGAAACAAGGAACCCAGTTGAAGATATGGGATGTTACATACCTCCCACGGACGCACCCATGCACTTCCTTTGATTAGGGCTGTTGTTATTGTTGGATTAAGCAAAGCCTAAGCCAGGTAGGGGCTTTATATCCCTCTGTGTCAGTCTGTAGTGCAGCTGGAGGGGGGGAGGGGGGGGGAGGGGAGGGAAGGGCCTTATGTTCGTTCCCATCGCGCTGGAACTGATGCAGTGTGTGTGTGTGTGTGTGTGTTCCCCGTCCCCCTGTGTTTATCCTGTATATCTGGTTCTCTCCAATGGTGAACGTTGTGCAACACAAAAGAAGAACCTTAACAGTCTGCAGGAGTATTTGTTTCCGGATCTGTAACCGAGTAAACCAGAGGTGGATCAATGTGTGCACAATTTTGATAATAGAAGGGTATATATATATATATATATATATATATATATATATATATATATATATACGTATATATATATATATATACTATATATATATATAGACAAAATGGTGTAAATGCGGCAAGGACCTTTCCGACTCTCGTCCTTTTTTTCAGCAAAGGACGGAGAGTCGAAAGTCCTCGCAGCGGTTACTCCATTGTTTTACCTTTCTCCGAGGATTTTGCCTTTATTTATATAATGTCATCACGTTCCAACTTTTCGTGATTCGTATACACACACACCACACACACACACACACATATATATATATATATATATATATATATATATATATGTATATATATAGTATATAGATATAGATGATATATATTATTGAAAAGTGATTATTTACTAGGTAGAGCGAATTGGAAATGAGGCGAAATTTGTGGCCTGAAGTTTTCATATAGTATATAAGTACTATGTATATATAATATATATTATATATATTGGACCACAAATACTCCCTCATACCGAATTCACTTGACCGAGGAAGTAACTTACATCCTATGGGGATTTACGCGGTAGGTTCATTCAGCCTGGTCAGTGGGATTCCGGGCGGTTTGAGAACGCAGCATTCCAACGGGAATATTTGCGAGGGGTCATAATGGTAGCCGTTCTACGCATAACTCCGCTTTACCCACTGGAATTCCCTTTCATCCTTTGCAAATAACTATACAGCCTTGCTTTGATTTTTGCAAACAACTATGTAGTTTTACTTTGATTTTTGCAAAAAACTATATAGCTTTTCTTTGAATTTTGCAAATAACTATATAACTTAAATATAGAGTTTTTATTTGAGTTTTGCAAATAACTCTATAGCTTTTAATTGATTTTTGCTATTAACTATATAGCTTTTCTTTGATTTTTTAAAATAACTATAGCTTTTATTTGATTTTTTAAAATAACAATAGTTTTTCTTTGAATTTTGCAAATAACTATGTAACTTTTCTTTGATTTTTACAAATAACTATGTAGCTTTTCTTTGATTTTTACAAATAACTATATAGCTTTTCGAATTTTGCAAATAACTATATAGTTTTTCTTTGATTTTTGCGAATAACTATGTAGTTTTTCTTTGAATTTTGCAAATATCTATATTGCTTTGATTTTAGCAAATAGCTAAATAGCTTTTCTTTTATTTTAGCAGATAACTATAGAGCTTTTATTTGATTTTTGCAAATAACTCTATAGCTTTCTTTTATTTTTTATAAATAACTATAGCTTTTATTTGATTTTTGCAAATTACTATAGCTTTTCTTTGATTTTTGCAAATAATTATTTAGTTTTTTTTTATTTTTGGAAATATCTATATAGCTTTTCTTTGAGTTTTGCAAATAATTATAGAGATTTTATTTGTGTTTTGCAAATAACAATATAGCTTTTCTTTGATTTTTGCAAATAAACTATAACTTATATTTTATTTTTGTTTGACTGATGTTTCCATTATTATTATTTTATTATTATTATTATTATTATTATTATTATTATTATTATTATTATTAGTTATTATTATTATTATTATTATTCATATGGAACAAGCCCACCACGGGCGCCACTGACCACCGACTTGAAATTCTTTAAGCTTCCAAAGAATATTATGGTTTGCGTTAGAAAGAAGTAACAGTAATGGGAAACATAGAAAGAGTGGATCAATATACTGAATTAACAAATCAATTAATAAATATGAAATAAGGGATATGTTGGGAAGTGACTGTCCTCTTTACTCTCTTTACTCCCTCTCTCTCTCTCTCTCTCTCTCTCCTCTCTCTCTCTCTCTCTCTCTCTCTCTCTCTCTCTCTCAGCAAGTGGGCATATTCCACCAGCTCCCGATCCTTTTCCCCTCGCGAAAAGGTCTCACCTCCAAGAATCCCTCACTTCCCCTAAGTCGGTCCTTAATAACCACTCAAGGATTCTGGCTTGTCTCCCCTCGGCCAAGGAAGGGAGGAGAAATTCACTTTTATATAAACCTCTCTCTCCTCTCTCTCTCTCTCTCTCTCTCTCTCTCTCTCTCTGGCCAATCAGTTTCCGCTCATTCCTCACTTGCGTAAGGGTTATTTCTTGGGGCGGTTGGTGTGAGTGTGTGTGTGTGTGTGTGTGTGATGTCATTTAAGCCCTTTGTGTTTGTCTTAATTGGTGTGATTTATATCTTCTTGTATTTTAATTCCTTAAGGTTTTTTTTCTTCCTGATGTAGTTTATTAAATCTTCTTGTGTTTTTCGTCATTGGTGTGATGTAAATCATTTGTATTTACCCACAGTGATGCAACTTGAATGCTTTGTGTTTTATTTTATTGATGTGATTCAAGTCCTTTGTGGTTTTTATCCTTATTGATGGAATTTAAATGCTTTGAGTTTTTGCCTATTGATGTAATTCAAGTCCTTTGTGTTTATCATTAATAATACCATTTAAATCCTTTGTGTTTATCATTAATAATACCATTTAAATCCTTTGTGTTTATCATTAATAATACCATTTAAATCCTTTGTGTTTATCCTTATTGATGTAATAGAAATCCTCTGTTTTTTTCCTTAAATTTTGTAATTTAATCCTTTGTGCCATTGTGCGCTAAGGCAGTTAGTCATGTACCTTGTTGTCAGTCGATGGGTGTAGGGTGTGGGGCTAGCATCTCCATCCCATAGAAGACATGAAGATTTGTTAAGGGGTCTAATTCCAGGGGCCATCTCCCTTAAAGAGAAAAGCCGTGAAGTAAAAGTAAGAAAAGCATTATTATTATTATTATTATTATTATTATTATTATTATTATTATTATTATTTGTGTAGCATAAAAACAGACCTTCTTTCAAACAATTTCATTTAATATAATGCCAGAATTTGCAGAATTGATCTTATCCAGAGTTCTCTCAGTTCTTCAGTAGAAGGATTGAAGGAATTCTGTATAAGATAAATTCTGTAAATTCTGCCATTATATTCAATAAAACATATTATTATTATTAATATTATTTTATTTCCTCTTGGAAGCTTATATTATTATTATTTGTATTATTTTATTATTATTTTTTTTTTTTTGTTATTAAAAAGGTTTTTTTTATTATTATTACATTTTAATTATGATTATTATTATTACAACTAATAAGAATAATAACTATAATAATAATAATAATAATAATAAATCATGAAAAAAGGGGGGGAATAATATCAATAGTAATTACATCAATAATAATATAAATAAAACTAATTAATAATAATAATAATAATAATAATAATAATAATAATAATAATAATAATACCTAATATAATTACTATTATTATTAACATTATCATTATTATTGTAATGATAATAATAATAACGATAATAATAATGATTGTAATAATCATAATTAGGATTATTTTTATTATATTACTAGTATTATTTTTTTTTATTATTATTTTACCTTCTGGAAGCTTATTGTAAAGCTTAGCCGCTTTGCTTAGTAAAGAAAAAAACATAGAATTTTTTGCACAAAAGAAACCCACCCTAATATACCTTGTTAGGGAGTCGGTTATATAAGACAACCGTCTTCATTATTTATTTATTTTTTGTTGGTGGTGGTTTGAGGCGGATTATAGGATTATGTCTCTCTCTCTCTCTCTCTTCTCTCTCTCTCTCTCTCTCTCTCTCTCTCTCTCTCTCTCTCCTTTCGCCAGTATAGGAAATTTAGCGCTGGTCAGCTCTGAGAAGAATTTGTAATAGCTGTGGCGCGGGGAGGAGGAGGAGGAGGAGGAGGAGGAGGAGGAGGAGGAGGAGGACGGAGGAGGAGGAGGAGGGTGTTGCGATATCTACCCTTTTTCTCTCTTTCCCTCGGTTCCACCAACTCCGTCTTTTTCCTCCCTCCGTAACGTGATTGGGAAGAGAAAGTGTTATCCTGGACGCTGCTGGATGCCTGTTTAGTAGCAGTTTGACGCTGGCGGCCTCTTAATAGGATTTTACATGCGAACGTTGATTGCGTCGACAGAACTCCGCATTTCTGCAGTCTTTTTTCCCTGTTTTTGGCCGCTTAACCCGAGAAAGGTAAAAATGGGCTCCTACGGGCTGCTCTATGAGCAAAGAGCCCGCCCCGGAAGGCCCACTTAATCTCAGACAACAACAAGAACAAATGGGCCAAAATCTTTATCTACTTCTGGCGGCCACTTAAGAGCATTGCACGAGCTAATATTGCGGTTGCACGCTCATATTTTTCCTGCTGTCTTTTCCTGTAGTGGCTATTTACCCTGAGGATGTGAAAAGAGCCAGAAATTCCGATCTACGTCTCACCTGAGGTCTGTTTTGAAAATCAGCAGCCTCTAATAGCATTTTATGTGCGAGCATTGTGTTTACAGACTCTGTATTTCTTCAGTTTGTTACTTTTTCAGGTATTCAACCTACTATAAAAAAAAAATGGCCTGAAATTCGGATCGACGCTTCACCTGAGAGCTATTTTATTATATACTAGCGGCTTCTATAATAATTTTTTTTTATTTACAAGCGGCTTCTATAATTGTTTTATATACTAGCGGCTTCTATAATATTTTTTTTATATACTAGCGGCTTCTTTAATAATTTTTTTTATATACTAGCGGTTTCTATAATAATTTTTTTTTATATACTAGCGGCTTCTATAATATTTTTTTTTTTATACTAGCGACTTCTGTAATATTTTTCTCATATACTAGCGGGCTTCTATAATAATTTTTTTTTTATACACAAGCGACTTCTATAATAATTTATTTTATATACTAGCGGCTTCTATAACTATTTATGTATTACCAATGAACACCGAAATTTCCTTCTTTCATCTGCAAGGATTTTTAATGTTATGTGAGGTGACAAAGTTGATAAAGGTAGTGAAGTCGTGATAAAAAAAAAGATTGTAAGCTGTATACTTCTTACACAGAATCCAACATTAGTGATCTATATCGTAAGGTTTCCGGAAGTAATAACTGCAGGAGTGCAAGCAAAGATACAATGCATTACTACCCTCACACAATTCTTTTATTTTAATAATTTTCATTTTTATCTATTTACTTATTAAGTTGTTTATATGCTTTTTCTTGGTTAATATTTGACCTCTTCTTTCTGTATTTCCCATTACCTTGTGTTGCTTCTTTCTATTAAATGCCCTAATATTCTTTGGAAGCTCGAATTTGAAGTCAGTGGCCACTGTGGTGGGCTTGTTCCGTATGAATAGGGTCCATCTTATGAATAATAATAATAATAATAATAATAATAATAATAATAAATAATAATAATATCCTATAATTGAACGTTACTGTACATGTATCTCTTTTACGGGTTTTATAGCTTCGTGGTTTAATGACATTATACATACAATTTTGTGACTCAGTCCCGTGGGACGTGAAATTCCGCGGTCGTGAAATAAGTGAGGTTTGTCAGGCCTGGAAAATGTTATTAGTCTGGAAAGTCGGAGAGCCTTAACACGAGGGGGAGAAGAAATTCGAAAAAAAAAAAAAAAAAAATGATGAGAAAATATGCAGGCGTCAGACATAATCCTCGTCTAGATTTCGACCGTGATGTGAATATCGAGATAAATTACGCATAGTTTCTTTCTTATTTTTTTTAACCTTTATTTTACTCTATTTTTACTTTTTTCTTTTTGTTATTTCTTCTATTTATTTGTACTATTTTATTTTTAGTTTTTATTATTATTTTTCCCTTTTCCCATTTTAACTTTTTTATTTTTTATTATATTTAACTTTTTTTCTGTATTTTTACTTTTTTATTTTTTTTTTTATTTTTATATTTTTTATTTAGTTTTTTACTGTTTTTTTTTTTTTTTTTTTTTACTTTTGTACTCTTTCCATTTTTTACTCTATTCTTACTTTTTTATGTTTGTGTTTTTATTATTTTTTCCTACTTTTTCCACTTCGACCGTGATGTGAATATCGATATAAATTATGTAGTTTTTTTTTTACTTTTTTTTTTTACTCTTCTTTTACTTTTTAGTATCATTATTATTATCATTACTTTTTTTCTGCTCTATCACAGTCCTCCAAATCGACTGGGTGGTATTTGTAGTGTGGGGTTCCGGGTTGCATCCTGCCTCCTTAGGAGTCCTTCACTTTTCTTACTAAGTGCGCCGTTTCTAGGATTACACTCTTCTGCATGAGTCCTGGAGCTACTTCAGCCTCTAGTTTTTCCAGATTCCTTTTCAGGGATCTTGGGATCGTGCCTAGTGCTCCTATGATTATGGGTACAATTTCCACTGGCATATCCCATATCCTTCTTATTTCTATTTTCAGGTCTTGATACTTATCCATTTTTTCCTTCTCTTTCTCTTCAACTCTGGTGTCCCATGGTACTACGACATCAATGAGTGATACTTTCTTCTTGATTTTGTCAATCAACGTCACGTCTGGTCTATTTGCACATATCACCCTATCCGTTCTGATACCATAGTCCTAGAGGATCTTTGCCTGATCGTTTTCTATCACTCCCTCAGGTTGGTGCTCGTACCACTTATTACTGCAAGGTAGCTGATGTTTCTTGCACAGGCTCCAGTGGAGAGCTTTTGCCACTGAATCATGCCTCTTTTTGTACTGGTTCTGTGCAAGTGCCGGACATTCGCTTGCCATGTGGTTTATGGTTTCATTTTTCGTATTGCACTTCCTACATATGGGAGAGATGTTATTTCCGTCTATCGTTCTTTGAACATATCTGGTTCTTGGGTCCTGATCTTGTGCCGCTGTTATCATTCCTTCAGTTTCCCTCTTTAGCTCTCCCCTCTGTAGCCATTGCCATGTGTCATCGCTGGCTAGTTCTTTAGTCTATTATTATTATTATTATTATTATTATTATTATTATTATTATTATTATTATTATTATTATTATTATTATTATTTTTTATTAATTATTATTTTAACTTTTTTTTTAACTTCGAAAACTTCCTGAATTGGCTGGTGATGAAATTCATCGATTGATGAATTTCTTTTAGGATGAAAAGTTTAAACTTGATGATAAAGTTATATGATTAAAATGACCTTCTCTGAGTAGTTGGGCTTTTTTCACTGGTACATTTTATAATGGCTTTGTCGCATTATATTATTATTATTATTATTATTATTATTATATTATTATTATTATTATTATTATTATTATTATTATTATTATTATTATATTAAACAGGACACCTGCCTCATTTAATAGGATTTGTTAATAGATCGATTATTTTCTTCTTCTTCTTCTTCTTCTTCTTCTTATTATTATTATTATTATTATTATTATTAGGGAAAAACTCTCTTAACGACCCTTTGTCAACGATCTACAACGACTCTTGTTTTTTAAATTTACCTCTGTACTTGTAACTTATTGTTCGTTTGGACTGAAGATGAACCCAGGGAAGGGTTCGAAAGCTTTCTGTAAAGTCTTCAAAATTATACACGGACTTTTTACACTTTGTATTATTGTGGACCCCTTAGAACATTATTATTATTATTATTATTATTATTATTATTATTATTATTATTATTATTATTATTATTATTATTATTATTATTATTATTATTATTTGTAAATACGCAAGCAGTAATATGGAAAAACCTGACAGATTCAATCTATGTAAGAAAAAAAGACTAAGCCGGATTGTGTCCCGAACACACACAGAGAGAGAGAGAGAGAGAGAGAGAGAGAGAGAGAGAGAGAGAGAGGAGAGAGAGAGTAAATGTTCTTTTTCTTTGGGACGTCATCTGCCTGCCGTCGGAATCTCTCTCTCTCTCTCTCTCTCTCTCTGAATGCTCTGCTCTGAAGGTACTTGTATGCTTTTATAAACATGATGCCTAGGTATCTGGAGACTTGAGAGAGACATGAGAGAGAGAGAGAGAGAGAGAGAGAGAGAGAGAGAGAGACAGAGACAGAGACAGAGAAGATTATGTTGTTTTACCAAATTCCTCCACAAATTCTGGGGCAGGCTTCGAAGAGTGATAGAGGATTAGGAATGTGGGAAGGACAGTGATGCCGATAATTCATTTATTATTGCATTCATTATTCAAGTA
Organism: Macrobrachium nipponense; assembly: GCF_015104395.2. Classification (NCBI taxonomy): domain Eukaryota; kingdom Metazoa; phylum Arthropoda; class Malacostraca; order Decapoda; family Palaemonidae; genus Macrobrachium; species Macrobrachium nipponense. The sequence continues at coordinate 71,959,096 of NC_087215.1, read as the reverse complement.
TTTATAACCGAAATAAACTTATCACATGGCAACTAATTATCATAACTTTGGTGGTAATGTCACATGTAATTAAAAAACCTTTGGTGATATCACATGTCATTAAAAAACCTTTGGTAATGTCACACGTCGTAAAAAAAACTTTTGGTAGTGTTACATGTCATAAAAAAACCTTTTGCAATGTCACATGTCATTAAAAAACATCTTTGGCAATGTCACACGTCATAAAAAAAAACCTTTGGCAATATCACATGTCTTAAAATACATAATTCATTGATCGTCATCAAATTTATTTATTTGTGTCACATGTCATATAAAACCATACAACATAGTGATTATTTTTTCCTTTATTTTTTGGCAGGCTCCAGTTCGATATCGCATGTCATAAAAAATAATTCCCTGATCCTCACCATATATATATATATATGTATATATATATATATATATATATATATACTATATATATATATATCTATATATATGAATATATTGATATATATATATATATATATATATATATAATATATATATGTGTGTGTGTGTGTGTGTGTATGTATGTGTGTATTTATATATATTTATATTTTTATATACTATAATACAAATATCATATAGATATATATATATATATATATATATATATATATATATATATATATATATATATATATATATATATATATATATATATATATATATATATATTATATATATATTGTTTTCCGCAGATTCAGTTCAAGATGGCGTCCGAGTAACGAGATAAAACATGGCAGATTATTATGCATTTTGATTTATAGTATGGAACATATATATATGTATATAATGTGTGTGTGTGTGTGTATGCATGTGTGTATTTATAGATATTACATATTTGTATATACATATATATATATATATATTTATTTGTATTTATACATATAATATATTATATATATATAATATATATATATATGGTATATGTATATATTATATATGTATATAAATATGTATGTGTATATTTATTATATATATATTTGTATATACATATGATAAAGATATACCTATAAATAAATATATACAAATATTTATAGGGGTGATATTTACATATAATAATATATATATATAGATATTTATATTATATACATATAATGAGATAGAGATATATATATATATATATATAGATATATATATATATATATGTATATACAAAATATGAAATATATATCTATATATATATACATACACAGTACGATATATATATATATATATGTATATATATAATATATATATAATTATATATATATATGTTTGTATTATATAATGCATATATTATTTAAATATGTAACTTATGAATATTGAATAATTTTGCTTCAAAGACATGCAAAGATTGTCTTAAAAAAGGAAAAACTTAACGTCGAGGTAAAATACAAAGCTAGACAAGTGAAACTGCAAATGTGTAGAAACAAACGAACGGACACTCTCACACAAACACAGTATTATTTATGTCATTTGTGGATAAGGAATACGTGTTTAGAGAAGCCTCCAGCGGAGTAACATAGCTTGAAAAAATAGCGGTTGGGGCAATGTATAACACTGTACAAATAGAAAGAGCAGATGAGAATAAACAGAAATATGAACGCGCGCACCGGAGCACACATAGTACACAAAACCAAGCAAACAGCTTTATTGATTCACACGGCCTTAATGTACTACGCCGACTTGGGACGTCAGAACGCGTCCTGGACGAGTATTCAACTTGATACGACTCGCCTCCACCACCGTCGGTGCAACTTAGGCGGCACTGTAGGCATTAACTTCAGGTTCCTTGCAGCGTCCCTTCGGCCCCTAGCTGCTTTCAAAAATATTTTTTTATCAACTGTTTTCTTTTCGAAGCTGAATGACCTCTTCGTTGGTCCCGGAGCTTGGCCTTTGTCCTAAATTCTATATGCTATTTTGTTCTATTCTGTAGATCCCAGCGATTGGCCCTCTGCATAGATTCTGCTATATTCTATGCTAATCTATTCTGCTATACCGCCATTTGCCTTCGTAGCAACAAGTCGAATTCTCCCTTTATATAATTCGGCCCCGGCAGGAAGATCATTTATTCCTCTATGAATAATTATCCCTTGTTATGGACGGTAGTTCGGTGCCGGAAGTTGTCTATGGCTCTGTGAGCGAACGTTAATCATATTTAACACGGCGCATGAGATGACACCCCAAGGCAGTGTGTGTCTGGGGGTGTGTGGGGGGTGTCAGTCATTGTTAGTATATGCGTTGGGTGTTAGTGAAGTGTATGTGTACACACACATATATATATATATATATATATAATATATATATATATATATATATATATATACACATTTGTGTACATGTGCATTATATATTATGTATATATATATATATTTATATATATATATATATATATATATATATGTGTGTGTGTGTGTGTATATATATATATATAATATATATATATATATATATATAGATATATATATATATATATATATATATATACATACACACACGAATATATATCTGAAGGTTCTCTTCTATCTATGGGCGTTGTCTCTCTAACGACTTTACCTACAATGACAAAAGGGAAAATAAAATAGCCAAGAAAAAAAGAAAGGAATAGAAACCAATGTCTTTTGATCGCTGCCAACCTTCAACCTTTCCATAATCTACTGATTGTTCGCTCTCTCTCTCTCTCTCTCTCTCTCTCTCAGCTCTTTTGTACTTGTCCGATCACAAAGAGCACAAAAAGGCTTCTTATTGTTTTATGACGATGTCGGTCAGAGGCTTTGGGTCACTTTATTATAGTTTTTTTTTGTTCGTTTGTCTCTTGGTTTTCCAGTTTGTTTATAACGTTTTTTTTTATTAGTGGCTCAGTTTGTGTCCTTTATTCAAGGCGCTGTATGTTGTTTATCTGTTTCGCTTGTAATGTTTCTGTGTTTGTTTGTCGTGTTTGGATTTTGACGAAAGTATGAAAGGTGGGTGTATTCTGACTGGCAAGACATAAATGAATCAATAAATAAATACATAAATAATTGAATAAATAAATAAGTGAATAATAAACAAGTAAAATCAAATAAATTTCGGTAACGACTGGAATGTGTCAGTTTTGGGTGAGGGTTCGAGTCCCCAACCCTGGCGGAGGTTTGCGGTATCCGAGTATCCGAACGCCTTTGTCATCAGAGTTTTCGTTTGTCTATATATACGTGCCTGTAAACCAGTCTTGTGCGTATGTATGTGTATTAGTGTGTGTATGTGTGTGTGTGTGTGTTTTCGTATGTGTATTTGTTAGTATAGTACGTTGTTAATAACCTGTGCAGGTGTCAAGGTGATTCACAATTTACTAAGAGGATTCATTCGCTCCTTCCAAGTGAGATTTTATTTTTTTCTGGTTTGAAAGAAACGCGGTAATTCCTGTGTGTGTGTGAGAGAGAGAGAGAGAGAGAGAGAGAGAGAGAGAGAGATAGGGGCTTGTATTCATGTGTACGTGTGTGTGTGTGTGAGAGAGAGAGAGAGAGAGAGAGAGAGAGATAGGGGCTTGTATTCATGTGTACGTTTTGTGTGTGTGAGAGAGAGAGAGAGAGAGAGAGAGAGAGAGAGAGAGAGAAGGGGCTTGCATTTATGTATGTGTGAGAGAGAGAGAGAGAGAGAGAAGGGGCTTGCATTTATGTATGTGTGTGTGTGTGTGAGAGAGAGAGAGAGAGAGAGAGGGAGAGAAAGATAGGGGCTTGTATTCATGTGTACGTTTTATGTGTGTGTGTGTGAGAGAGAGAGAGAGAGAGAGAGAGAGAGAGAGAGAGAGAGAGAGAGAGGGCTTGCATTTATTTTTATGTGTTTGTGTGTGTGTGAGAAAGAGAGAGACCTTACAGACTTTACAGACCTTACAGACCTTACATTTTGTTCGGGTTGCCCCAGGTCCCTTAGTGTGAGGCACCTCTAATGTCTACTAGAGAGTTTCTAGTACATCTTCCGGTATATTTTGCATCTTCCAATCTTGGATGGTCTGGGATGCAGTTTAGATATTTGTCGAGCTTATTCTTAAACACATCTACGCTCACTCCTGATATTCCTCAGATGAGGCTGGCAACGCATTGAATAGACCCATCGATGCATTAGGCGATGCTGGTGAGTAGTGGATTAATGTCCGTGTGCTTTTCCTTATTTTTCCTGGATATAGTTTGGGCACTATTAATCTACCTCTGCTTGCTCTTTCTGATATTTTTAGTTCCATGATGTTTTCTGCTATTCCTTCTATCTGTTTCCATGCCTGAATTATCATGTAGCGTTCTCTTCATTTCTCGACTATATAATTTTAAGGATTGTAGTCTTTCCCAGTAGTCAAGGTCCTTAACTTCTTCTATTCTAGCTGTAAAGGACCTTTGTACACTCTCTATTTGTGCAATATCCTTTTGATAGTGTGGGTACCATATCATATTGCAATATTCAAGTGGACTACGAACATATGTTTTATAAAGCATAATCATGTGTTCAGCTTTTCTTGTTTTGAAGTGCCGTAACAGCATTCCCATTTTTGCTTTACATTTTGCCAAAAGAATTGCTATTTGATCATTGCATAACATGTTCCTATTCATCATCACACCAAGGTCTTTAACCGCTTCCTTATTTGTGATTGTCTCATTATTAGGTCCCCTATATGCATATAGCTTTCCTTCTCTGTCTCCATAATTTATTGATTCAAATTTATCAGAGTTAAATACCATCCTATTTACCTCTGCCCAATCATATACTTTGTTAAGGTCTCTTTGTAGAGCGGTTTTCCTATCTCATCACAAGTAATTTCTCTACTTATTCTGTGTCATCAGCGAAACTACTCACTACCGAATCCTTAACCATTACTGTCTATGTCTTCAATCATAATAACAAACAGTATTGCAGCTAACACGTACCTGTGGCACACCGGATATTACCTTGGCTTCATCCGATTTCTCATCGTTTGCAATAACTATCTGTTTTCTGTTGTGTAAAAATTCTTTTAACCATCTTCCTACTTTATCCACGATATTGTGTTTTCTAATTTTCTTCGCTAATATATTATGGTCTTCTTTGTCAAAAGCTTTTGCAAAGTCTAGATAAACCACATCTGTTCCATTTCCGCTTTTCATATTTTTGAATATGTTCTCACGGTGGACTAACAATTGGGTTTGTGTACTTTTTCCGGGTACGAAACCATGTTGTCCCATATTAAACAAATTATTTTTTATTAAATGTTTCATAATATTTTTCTTCATTACCCTTTCATACACTTTCATAATATGTGATGTTAGACTCACTGGCCTATAATTACTTGCCTCTAGTCTTGATCCACTTTTGAAAGTAGGGGTGATATATAACTAATTTGTGCTCATCATAATCTTGCCTGTATCTACACTTTGTCTTAATAATATTGCAAGTGGCTTTGCGATAGAATGAACTACTTTCTTTAACAAAATAACAGGAATTCCATCAGGCCCTGCTGCAGCTCCATTTTTAATTTCATTAATAGCCTGCACAATATCAGCTTCATTAATATCTATGTCAGCTAAATATTCACTATTTTCGTCCCTTACTTCTATATCATTATCTTCATTATCTATTCTAGGGGTGAATTCTCTCTTATATCGTTCTGCCAATATGTTGCAAATTCCTTTTTTTCATTCGTTAATCTCCTTCATTCTTAGAGGGCCAATTTCTATTCTTCTTTTATTCATCTTTTTTGCGCATGAGTATAATAGTTTGGGGTTTTGCTTGATATTTATTAGGGTTTTTCTTCCAAGTCCCGTTTTTCATTTTCTTTTGATTGTATAATCTTTTGTTCTGCATTTTCTATTTTACTTTTTAGTTCTATAACTTTCCATGCATTTTTTTCTTTTGCAAGACCTTTTTTCCACTTTCTGATTTTCTGGAACAAGATCCTTCTGTCTCTTGGTATGCATGACTGATGTTTTTACTTTTCTTCTTCGGTATATATTTATCCACTATTTTTCTCTACTATTTTATATAATATCTCCGTATTTACCCTTATGTCATCACTTACGAAAATGTTATCCCAATCTTTGTTTAATTCTTCATTAATTTCTGACCATTTTATATTTTTACTGTAGAAGTTGTATTTTCCATATCCTTCCTACTTTTTCATTTCTTGCTTATCTCTGTTTTCACTTGCTTTGGAATGGACTGTTAATTCTATGATTATGGTCTGAAATACTCGCATTATAAAACTATTATTTCTTTAACATAATTAATCTCGTTCACAAATACTAGGTCTAAAGTATTTTCCTTTCTTGTTGGCAGGTGATTTATTTGTTGAATGTTGTATTCTAGTAGCATATCTAATAGCTTTTCGAATTGCCTCTTATCTTCTGCCACTACTAGTTTACTCTCTTTTTTATATGTATAAGTACAACCACAATCTCCTATTCGTTCTTTCCAGTCTACGAAAGAAAAGTTGAGTCTCCAGATAGGAGAATAGTCCCAGTCCTTGTGATTTCTACATATATCATCCAATTTTTCTATTATTAAGTCAAACTCTTTAGTATTAGGAGGTCTATATATTACTATGTTCATTAATTTTTCAGATTCAAATTCTACTGCTATTAGTTCACATTCTGAGTTACTATATTTTCTCATATATTTTTCTTGTTTTTTGTCTTTCCCATGTATTGCGGTTCCCCCTTGATTCCTATTTTTTCTATCTGATCTATAAGTTTGGAACCCTTTTATTTGATCATCATTCCCAGTCTCTTGGGAATACCAGGTTTCACTTATATTCATTATATCTATTTTCTTTTCAATTTGGGTTAGTTCTTCAATAACTCTATTTTTCTTTTTGAGTATTCGTAACTATACCCTGCGCATTCATCACTATGGATGGCGTGTTTTCTCCTTCATTTAATATTGGTAGTATAAGGATTTTCCCATGTCTCTTTCCTGTTCTGGTATGTTTTGTTCTTTTTTTCATTTCCAGAAATTCTGACATTAAAAAATCCAACTTTTCCATAATATTTGATCTTCCTTCATCATAATTATTCATTTTGTGTCTGAATCTGCAATTTTCTCCGTTTCTGCAATATCCTCTTGCATAATAAATACAGTTATTATCTCTTTAGTAGAATTTCCGGAGCTGATGCCTTTGAAATTGTTTTTTGCTGAACCATCCTCTGCATAATCTCGGTTGATGGCTTGCTTTTTTCTCTTTAAAACCTGATATTTCTTTTCTTCCTCTCTTTATTTGTTTCTTTCTTGTTTTGGATTTTATTACTTGATTGGTTATTTATTTGATTATGATTCATGGCTACAGGGTGCATATATTTACTTTTTTTGTCGAACTTACATCCCTTTCCTTCTTTTAGGTTTTTGCATATTTTTGGATGCAGATCTCTGCAATCAATCCTCATAGCCATCTAGGTATGCACAGTTACCATATATTTCATAGTTGTGACATACCTTCAGGATGTTTTGTAGTAACATCTTTCTCCAAATCTGCAATTCCCTCTTTTCAAAGGTTGCAGACTTTGTCTTTTTTTTCTATTTTTTTCCTCCTTTCCCGTCATTGTGTAGATCTGGGTAGAGCCTCTTCGGGATTTTCTTTTGTATTGTCATATCGTAATTTATTTCTTCATAAGTATGCTGCTTTATTGCCTCATATGGAGTGTCAATGAGTATCTCTGCATCCATACTTTTATCTTGTTTTTTGTTTTCCTTATTTTTTTCTGTCATTTCAGTTTTGTTTACTTCTCTTCCGTTTTCCTCTTCTTCTTCTTCTTCTTCTTCTTCTCCTTCTTCTTCTTCTTCATCCTCAACTATTCGTACATCAATCTGATTTAATAACATTGTGTATCCATGATAGACATGTTGAGCAAAAAATTCTTGTATCTTTTCTCATATCTTGCATTACCTCAGCACATTGTGGATGGGTTGGAATGTTGCATGCAGCACATTTTCTGATTAGGTTTTTGTGGATTAACTATGCTATACCACACCTTACACAGTTTTGCATGCTTTTGGCATTCTTTTTCCTAATGCATCAATTAGGATATTCACAAGGTTCACCTTATTCATTTTCTTTGTCGGAATATGTTGGTTTATGTATATTTTCTTTATGAGTCTCTTGACCACTTGGATTTTATTTGGAACTTCTTCAATTATTTTCAAGAGGTTTTCAGTTGATTTGTTCCAGTTTGAAGGATCATCCTTCTAATATATCTATGATGCTTTTGTATCTTTTTGGTTAGGACTGTTGCTGATCTCATAGATGAGAAATGCCAGTTCCCTTCCTGCTACCTCATCGTATTGCGAATTTGCCAAGCAAGCCAAATTTCACCATTTTTTCCCGCAGTTGGAACTTACTGCCATCTTGTTCTGATTTACAGTATTTCACTTGATAAACTAACTTAGAAGACGCTTTATCCTACATATTTTCACACTAATCTTATCACCGATAGTTCACGAACACTTCTAGATATTTCTCAAATTCTAGACGTATGTTAAACTTGTGATATCTGTTGATGAATCTGACTTCGCGCGGGAACGTCTCACCAAGCAAGATGGCTACTACGAGAGAGAGAGAGAGAGAGAGAGAGAGAGCTTACCTTACAGACCTTACACTTCGTTCGGGTTGCCCTAGGTCCCTCAGTGTGAGGCGCCTCTAATGTCTACCAGAGAGTTGCTAGTACATCTTCCGGTATATTTTGCATCTTCCAATCTTGATGGTCTGGGATGCAGTTTAGATATTTGTCGAGCTTATTCTTTTTAAACACATCTACGCTCACTCTGATATATTCCTCAGATGAGCTGGCAACGCATTGAATAGACGCTGCATTATCGATGCTGGTGCGTAGTGGATTAATGTTCTGTGTGCTTTCCTTATTTTTCCTGGTATAGTTTTGGGCACTATTAATCTACCTCTGCTTGCTCTTTCTGATATTTTTAGTTCCATGATATTTTCTGTTATTCCTTCTATCTGTTTCCATGCCTGAAATATCATGTAGCGTTCTCTTCTCCTTTCTAGACTATATAATTCTTTTAAGGATTGTAGTATCTTTCCCAAGTAGTCTAGGTCCTTAACGTCTTCTATTCTAGCTGTAAAGGACCTTTGTACACTCTCTATTTGTGCAATATCCTTTTGATAGTGTGGGTACCATATCATATTGCAATATTCAAGTGGACTACGAACATATGTTTTATAAAGCATAATCATGTGTTCAGCTTTTCTTGTTTTGAAGTGCCGTAACAACATTCCCATTTTTTGCTTTACATTTTGCCAACAGAATGGCTATTTGATTCATTGCATAACATGTTTCCTATTCATCATCACACCAAGGTCTTTAACTGCTCCTTATTTGTGATTGTCTCATTATTAGGTCCCCTATATGCATATAGCTTTCCTTCTCTGTCTCCATAATTTATTGATTCAAATTTATCAGAGTTAAATACCATCCTATTTACCTCTGCCCAATCATATACTTTGTTAAGGTCTCTTTGTAGAGCGTTCCTATCTTCATCACAAGTAATTTCTCTACTTATTCTTGTGTCATCAGCGAAACTACTCACTACCGAATCCTTAACATTACTGTCTATGTCTTCAATCATAATAACAAACAATATTGCAGCTAGCACCGTACCTTGTGGCACAACGGATATTACCTTGGTTTCATCCGATTTTCTCATCGTTTGCAATAACTATCTGTTTTCTGTTTGTGTAAAAATTCTTTTAACCATCTTCCTACTTTATCTACGATATTGTGTTTTCTAATTTTCTTTGCTAATATATTATGGTCTACTTTGTCAAAAGCTTTTGCAAAGTCTAGATAAACCACATCTGTTTCATTTCCGCTTTTTCATATTTTTGAATATGTTCTCACGGTGGACTAACAGTTGGGTTTGTGTACTTTTCCGGGTACGAAACCGTGTTGTCCTATATTAAACAAATTATTTTTTATTAAATGTTTTCATAATATTTTTCTTCATTACCCACCCTTTCATACACTTTCATGATATGTGATGTTAGACTCACAGGCCTATAATTACTTGCCTCTAGTCTTGATCCATTTTGAAAGTAGGGGGTGATATATGCTAATTTTTGCTCATCATAAATCTTGCCTGTATCTACACTTTGTCTTAATAATATTTGCAAGTGGCTTTTGGGGGGGGCGATAGAATGAACTACTTTTCTTTAAACAAGATAGCAGGGACTCCATCCGGCCCTGCAGCAGCTCCATTTTTAATTTCATTAATTGCCTGCACAATATCAGCTTCATTAATTTCTATGTCAGCTAAATATTCACTATTTTCGTCCCTTACTTCTATATCATTATCTTCATTATCTATTCTAGGGGTGAATTCTCTCTTATATCGTTCTGCCAGTATGTTGCAAATTTCCTTTTTTTTCATTCGTTAATCTCCCTTCAATTCTCAGAGGTCCTATTTCTATTCTTCCTTTATTCATCTTCTTCGCATATGAGTATAATAGTTTGGGGTTTTGCTTGATATTTAATAGGGTTTTTCTTCCAAGTCCGTTTTTCATTTCACTTTTGATTGTATAATCTTTTGTTCTGCATTTTCTATCTTACTTTTTAGTTCTATAACTTTCCATGCATTTTTTTCTTTTGCAAGACCTTTTTTCCACTTTCTGATTTTCTGGAACAAGATCCTTCTGTCTCTTGGTATGCATGAATGATGTTTACTTTTCTTCTTCGGTATATATTTATCCACTATTTTCTCCAATATTTTATAATATCTCCGTATTTACCCTTATGTCATCACTACGAAAATGTTATCCCAATCTTTGTTTAATTCTTCATTAATTTCTGACCATTTTATATTTTTTACTGTAGAAGTTGTATTTTTCCATATCCTTCCTACTTTTTCATTTTCTTGCTTATCTCTGTTTTCACTTGCTTTGGAATGGACTGTTAATTCTATGACATTATGGTCTGAAATACTCGCATTATAAACTATTATTTCTTTAACATAATTAATCTCGTTCACAAATACTAGGTCTAAAGTATTTTCCTTTCCTTTTTGTTGGCAGGTGATTTATTTGTTGAATGTGATTCTAGTAGCATATCTAATAGGCTTTTCGAATTGCCTCTTATCTTCTGCACTACTATTACTCTCTTTTTTATATGTATAAGTACAACCAACCCAATCTCCTATTCGTTCTTTCAGTCTACGAAAGAAAAGTTGAAGTCTCCAGATAGGAGAATAGTCCAGTCCTTGTGATTTCTACATATATCATCCAATTTTCTATTATTAAGTCAAACTCTTTAGTATTAGGAGGTCTATATATTACTATGTTCATTAATTTTTCAGATTCAAATTCTACCGCTATTAGTTCACATTCTGAGTTACTATATTTCTCATATATTTTTCCTTGTTTTTTGTCTTTCCCATATATTGCGGTTCCCCCTTGATTCCTATTTTTTCTATCTGATCTATAAGTTTGGAACCCTTTTATTTGATCATCATTCCCAGTCTCTTGGGAATACCAGGTTTCACTTATATTCATTATATCTATTTTCTTTTCAATTTGGGTTAGTTCTTCTAAGTACTCTATTTTTTCTTTTTGAGTTATTCGTAACTATACCCTGCTCATTCATCACTATGATGGTTTGCGTGTGTTTTTCTCCTTCATTTAATATTGGTAGTAATAAGGATTTTGCCCATGTCTCTTTCCTGTTCTGGTATGTTGTTGTTTTTTTTTCATTTCCAGAAATTCTGACATTAAAAAATCCAACTTTTCCATAATATTTGATCTTCCTTCATCATAATTATTCATTTTGTGTCTGAATCTGCAATTTTCTCCGTTCTGCAATATCCTCTTGCATAATAAATACAGTTATTATCTCTTGAGTAGAATTTCGGAGCTGATGCTTTGAAATTTTTGCTGACACCTCTGCATATCTCATTGGTGGTTTGCTTTTCTCTTTTACCTGATATTCTTGATTTCTCTCTTTATTTGTTTCTTTCTTATTTTGGATTTTATTACTTGGTTGGTTATTTATTTGATTATGATTCATGGCTACAGGGTGCATATATTTGCATTTTTTGTCGAACTTACATCCTTTTCCTTCTTTTAGGTTTTTTACATATTTTTTGGATGCAGATCTCTGCAATCATCCCCATAGCCATCTAAGTATGCACATTTACCATATATTTCATAGTTTTGACATACCTTAGGATGTTTGTAGTAACATCTTTCTCCAAATCTGCAATTCCCTTCTTTCTTTTCAAAAGGTTGCAGATTTTGTCTTTCTTGTCTATCTTTCCCGTCATTGTGTAGATCTGGGTAGAGCCTCTTCGGGATTTGCTTTTCTGTTGTCATATCGTAATTTATTTCTTCGTAGGTATGCTGTTTTATTGCCTCATATGTAGTATCAATGAGTATCTGCATGCATCCACTTTTATCTCGTTCTTTGTTTCCTTATTTTTTTCTGTCATTTCATTTTTTGTTTACTTCTCTTCCGTTTTCCTCTTACTTCTTTTCTTCTTCTTCTCTCTTCCTCTTCTTCTTCATCCTCAACTATTTGTACATTCAATCTTGATTTAATAACATTGTCTATCCATGATAGACATGTTGAACAAAAAATTCTTGTATCTTTTCTTAAATCTTGCATTACCTCAGCACACTGTGGATGGGTCGGAATGTTGCATGCAGCACATTTTCTGATTATTGGTTTTGTGGATTGACTATGCTATACCAAACCTTACACAGTTTGCATGCTTTTGGCATTTCTTCTTTTCCCCTAATGCATCAATTAGGATATTCACAAGATTCACCTTATTCATTTTCTTTGTCGGAATATGTTGGTTTATGTATATTTTCTTTATGAGTCTCTGACCACTTGGATTTTATTTGGAACTTCTTCAATTATTTTCAAGATGTTTTCATTAGATTTGTTCCAGTTTGAAGGTTATATCCTTCTAATATATCTATGAATGCATTTTGTATCTTTTTGGTTAGGACTGTTGCTGATTTCATAGATGAGAAATGCCAGTTCCCTTCCTGCTACCTCATCGTATTGCGAATCTGCCAAGCAAGCTAAATTACGCCACCTTTTCCCGCAGTTGGAACTTACTGCCATCTTGTTCTGATTTCAGTATTACACTTGTTAAACTAACTTAGAAGACGCTTTATCCTACTATT
>NC_087215.1:71933448-71937961 GCF_015104395.2 Macrobrachium nipponense | reverse complement strand
CTGAGAGTTTCCAGCCCTGAGAGAAATTGGCTTATCAACAGCCAATCATGAACGTCGTAAGGGGACTGGCCTAGACATCAGATGCACGGTTTATGTGAATCTACTGTAATGGTGGGACCTATAAGGTCATTCAGAGCTGGAAGGAAAATTGAGGGGAAAATGGAACAATTGTTAGGAGAGAATAAACAGTAAGTTGGAAGAAAGAGAATATAAACAGAGGTACTGTAAGAGGAATGAAAACGGTTACAGCCAGGAGCCGAAGGGACGCTATAAATAGCCTTATGTGTAATACCCGAGGTGCACTGTCGGCATCACCCACCCTACGGAGATGTGAGGTTTCTAACGACTAATTATTTGAGGTTTTCAGTTCCCTTAATGATGATAATGTCTGAGTTCTGAGTTTTTCACATTTTATTTTTAATTCTTTAAATACCGTATTGATCCCTAAAGCTGGAATATTTCTGCAGCATTTCCACAAATCTGGACTCATCTTCCTTTTGGATTCCAAGGCTTCCAGTGGAAAACGCATCTAAAATCACTCGTAAACAGATATGATATTTTCGTCGATATTACAGGACTCGTACATCCATAGTACATACATACATATATACATACACATACACAAACATAAGAGCTGAACATTAATCCTGCCCCCCCCATAAAATTTCTTCCTTTATTCCCTTTCGGATTTCAAGGCTTTCAGTTAAAACTTGTATTTAAAGTTACTAGCAAACAGATGGTATGAGGTTTTTGTCGATATTACAGTACTCGCAAATACATACATACACATACATACACACACACACACACACAGGGGGCATGAACGCTACTCCTGCCCCCTCCCCCCACTCCCCCAAAATATTTCCTCATTATTTCCCTTTCGGAATTCAAGGCTTCCTGTTATGAGTGTCTCTAAAACTATGAGGATTCCGTCGATATTACAGTATTCGCACATACATACTTACATGCATACACACATTTACACAAACATGAACACAGAGAGAGTTCTGCCGCTTTGGGGCAAGACTCCCGATATCAATAATTTACCGAATCATTTCCAATAAAAAGAAGAAAAAAAAAAGAATTCCCGCACTAGAAAAAAAAGCCTCGCATAAACTAACATTAAAGTCTTCAATCTCTAACCAGTCAGCATTTCCCATCCAACCCCCCCCCCCCCACCGTCCCGTCCTATTCCCCCCCCCCCCCCCCCCCCCCCCGTCCCGCCCCCCCAATCAAAAATATAATAAAAATGAAATGGATCGTGAACTGCTCCGGGAAACGGGTCGGCTGATGCAAGTTGGGGCCTAATTAAAAGGACAAATATTATTTTGACTGATTGGTTCTTTTCGTCTACGCACGTCTGGGCGTCGGATTCGGAATGGTTGCGGAATCTAGGAATCGAGGAATATGGGAATATAGGAGATAGTATCTACACAGCAACGATGAATGTTTCATATATATATATATATATATATATATATTATAATATATATATATATATATAATATGTATATGAATAATTATCACATCGAACCGTGATCCATTTATATATCAATTCAAGCTACAAATGTCCTTTAATATCTAAATTCACTTACCTCCAAATGAATTTAGATATTAAAGGACATTTGTAGCTTGAATTGATATATATATGTATATGTATATATATACTATACTATATATATATATATATATATATAGATATATATACATTATATATACATATATATAGTATATATAATGTATATATATCTTTACACACACACACTATATATATATATATATATATATATATATATATATAGTATATATATATATATATATATATATATATAGATTATATATATATATATATATGTATATATAATGTATATATATCTATACATATTTATATATATACATATATATATATATATATATATATATATATATATATATATATATATAATATAATAATCAGGGAGTAAGGGCGAACTCAGAGCACATCACATTCTCATCCAGATCAAGGGCAGGAATTCAGAAGCAGAAGACACAGTATCCATTTATTCCAAGCTTTCGTGATTCATAATCACATCATCAGGAATAAATGGATACTGTGTCTTCTGCTTCTGAATTCCTGCCCTTGATCTGGATGAGTATATATAATATATATGTATATAAATATATATATATATATATATATATATATATATATATATATATATATATGTGTGTGTGTGTGTGTGTGTGTGTGTGTGTGTGTGTGGTGTGTGTGTGTGTGATAAAGTAATTAAGAGATGCTCAGAGGTGCTGTTCGACTTTTGAGATGTTTATAATTTGTTTTATAATCTAGAATATTCTCCAACTTTATGTTTCGCAGAAGAAAAGAAGAAAATTACAGTAATTAAAGGATCCGCTTTAGTTTTAATAAAGTTTCTTACGCAGCTTCATTTAAAGTTATATTTATAAAAGTTATAATGTTGAAAATGTTATATAATTCGGTTCTATGTTATCTGGTTTTATTTTTTTATCTGGTTTTTTATGTTATTTAGTTTTAGATTTTTTATTTTATTTTTTATGAGTGATTGATTTTATAGGTTTTAGGCAAAATGCCAAGCACTGTGATTTTGTTACACCGTGTCTAAATGATATAACTAGAATCTCACAAACACTTAGTGATAAAGCTGGAATTTCATAAACATTTAGTGGTAAAACTGGAATCATGTAAATATCTAGTGATAAAACTGGAATCTTATAAACACTTAGTGATAAAGCTGGAATATCATGAACATCTAGTGATAAAACTGGAATCTTGTAAACATCTGGTGATAAAACTGGAATTTCATGAACAACTAGTGATAAAACTGGAATCTCGTATACATCTGGTGATAAAACTGGAATTTCGTAAACATTTAGTGATCAAATTGGAATCATGTAAACATTTAGTGATAAAGCTGGAATCTCATAAACATTTATAATCATAAAACTGAAACCTAACAAACATTTAGAACGATAAAACTGAAATCTCGAAAAAAATCAGAATGATAAAACTGGAATCCCATATAAATTTCTTGAATGACAAAACAGGAATCTCGTATATATTTAGTGACAAAACTAGAATTTCGGAAATATATAGTGAGAAAACTGGAATATCATAAACGTTTGCAAAGACAAAGTTTGAGTCCCATAAGCGTTTGGGAAGACAATGCCAGAGCCTCGTCTTAAGCTTCCAGAATGGCAAATCTGGAGTCTGCTGCAGAACCTCCAAAATCTGACATCTCATCATCGACTTCATGACGAAGACCCTGGAAGTTTCAAACGTTCACGAAATTACCGGAGTCTCGCGAACGTTTGGGAAGGAAATGTTCCAGTCTGCGGTAGAGTGTTCAACATTAAGTCTGACTAATTCATCGGTTAATATCTAATCATTCAATTACTCTGGTTACCAGATCTTGTCAGTCGCCGCTTCCCCGTCTTCTAAATTTATTCCTTGATCAGTTATTTATATTTCTCCGATAATTATCAACGATAACTCAGATGTTCCTTTCTTTAAAGAAACGTAAAAATGGACGTTTTCAAGATGTCTTTCGACGTAATAGGGAAGCATTAATTCTACTCGTAAACGTTCCGAGATGCATTTTTATACATCTGAGGTAAAACATATTTTGAATATATAATGAAAAGGAGGGAAAATTTTTATTTTATTTTTTTATTTATTATTTGTTTTTTTTAGAACTGGACTCTGTCATTCTCATATAAATCCCTTATTGAGACCAACGAGAATTTTGTACATACTTTATCCAGATATGAATTGCGATGGTAATATTTATACCAAGGGCAGAAAAAAAACAATCATTCCAACTTTGATCTTCCTCACAAGACCGTAAAGAAAAAAACTCTCTCTCTCTCTCTCTCTATCTCTCTCTCTCTCTCTCTCTCTCTCTCTCTCTCTCTCTCTCTCTCTCTGTCGAATACTACATCAAGGGGAAGGAAGAAAGAGATATAGGGGATTAAAAAGAATCAGGAATTTGGGATCTTAAAAGCTTAAGAAGAGAGAGAGAGAGAGAGTAGGTTTCTACCCGGTGCCGCACAACATATATATATATATATATATATATATATATGATATATATATATATATATATATATGTGTGTGGTGTGTGTGTGGTGTGTTGTGTGTGTGTGTTGCGTGTGTTGTGTGTGTTGTGTGTGTGTATACCCTTTTCACACGTCACCGTCATTATGCTTACTTAGAAATATTAATTAATATCCAGTTCACTAAACCTTGGGAATAACTTCATGACTTTATATTCTATCAATACTATAAATAAATAAATAAATGTATACCACACACACTCACACACACACACCACACATACACACATATATTATATATATATATATATATATATATATATATATATATATATATCACTATATATATAATCATTAAGCTACAAATGTCGTTTAATATCCATTGTGTCTCGAACCCTCAACACAGCACCCTCCAACGACTCCAGTGAACGTTATAAACCAA
>NC_087215.1:71918448-71925948 GCF_015104395.2 Macrobrachium nipponense | reverse complement strand
AGACGATCTTTAAAGCAGAATAGGGAGCCAATCTTACTCGGGTTATTTGATATTAATTTTAATTTTTAAGCATGGAATTTTTTTTTTCCCCCACCTTCATAATTTGAGTGAGTTTCTTTGACAGTTTCAGTTTGGAAATATAAGAATCGAGGCATACATGAGTTTCTTTGGACGTCAAAACAATCGGTGGTACTGGTTTTCAGATATTTAGTTAAAATTTTGTTAATTATTTTCTGAACTAAGTCTTTGGGATATGAATTTTGTTGGAAAAAAGATAGTAAAAATTCTATTTCCCTATGAAAAATGTCCCAACTCGAAGAGTACTTCAAGGCTCTATGAACTAAAGTGGAGATAGTGTTAAGTTTTAAAACTTCTTTGGCAGGAGCTGTAAAATTATTGGCTAGACCAGTATACGTTTTTTTCCCATAGACAGCTGTATTAAATTGATGGTCAATTCTGTTAACGCAAATGTCTAAGAATGGTAGACAATTTTCCTTTTCCTCTTCTATAGTAAACTTGATATTAGTGTGTTGTAAATTAATATACTGTAGGAATTCTGCTGCCTGCCATTGATGCTTAAAAGGGCGAAGGTATCGTCAACGTACCTTCTATAAAACATAGGTTTAAAAGCTGAAAGAACAAGATTCTAAGAATTTCTGTTCCAGATGAGACATAAAAAAGTTAGCAAATAGGGGGCCCAAAGGGGAACCCATAGCCACACCATCCACTTGAGAGTATAGTTTTTGGTTAAAAATAAACATAGAGTCTTGTACTGCGAGTTCTAAAAGTTGCTTAAAAAGCAATTTACTAAAACCATGAAAAATATATTCTTCGTCAGGAAATACTTTTTCAATGATAATGTCAATAGTTTCGTTAAGTGGGATATTTGTGAATAAAGATTCCACATCAAAACTAGCCATATATAAAAATCACCATCTTGGTTGATAATTTGATTTTGAAACTCAAACCCGTTTTTAAAAATATACTGATTGGAAACATGCTCACTCAATAAGGACACGACAAATTTTGAAATTGAGAAGGATGGACTATTATAGGCAGCCATAATCGGTCTAATTGGTATATTGGATTTATGAACCTTAGGAAGGCCATATAAGATACTGAAGGCGTAGCCAGTAACAAACAGTTTCTGATAAGTATTTTCATCTATGACGTTATCTGTCTTTAATTTTCTCAGAAATCTTTTAACCTTATCTTCCCTCTTATAGATATCTAAAAAATAAAATGCAAATGCGATATTGCCAATGCGATATTGCAGCCACATGAGGTATAGATTTAGAACTGGCTAGAGATTAAGTAGACCAGAGCATTCAAATATCAAAAATCATGCCATCAAATGTAAGATCGAAGTCAAGAAACAGCACTTCTCCATTTTAGGTTACAATAAGGACTCTGAGTATTTAACAACACTCGAGTCATTATTTATTAAAAGACTTGTTCCCTCATTGAATAGCGGTAGTTCATCGTCTCCGCTATACCTGGCATAGTCTTCTTTCTGACCTCAATCTCAATTCTAGTCATTCTCTCCTCCTTTCTTAGCGAATGGTTGGTGTTTAGTAGTCGTGTTTTAATGTTCTTATTTCACTTTTGTTTTAACTTTGAATTATGCTAATTTTTGAAATTATAATTTTTAAATTCAAAATTTTAGATTGTAATTTTTATTTGTATTTTGCTTTTATTAATTTAAAATGTACTTTTACTTTTAACAGACTGATGATGCACAAAGTTCCTTGTGCGAAACGTTTCTTTACGAATAAACCCTTTTAACTCTTCTGTGTCTTCGGCTTTCCTGAAGTTATGAATGTATATGGAAGTTCCTGCATATCTGGATGTCCCCGTGATGTTGCGGCACCTGTTCTTCGTTTTCGCTTTTCGCCTTCCGCCTAACGACTCCGCAAGATTCACCACTTTTCACAACTACTGAAGCACCGATACCCTGCAGTTTACGTTGTCTACCTCGAGAAAACTCGAGAAAACATCCCTCAAGCTCCAGGAAGCCAGATGTGATTTGGAGTTCCTGCAATATTGTGAACTGAATGATGTCTACCCCAGATTCGTCCGTTTTAAGCTTTACAAGTCCTCGCTTTACTCCACGGAATTCTACAAGGAAGCACTGAGTACACTCCTTCGCAAGGAAATTGATACGAAGCAAGCTGCCATACAGAAACTCGATACCAGTGTTACTCAACTCAGGAATATATTGCATAATGATCTATCAATTTTGGACGCTTATTATTTCAAAAACTGTTTACCAAATATATTAATGATTTTGTATCCAGTATTTATCAACGTCACCAAAAGAAAACTCGGAACTTGGGTGTTGTTACTCCTGTTTTTAACCATAGAAACAACTGTATTTTTAATTTTCTAAACTATGTCTTGTCAAAGAGAGAAGAGTTTCTATTGTCTTTTGGTCTTGACTTTTGCTTGCCTTCCTTTAGACCTGACTATGCCAGATTCTTTTATCCATTTAATTTGAAGTGCTGTTCAACGACTTATAAAGTTGGACATAGATAAAACATCAGTAACTTGCAACAAAAAATATCTGCTTTGGTCCACAAAACTTATTCACAGCCTAAACAAAAATCTCATGGGACCCTTTTTTCAGAAAAGATTATTTAAAGTATACTTTTGGCCTTAAGAAAACGTGAAGACTTGGTAATGTAAGCCGGACAAGGGCAAAGGCGTAGTTTTAGTAAATTAAAATGATTACATAACTAAAATGGAAAATTATACTTGCAGATACCACGAAATTCAAACATCATGGTGATCTAATTTTTTAGATATCTATAAGAGGGAAGATAAGGTTACAGATTTCTGAGAAAAATTAAAGACAGATAACGTCATAGATGAAAATACTTATCAGAAACTGTTTGTTACTGGCTACGCTTCAGTATCTTATATGGCCTTCTAAGGTTCATAAATCCAATATACAATTAGACCGATTATGGCTGCCTATAATAGTCCATCCTTCTCATTTCAAAAATTTGTCGTGTCCTTATTGAGTGAGCATGTTTCCAATCAGTATATTTTAAAAAACGGGTTTGAGTTTCAAAATCAAATTATCAACCAAGATGGTGATTATATATGGCTAGTTTTGATGTGGAATCTTTATTCACAAATATCCCACTTAACGAAACTATTGACATTATCATTGAAAAAAAGTATTTCCTGACGAAGAAAATATATTTTTCATGGTTTTTAGTAAATTGCTTTTTAAACAACTTTTAGAACTCGCAGTACAAGACTTTATGTTTATTTTTAACCAAAAACTATACTCTCAAGTGGATGGTGTGGCTATGGGTTCCCCTTTGGGCCCCCTATTTGCTAACTTTTTTATGTCTCATCTGGAACAGAAATTCTTAGAATCTTGTTCTTCAGCTTTTAAACCTATGTTTTATAGAAGGTACGTTGACGATACCTTCGCCCTTTTTAAGCATCAATGGCAGGCAGCAGAATTCCTACAGTATATTAATTTACAACACACTAATATCAAGTTTACTATAGAAGAGGAAAAGGAAAATTGTCTACCATTCTTAGACATTTGCGTTAACAGAATTGACCATCAATTTAATACAGCTGTCTATGGGAAAAAAACGTATACTGGTCTAGCCAATAATTTTTACAGCTCCTGCCAAAGAAGTTTTAAACTTACACTATCTCCACTTTAGTTCATAGAGCCTTGAAAGTACTCTTCGAGTTGGGACATTTTTCATAGGGAAATAGAATTTTTTACTATCTTTTTTCCAACAAAATTCATATCCCAAAGACTTAGTTCAGAAAATAATTAACAAAATTTTAAACTAAAATATCTGAAAAACCAGTACCACCGATTGTTGACGTTCCAAAGAAACTCATGTATGCCTCGATTCCTTATATTTCCAACCTGAAACTGTCAAAGAAACTCACTCAAATCATTGAAGGTGAAATTCCATGCTTAAAATTAAAATTAATATCAAATAACCCGAGTAAGATTGGCTCCCTGTTCTGCTTTAAAGATCGTCTGCAGCCTTTTATGAGGTCTAATGTTGTGTATAAATTTACGTGCCCAGGATGTCCTGGTATTTTACGTTGGTTATCTACCAAGAGGCTGTTGCAAAAATGCGATATTGCAGCCACATGGGGTATAGTTTTAAGAACTGGCTAGAGATTAAGTAGACCAGGAGCATTCAAATATCAAAAATCATGCCATCAAATGTAAGATCGAAGTCAAGAAACAGCACTTCTCCATTTTAGGTTACAATAAGGACTCTGAGTATTTAACAACACTCGAGTCATTATTTATTAAAAGACTTGTTCCCTCATTGAATAGCGGTAGTTCATCGTCTCCGCCTTACCTGGCATAGTCTTCTTTCTGACCTCAATCTCAATTCTAGTCATCTCTCTCCTCCTTTCTTAGCGAATGGTTGGTGTTTTAGTAGTCGTGTTTTAATGTTCTTATTTCACTTTTAACTTTGAATTATGCTAATTTTTAAACTATAATTTTTAAATTCAAAATTTTAGATTGTAATTTTATTTGTATTTTGCTTTATTAAAATTTAAAATGACTTTTATTTAATTTTTAAACAGACTGATGATGCACAAAGTTCCTTGTGCGAAACGTTTCTTTATGAATAAACCCTTTTAACTCGTCATGTGTCTTCGGCTTTCCTGAATGTATATATATATATATATATATATATATATTATATATATATATATATATATATATATATACATACGTATATACTATTACATGTATTATATGTATACATATATATACATATATACATCCTATACTTACATACTATATATATATATATATATATATATATATATATATATATATATATATATATATATATATATATATATATATATATATATATATATGTGCAGAGCTCTCACTGCATCCCCAAAATTTAACAAATTTAAAAAGTAGACACTAAATGCATTGCATTTAAAAACTAATTGGCATTTGCTAATAATGCTGAACAGTTGCTATAAAGAGAATCTGAAGTCATAAAAAAAACATGAGAGAATATACAAAGAAATTTTGAAGTAAAAAAAAAAAAAAAAAAAAAAAAAAAACTGTTCCTACCCATTCACCTTCAAGGCCCCGACCCCCGAAGTACAAAACATCATATTTGCGGAACAATGAATGAAGGGCTTATTCCAGGAATATTAATTGTGCGTTCCATACAGAATGACAACGCATAACCCAATGGGCGTTTCTTCCCCGAAAGCGACAATCGGGACTGTCCCAGTAATGGCACAGTAATGGTCTCTTTTCAGAAGGCAAAAGGGTGATGAACACGGAACTGGAAATGGTTCGTAGTTAACTAATTAAGAAACTCATAAAAAAAACAAGACATTTAAGTTAAATAGCAACTCTCCACGTATTGCAAATAAAATCTCATCCATAGTCATTATAAACTTACTACGATGTATTGTAAACAAATATGTATATATATATATATATTATATATATATATATATATATATATTATACCTATATATTTTTACGTATGAGCCCGGCCTTGAGAGAGGCTCGATACGTAAACAGAAATAATTGAGGGAGAACAAGATGGAATTACTTGAACTTACCGTAAACCTGATTATTAGTGAATATTTACTCTAGAGCAACAGGTCGCCAGAAACTCAGCTAAATACTTTACAGCTATTTATTTACAAAAGGCTCGTACTGGCCTGGAGAAAAGTAAATGCAGCGTCCACACGTTGGGACTTATAATCTCTCACAAATGGATAATAGCTGTCTCAAAATGGAATTCATACAAGCTGGTTTCATAAACTTGGGTATTGCAACACTTGCGGGCAGAGAGACTGGGCACGTGACTCAGGGAATCTGGAAAAAGAATCCCAGATTAAACAAGATAAAAGAAAAAAGGATTTATTGCCCAATTTCAATTGTTTAGTTCTCTAACACTGGGGAGAAGGAACTTTAATGTTTCACTGAGGTATGCAATGACTTCATTTGTCTGGGACGATCACACAAGGGGAAGCATGCGGCCATGAGGCAGTGAGAGGGAACAAAAGGATGGAGTTCTTTTTGGTTGGAAATTGAATTGAAAATGAGGATCAAATAGATAATAGGATGTAAGGGACTAGCAATATGCTGTTTCACAAGACGTACCTCCTGGAGGCCATGTTCAGTATGGACCTTTGTAGAAAATGCGGCCTGGCTTTGTCTTAGGACTGGGTCTATTGGTGCGCCACTACTGCCATGGATAGGCCTAAATGGAAGGCAGGTGGTCGAACATCCGTCCGAGGTCAACGTCTGGAGACGACTGGGGCAGATCGCAGGTGGTTTGCTTGGGTGTTGGGAGTTAGCTTAACCCCCCACGTGCAGGGCAAATCCTGGAAACAGAACATACAGCCAGCAGATGGGTTCACAGGAAAAGAGCTAAGATATAGGCCTAAGAAGTGCCAGTCTGCCTACATCCTTCCCTTCGAGATATGTCCCTAAAGCTGACAAAAGACTATATTCTCCCTTCTCACAGGAAATTCTTAACCTGGACGGCTAGCGTTGGTTTCCCGCCCAAATCAGCTGATATTTGGAGGAAGATGGCTGCCGTTTTACAAATCAAACTAATTAATTAATTGCTGGGATGACGAAACGATCTATAAACGTCAAAATATATATATATATATATATATACATATATATATATATATATAATATAAGTATATACATATATATATATAGATATATATATTTATGAGTTCCTCATTGGGCAAGTGGATTACGTGCTAGCCTACCGATTCGGTAGTCCGGAGTTCGATTCCCCGCTCAGCCAAACGTGGAATCAGAAAAAATCATTTCTGGTGATTAGAAACTTATTTCTCGATATATTGTGGTTCGGATCCCACAATAAGCCCCATACGAGGGTACCGCCGTCAGTGCACCACTGTAGGCATTACTTAAGGTTCTTTTCAGTGTGCCTTTGCCCCCTAGCTGCAACCCTTTTCGTTTCTTTTACCGTAACTCCTTTCATATTCTCTTACTTCCATCTTACTTTCCACCCTCTCCTAACAATTGATTCATAATGCAATTGCTCTGAGGTTTTCCTTCTGTTACACCTTTCAGACCTTTTACTGTCAATTTCCGTTTCAGTGCTGAATGACCTCATAGGCCCCACTGCTACTATATTCAATTCAATTCCATGCCCGCATTAAGCTCTAGGTCCCCCGTTGCTAGGTAGCCAACTGGTTCCTAGCCACGTCAAAATATCTAGTCCTTCGGGGCAGCCATGGGAGAGCTGTTCATCAGCTCCTCAGTGGTCTGGTTAAACTAAGGTATACTTAACTTTTCGCGAACAGATATAATGCAGTGGAATGACACACAAAATTATGACCAAAGGCCAAGCGCTGGGACCTATAGAATGAGGCCATTCGGCGCTGAAAGCGAAACTGACAGTAAAAAAAAAAAAAAAAGTTTTACATTTGTAATAGGAGGAAAACCTCGCATTTGCACGATGATAC
>NC_087215.1:71903448-71913448 GCF_015104395.2 Macrobrachium nipponense | reverse complement strand
GAAAGTATCACTCATTGATGTCGCAATTACCATGGGACACCAGAGTTGAAGAGAAGAGAGGGAAAAAGGGAAAAAAATGGAATAAGTATCAAGATCTGAAAATAGAAATAGAATGATATGGGATATGCCAGTGGAAATCGTACCCATAATCATAGGAGCACTAGGCACGATCCCAAGATCCCTGAAAAGGAATCTAGAAAAACTAGAGGCTGAAGTAGCTCCAGGTCTCATGCAGAAGAGTGTGATCCTAGAAACGGCACACATAGTAAGAAAAGTGATGGACTTCCTAAGGGAGGCCAGGATTGCAACCCGGAACCCCACACTATAAATACCACCCAGTCGAATTGGAGGACTGTGATAGAGCAAAAAAAAAAAAATAATAATAATAATAATAATAATAATGACGAACATAATCTTACATCGAAATGTTCTAAGCCTTTATATGTTATAGTCGCAGTTTTTCTTTGAAATAATAATGAAATAAAATAATAATTAATTAAAATAAATAAGAATAATAATAATAATAATAATTAATAATAATATAATAATAATAATAATAATAATAATAATAATAATATAATAATAATAATTAACCCTCACTCCATTTCAAATCTAATTTGTTTTAATAATAATAATAATAATAATAACTAATTAATAATAATAATAATTAATAAAATAATAATAAAATAATAATAAATTTCCCCTTCACCTTTCAAATTCCTAAGGCTTTGTAATAATAATAATAATAATAATAATAATAATAATAATAATAATAATAATAATAATAATAATAATAATAAATTTCCCCTTCACTCCATTTCAAAATTCTAAGTGCTTAATATAATAATAATAATACATAATACTATTAATAATATATAAAAAATAATAAAATAATAATAAATTTCCCCTTCACTCCATTTCAAATCCCTGTGTTTGACTGACATTTTCATTTTTATATATTCACTTTATTTAAAAGTGATGACGATGGTGCTTGCATCTGGGAGTTCCTAAAGGCAAGTTTTAGCTCCTGGGTCCCTGACTCTTTTTCCCCAAAAGCTGCCTTCGGCAATAACAAGCCACCGACATGTCCACATCAGCCTGAAACTGAAACTGCCCGTGGAATGGAACTGGAGTATAAGATTTAGGTCAAAGGCCAAGCGCCGGGACCTGTTATCAGGTCATTTAGCGCTGAAAGGGAGGAGGTTTCAAATGTAAAAGGAGGTTTCAAAGTTGAAAGGAGGAGGTATCAAAGGTAAAAGGAGGAGGTTTCAAAGGTAAAAGGAGGAGGTTTCAAATGTAAAAGGAGGTTTCAAAGTTGAAAGGAGGAGGTTTCAAAGGTAAAAGGAGGTTTCAAAGTTGAAAGGAGGAGGTTTCAAAGGTAAAAGAAGGAGGTTTCAAAGGTAAAAGGAGGTTCCAAAGTTGAAAGGAGGAGGTTTCAAAGTTGAAAGGAGGAGGTTTCAAAGGTAAAAGGAGGTTTCAAAGTTGAAAGGAGGAGGTTTCAAAGTTGAAAGGAGGAGGTTTCAAAGGTAAAAGGAGGTTTCAAAGTTGAAAGGAGGAGGTTTCAAAGTTGAAAGGAGGAGGTTTCAAAGGTAAAAGGAGGTTTAAAAGTTGAAAGGAGGAGGTTTCAAAGGTAAAAGGAGGAGGTTTCAAAGGTAAAAGGAGGTTTCAAAGTTGAAAGGAGGAGGTTTCAAAGTTGAAAGGAGGAGGTTTCAAAGGTAAAAGGAGGAGGTTTCAAATGTAAAAGGAGGTTTCAAAGTTGAAAGGAGGAGGTTTCAAAGGTAAAAGGAGGAGGTTTCAAAGGTGTAACAGGAAGAAAACCTCAAAGCAGTGGCACTACGAAACAATTGCTAGCAGAGGGTGGAAAGTCAGACGGGAAGAAAGAGAATATGATCGCAGGTACAATAGCAGTAATGAAAGCAGTTACTGGCCGTAGGGACGTTGCAACGAACCTTAATTAATGCCTACAGTGCTCTGCGTGAGGTGCACTGAGGGCGCTATCCACCCACGGGATGCACGTGGAATGGTTAGAAATATAACGGTTCATTCGATATATAAAATAATGAGACACTGGTCACAATGCAGTGGTCGAAATTGGAATAACTTTATCCTACAGCCAATCATCAACGTCGAACTCTCTCTCTCTCTCTCTCTCTCTCTCTCTCTCTCTCTCTCTCTCTCTCTCTCTTCCACTTCAAACTCCTCCAAGGAACCTCAGATGAGGAGAGCCTGTTGTAGCTTATTGTGAGGACTGAAGTCGTAGTTGTTGAACAACAATAGGACTGAGTAGAGACTCATACATTTACAGAGCGAATTTTAAACACGCCCTTTTAATCTGGCCCAGATTATTCGAGGGAGAGACGCAAATGACAACGGAGTACTTCGGCAGCTATGCTAATTGAGCCGTCGCATTCGTCAAAAACGCCTAAATTCCTCCGGGTGCTGGGGGTATCTATGCTAATCACTCTAACGTTTGTAGTGTCTCCTCTCTTTACGCGTTAGCTTTTCAAATTCTAATCATGCGTATGAGTGATTTTTAAATCCTATTAACTGGGGGGATATTCAGATTCTGATCTATTTTGGAGGGAACTGCGCCCACCAGAATGCTACTGGTTAAATGCTACGGACAAAGGTAAACGGGCAGAGAACTAAATGCCTTTATCCAGCCCCGCCCCGAAATAGACAGATATGTATATGAAAGGTCACGCAAAACTAAGTGCCTTTATCCAGCTCGGACCCGAATTGAGAAATATGCTTAGAAGCCTGAAATGTCACGGAAAACTGAATCCTTTTCCTCAGCCTGGACCCAAAATAGAGAGATATGTCTATAGAAGCCTAAGAGGGGTCATGGAAAACTGAATGCCTTCATCCAGCCCCAACCCGAAATGAGAAATATTCTTAGTGGCCTGAAAGGTCACAGAAATCTAAATGCCTTTATCCAGCCCGGACCCGAAATTGAGAAATATGCATAGAAGCCTGAAAGTTCACAGAAAACTGAATGCCTTTATCCAGCCCGGACCCGAAATTGAGAAATATGCATAGAAGCCTGAAAGTTCACGGAAAAATGAATGCCTTTATCCAGCCCGGACCTGAAATTGAGAAATATGCATAGAAGCCTGAAAGTTCACGGAAAACTGAATGCCTTTATCCAGCCTGGACCCGAAACTGAGAAATATACATAGAAGCCTGAAAGTTCACGGAAAACTGAATGCCTTTATCCAGCCCGGACCCGAAATTGAGAAATATGCATAGAAGCCTGAAAGTTCACGGAAAACTGAATGCCTTTATCCAGCCTGGACCCGAAACTGAGAAATATACATAGAAGCCTGAAAGGTCACGGAAAACTAAATGCCTTCATCTAGCCCGGACCCAAAATTGAGAAATATTCATAGAGGCCTGAAAGGTCACGGCAAACTGAATGCCTTTATCCAGCCCAGACCCGAAATTGAGAAATATCTATAGAAGCCTGAGATGATCATGGAAAATTGAATGTCTTTATCCAGCCCAGACCAGATTCAGAGAAATGTAGACGTGGATAGAAAACAGACAGAAGTCTTTGGCGGTCAGAAAAATCGAGATCAAATTCACAAAGCAATATTGACTTTTGAATCTAATATAGAACCGGGATCCTCTATAATATAGACCCAAAGTCT
This sequence comes from Macrobrachium nipponense, assembly GCF_015104395.2. NCBI lineage: Eukaryota > Metazoa > Arthropoda > Malacostraca > Decapoda > Palaemonidae > Macrobrachium > Macrobrachium nipponense. The sequence goes on along the minus strand of NC_087215.1, from coordinate 71,909,798 downwards.
TCTATAATATAGACCCGGATCCTCTATCTTTTTGTCTCGGATATCCTGTAAGCTTTCCCCACCCGCCTTGTGGATTCAGGTCCTTTAAACTGCCATTTCACGGTTATCCTTCGTTCCGGGCCATATCCTGCCTGCCAGCAGACCCTGTCGGCAGCATCAAATTCCGCTCTCGCAACATGCAAGGCAACGATATTCGGAGAGGGTGTTCGCGTCAAAAGCTGAGAGTAAGAGTTTCTTTAAGTTTTGTGAATGGTGTCGGCAAACAATGCGTTTTATCTTCAAATACACCCTGAATATACGCGCGTATACTTGTCAATATAGGACAAAAATCACGAGAATATATATATATATATATATATATATATATATATATATATATATACACATCATGTGTATATGTGTTCTCCTAACATCTGTTAGCCAAGGTATTATTGAGGGGGGGGAGGGGCAGGGTGGAGGACAGACCCACAGTTACATAAGAACACCATAGATACCTCAAAATCTATCAACTTTAAGACAAACCCCCCCAACACCACTGACCCCCCCACCCCCCCACACTCACACCCCCATCCCCCAATTCAGACGACGACGGAGGCGGATTCCACTTGCAAAGTTATTTTTTTTTTCTTTTTCAGACCTCATATTTTAATTTCAAATTTGGGATCCGACTTTGGGCCACGACACCACCCTCCTCCTCTCCTTTCCCCCTTCCCCAAACCCTCCCCCCGCCCACCCCCCACGCTGGAACATAACCGATGGAAAAAAAAAATAGCCGATAAGAAAAAGAAGAAGAGAAGAAGAAGAAGAAGAAGTGGTCTCTGCAATTTCGTCAGGAATGTTGAGTTACGTCGGAGTAGGCGATGTAAGTCTTATAGGAATTTCATATTTTATATATATACATATATATAGTATATAATATATATATATATATATATATATATATATATATATATATAAACAGATTTCAGAGTATTGAGGAATGCGGTTTCTGAAAAATTGCTCTCCTGAAGTTGATACGAAGTTTTAATCTATGGAAAAACTCGACCGCCATCTTTTAAAGAAGGACTTGTTGGATACCAAGCTTCCCGAAGAATTTAAATCCGATTTGAAATAGTAGTACACGTAGCATAACTTATTCAGTCGGTATCTTTCCAGGTTAATGACGTCGGAACTGGAACTGGAAATATGGCATTTAGGCCAAAAGGTCCATGGAACTGATTTAAAATATATTACATAGCATAACTTATTCAAAGTCAGTTTCGTTCCAGGTTAATCACATAGGAACTGGAAATATAAAATTGAGGCCATGACGCCTACGAAACTTATTTAAAATAGAATACATAGCATGACTTATTCAAAGACACTTTCGTTGCCAGGTTAATTACATAGGAACTGCAAATATAAAAACATAAAAACTATGGCCAAGACGTTCTAATGAAACTGAATTTAAAAACCTATGCAAGCACGACTAATTCAAAGTCAAGTTCCATTCAGGAAATAATTAAAACCATTAGAAATCAGGAGATATTAAAACCTAAGGCCAAGACGTCTATGAAACATTTAAAATGATTCATCGCAAATAACTTATTCAAAGTCATTGTTTCGTTCAGGTTAATCACGTATGAACCGGAAATTATAAAATATGGAGGAGGCCACGACGTTCTATGAAACGTGAATTCGAAATAGATTACATACGTTTGACTTATTCAACGTTCCATTTTCGTTCCAGGTTAATTACATAGGAACTGCAAATATAAAAACTAGGCCATTAATCACGTATGAACTGGAAATATAAAATTGAGACCAAGACGTCTATGAAACTAATTCGAAATAGATTACATAGCATGACTTATTCAAAGTCAGTTTCGTTCCAGATTAATTACATAGGAACTGCAAATATAAAAACTAGGCCAAGACGTCTATGAAACTTATTCAAAATGGAATACATAGCATTGCTAATTCAAAGTCAGTTTCGTTCAAGGTTGATTACGTATGAACTGAAATTAGAGCAAAAATGTTAGGCCACAGGCCAAGCCCATGGGAGGAACTATGGCGAGGTCATTCAACGCCGGAAAGGAGAGTGGGCGAAAAGAAGGTTTTTGAAAGGTGGAACAACTGTCAAGAAAGGATTAAGGAAGGCAAGATGGAAGTAAGAGACTATTCAAACGTGAACACTGGGGAGGAACACCGTTCAAGTGTTCGAAAACATTCGTTTTAATGTTTTACGTAATAACATCATTTACATGATTGTGTACTTGTGTACTTTAACCTAGCCACCTGGGGGGGCAACCAAGTCCTTATGGGTGCCGGTCCCAAGCCGGGGATAAATAGGGAGGGTTGGTGTCAGGGAGGGTTGGTGTCAGGAAGGGCATCCGCTGTAAAAATTCTGTGCCAAAACCAAAAACAAAATGGAATGAGCCGAAATGTGGAAAGAGGTAATGCTAGGGCGTACTCCGTAAACGACGCACAGAGACATCGCCCTAACTCTGTTGTAAGGCGAGGGCTACTGCATCAGGAGCGGGTGCAGCTAAAGAAGCGAGCTCACATTGGGTTCAGAGTATGTCAGCTAAATGTTGGGTCCATGACTGGGAGAGGTAGAGAATTGGCTGACTTGATGAGAGAAAAGAAAAGTAGATGTGTGTGTGCAAGAAACGCGGTGAAACGGAAATAAAGCTAAAGATTGGGAGATGGATATAAGCTATATTATAGTGGAGCAAATAAACAAGGTAGAAATGGAGTTGGCATAGTACTGTCTAGTGAACTAAAGAACTCGGTAATAGAATGCATAGAAAGAAATGACCGTATCATCAGATTGAAGATATGTTATGGAGGAGAGATTCGAATATTATAAGCGCATATGCACCACAAGTTGGTTGCACAGAAGAAGAGAAGGGAAATTTCTGGAGAGGACATGGATGGAATAATGCAAGAACTGGAAGAGCATAGAGGGGTGATAGTTGGGGCAGATTTGAATGGCCATGTCGGAAGTGAAAATGAGGAGATTGGGCGGGATGCATGGGGGCCCATGGAATTGGGGAGAGAAACCCAGAAGGAGAGAGTGTAGTGGACTTTGCTGTGCATTCGACATGGCAATAGTAAACACATTCTTTGAGAAGAAAAGGGAAACACCTAATAACATATAGGAGTGGGGGAGGAAGATTCTCCCAGATAGACTATTTCTTGTATAAAAGGCTATAAATCTGGTGGAGGTCAAGAAACTGCAAAGTTATTCCAGGCGACCATGTAGCCCCCCCAACACAGGCTGCTATGTATGGACTTGAAGTTGAAAAGGGAAAGAAAAACCAAGCTAAAGGGATAAGGAAAATTAAATGGTACGAATTACAGAAGGAAGGGATAAGAAGAGAGAGTTTAAGAGGAGGGTTTTGGAGGATATTGATATAGGGATTGAAGATGTTCAAGAATGGTGGGCACGAAATGCAGCAGTAATAAGAAGGCATGGAAAGGAGCTGCTAGGAGAGACATCTGGTATCATATGGGAAGAAAAGGAGAGTTGGTGGTGGATGAAGACATTGAGAAAGTAGTAAAAGATAAGAAGGAGGCAAAGAAAAGATGGAAGAGTCACAGTCAGTGGAAGACAGAAATAGGTACAGAGAGAAAAACAAGGTGGTGAAAAAGGTGGTAGCCCAAGCTAAAGCAAAGTCGTATGATGATGTGTATAATGAGGCTGGGGACAAAGGAAGGATTAAAGAAGATGATCAAGCTATCAAAGGCTAGAAATAAGAGCACCAAAGATATAACACATATCAAACAAATAAAGGATCAAGAGGGTGTAGTGCTTAGAAAGGAGGAGACATTGTGAAGAGATGGAAAGAATATTTTCGAACAGTTGTTAAATGAAGAAAATAATAGACTAATAAGAGAGGATGGGCAAGTGAACATTGGCATGGTAATGAGGTTTTCTAGGCAAGAGGTACTAAATGCCACTGAAGAAGATGAAGAATGAAGCAACCGGACCAGACATGATCCCGGTGGAGGCATGGAAAGCATTAGGAGATGAAGGAGTGGATATACTGTACGATCTTATGATAAAAGATCCTTGAACAGGAAAAGATACCAATGATGGCGTGGGAGTATATTGATCCCAATTTTTAAAGGGAAAGGCGATGTCCAAGAGTGTGGTAACTTATAGGGGTCATTAAATTGCTGTCCCACACTTTGAAGATACTGGAAAGGATGATAGATGCTAGACTGAGAGAAGAAGTACAAATAGGTAAAGAGGCAGATGGGATTTATGAAGGTAAGGGAACAACAGATGGTATATTTTGTCTGAGGCAAATAATGGAGAAATTCGGGGAAAGACAAAGGGACCTACATATGGTATTCATTGACCTTGAAAAGGCTTATGACCGAGTCCCGAGACAAGAGTATGGAGGAGCCTGAGGGCGAGGATGGTGCCAGAGAAGTATGTGCGATTGATACAAGAGATGTACCGGAATGTATTTACCAGAGTTGAGGAGCAGTGTTGGGGAGACAGAAGGTTTTTGAGGTGAGAGTAGGATTACACCAGGGGTCGGCTCTGAGCCCATTTATCTTTAACATAGTGATGGATGTTATAATAGAGGAAGTAAGGGAGACAGTACCATGGAACATATTGTATGCGGATGATATTGTTCTGTGTGCAGAGAGCAGGGAAGATCTGGAAGTGAAATTGGAAAGATGGAGACAAGTACTGGAGGACAGAGGAATGAGAATAAGTAGATCCAAGACAGAATATGTGTACCACCACTGAGGGGGATGATAGAGAAAGTACTCAGCTTGGTGGAGAGCAAATAAGGAGAGTTGATAAGTTTAAGTATTTGGATCTTTTGTTAACGCTGGAGGAAGTATGGAAGAAGAAGTAAAACATCGGGTACAGGCAGGCTGGAACAACTGGAGAGCGGCCTCCGGAGTTCTTTGTGACAAAAGAGTGCCGCTTAGGTTAAAAGGAAAATTTCACAAGACGTGGTAGAACAGCAATGCTGTATGGTACGGAAACAGCAAGCATGAGAAAAGCAGAGCGAAGAAGATGGATATGGCAGAAATGAGAATGCTTAGGTGGATGTCTGGGGTAACAAGAGTGGATAGGATCAGAAATGACTACATAAGGGGGTCAACTAAGGTGGTGGAAGTATCAAAGAAAGTGCAGGAGGGGAAGGCTGAGATGGTATGGACACCTGTTGAGGAGAGATGAGGACCACGCTGGAGACCTACTATGGGGGTGGAGGTGCAAGGAAGAAGAAAAGAGGGAGACCAAGAAAGAGATGGAAGGACTGTGTGAGAGAGACTTAATGAGAAGGGAATTGATGAGGCAGAAGCACAAGATAGAAATAGATGGAAACGGCTCATCCGAAACGGCGACCCATATAAAATGGGGAACAAGCTGGGAAGAAGAAGACATGATTGTGTACTTTTGTTATACGTCTTTTTCACGAGATTGTGAAGAACATCTTAGCAATAATAATAATAATAATAATAATAATAATAATAATATAATAATTAATAATAACACTTGGTTCCCTGTCATATGAGCAGTTTTCTCAGGTATAATAATAATAATAATAATAATAATAATAATAATAATAATAATAATAATAATAGTAATAATAATAATAATAATAATAATAACACTTGGTTGCCTGTCATTTGAGCAGTTTTCTCAGGTATAATAATAATGAATAATAATAATAATAATATAATAATAATAATAATAATAATAATAATAATAATAATAATAGCCAGTAACTACAGGGCTATCATATGCCTACCAATAATGTGGAAGTTACTAACAGTGTATCATCAGCGAAAGGCTATACATTTACCTAGAGGAGACAAACACCATCCCCCACCAACAGAAAGGCTGCAGAAGGAAATGTAGGGGCACAAAAGACCAGTTCCTGATAGACAGAATGGTAATGAAGAACAGTAGAAGAAGGAAAACCAACCTAAGCATGGCATGGATAGACTATAAGAAAGCCTTCGACATGATACCACACACATGGCTAATAGAATGCCTGAAAAATATATGGTGCAGAGGAAACACATCAGCTTCCTCAAGAATACAATGCGCAACTGGAATACAAAACTTACAAGCTCTGGAATAAAGACTAGCAGAGGTTAATATCAGGAGAGGGATCTTCCAGGGCGACTCACTGTCCCCACTACTCTTCGTAGTAGCCATGATTCCCATGACAAAAGTACTGCAGAAGATGGAGTCTGGGTACCAACTCAAGAAAAGAGGCAACAGAATCAACCATCTGATGTTCATGGACGACATCAAGCTGTATGGTAAGAGCATCAAGGAAATAGATACCCTAATCCAAACTGTTAGGATTATATCTGGGGACATCAGG
>NC_087215.1:71873683-71902948 GCF_015104395.2 Macrobrachium nipponense | reverse complement strand
TCACAAGATTCAATCTTGACTATTGACGCGAGCAGTTTTAAGCCTGCTAGATGAAAAGGGCCGTAATTACTCGACTGTCTCCTATTCAGTATTGGCTAAAGACTCAAAATTGTCAGCCAGTGAAAGGACAGAATTTTTCCCGAGTTAATTCACCTCAGTTTTGTGGCGAAGCAGTTGGGATGTATTCAAACATCTTGCATTTAGGTTCAGCAGTTTTCAGTGGAGCCAGAATGGGCTACTGTAGGACGTGTTTAGAAGAAATGTGCGTGTATATGATTATTATTATTTTTAATATTATTATGTTATATTATTATTATTCTTCAGACGATGAGCCCTATTCATATGGAACAAGCTTACCAAAGGACAAATAGCAATAATTGCAAACTAGTCTTGATCTGTTCGCCACTCTTTAAAATTTGCTTCCTGTTACCTTCACGTAATTATTCATTTACCCCTCTCCATTTACTTTATTCCGCTTCAGAGATTGCCCAACAGATTTGTTATATATTTCCACTTTCCACTGTCCAAGTTACTCATTGTTTGAAATTACGAGTTAAATTACTTTTGCATTTGTTAAAATCAGTTACCATTCCAGAAAAAAGCTATTATTTATTGCCATTCCCAGTTGCCAATGCTTTGAGCTTATTTCCTTTGCCATTTATTCCAGTTGAAACGATTACCACCAGCTTATCCTTTCCATATTCCAGAAAATTGCTTATTGCCGAGCTTATTCCATTGCAAATTATTCCCAGTACTATTGCCGAGCCTTATTTCATTTGCATTATTCCAGTTGAATTCCGAGCTATTCATTTGGTATTCCAGTGCGAAAAATTGCCGAGTTATTCCATTTGCCATTTATTCCATTTGTGCATGCTTTGAAAGCCTTATTATTTGCCAATTTATTACAGTTAAAGCCTTTATTCCATTTGCCAAATTTATTCAGTTGCAAAAATTGCTGAGCTTTATCCTTTGCCAAATTATTCCAGTTTGCGAATTTACCAAAGGCTTAATTCCTTATTCCATTTATTCCAGTTGCTATTGCGAGCCTTTATTATCATTGCCGCAAATTTATTACAGTTACTTCAATTGCGAGCTATTCATTTGCCATTTATTCCAGTTTTGAAATGCCGAGCTTATTCATTTGTCTTTTATTCCAGTTGCGAAATTGCCAGGAGTTAAATTCATCTTTGCCATTTATTCCATTGCAAATTCTGAGCCCTTTATTCCATTTTTGCAAAATTATCAGTTACCTTAAATCCCATTGCCATTTATTCCAGTTGCGAAATGTCGAACTTATTCATTTGCCCATTTATTCCAGTTTGCCATTTATTACAGTTGCAATTGTAGCTTATTCCTTTCCATTTATTTCGTTGCCGATTACAGCTTAATCCATTTCCATTTATTCCAGTTGCAAATTGCCGAGCTTATTCATTTGCCATTTATTCCAGTTGTAATTGCGTAGCTTATTCCTTTGCCGTTTATTCCAGTTCCGAATAGCCGAGTGATTCATTTGCCATTTTCTCCAGTCGCGAAATGCCGATCTTGTTCATTTGCCATTCATGCCAGGTGCGAAATGCCGATCTTATTCTTTTGCCATTCATGCCAGGTGCGAAATGCCGAGCTTGATTTGCCAAATAAACATTTTGTGGCCACAATCTCCCCAGTTTCCTCTTGGTCATCTCGTTCGATTCCGTTTAAGATTAAGAACAGATAATTGCAAGTTATAGGGGAGGAAATGTGCTCTTACCGACGGCTGGTGTGTGTGTTCAGTCCGTCCCTATTTTGAAGAACTGGCATATCCCATTTAAAAAAAATAAAAATTTGTTTTAATCTCTCCACGTAGAGTGTCGCGGTTTCTAATACTCAGTAACATAAAGATTTCAGCTGCCTTCGTTGAGTAGAAGCTCTGAATGATATCAAAATCTATGAAGCCTAGTTCTTAGGACTTAGGAAAAAAAATGGCTGACGCTAGTTCGTCAAACTAGAGGCGAATCATGTCTTTGAAGATATACGTAGCTCTAAAAGGAACTGAGAAAAGGCCGGTTAGTTTATGCATAAATTTTCTGAAGCATATCAGTGGTTTTGGATAAGTAGTACAGACCCGTACCGAGGGAAGTCCATATTTTCTGTACTGTACTTATAAAGTAACACATAATAATTTTGATTTGTTAAGTCAAATTATATAACATAACAATAAATAAAGTAATATGCATGTTATTGTTAACATAACAAATGAATCAATCAATAAAACCGAAGAAATATTCTTGAATTTCAGTGCAAACTTTCAACATTACAAATAAAATTCTGTTAACCAAAGTCAGTACTTTGAATAACATCTAATCGGATAGAAGAGCAAACACCGCGTACCCAATTTTTCTTCTTAATACAACTAAAATAACATATTCAAGTATTTCATCGTGTATTTACCTATATATGCAATGACATTTATGAAAGAATAGGTCCAGCTTTGGGAAAAACGACACCCCCCTTAAAAAAAAAAAAACTCTAGGTACGGGCCTGTAGTAATTTATGTTATGGGATTTGAAGTGCCTGGAAAAGTGACGCTCGGCTAATTAATACGAGAGAATCATTTAACATTCGGTAATTTGATGTTTATGATTACCCGAAGTGGATCCTGAAAAATTTGGATATGGTTGCAGTACCAGATGTTTGTTTTGTGTGTTTGTGTGTTGCATTAGCGGAGGAGGCCTTTGATTATTATGTTGGTAAATAAGGCGTCTTATTATATCATTATTAAAATCATTATCAAAATTACATGCATGCGTAGAATGCGTTATTAAACCCACAGAGAGAGAGAGAGAGAGAGAGAGAGAGAGAGAGAGAGAGAGAGAGAGAGAGAGAGAGAGAGATTTTACACACCATATGCATTCTTGCAAAATGCAACTCAGAATGGTTTCCAAGGATTTGTGTACATTAAGAATTAAATTTAAGTATTGTCCACACACACACGCACACACACACAGATAGATTTGGCACATCATGTGCATTCTTGCAAAATGCATCTCAGATTGGTTTTACAAGGATTTATGAACATTAACTTTAAGTATTATTCAGAGAGAGAGAGAGAGAGAGAGAGAGAGAGAGAGAGAGAGAGAGAGAGAGCTGTTTTTAAAACATATCTCCTTCCTGCTGCCCCGCTCCCAGATCTCTAGGCGCAGACCTCTCTCTCTCTCTCTCTCTCTCTCTCTCTCTCTCTCTCTCTCTCTCTCTCTCTCTGGTTGGGACAATCCTTTGTCTTGGAGTCTTTTGTTATTAATGGGGAGGAGACACAGAGCAGCAACTGAGCCAGTCTCTTCTTCTTCTGTAACGCTGTCCGCTAGAAAAGACGATACATTCTCGGGGCTTGTTTCTTCTTTTTTCCCCTTCTTTATTTCCAGCCTTCATTTTTTTTTTCGTCTTTTTTTCGACCGGCATTTTTTTTCGTTTTATTTTTTCCAACCCTCATTTTATATCTGTTTTTGTCCAACCTTCCTTATTTCGTTCTCTTTTTTTTACCATATTTTTCAACTTTTTTTTCCGCCTTTATTTTAATATTTTAACTTTTTTGTCATCTTGATTTTTTCATTTTTTTCCCACTTTTTTTTTTTTATCTTTATTTCGTCTTTTTCGCACTTTTCCAACCTTTTTTTTTTTTTTCAATTTTTTTTTTTTTTTCATTTTTGTCTTTTTTCCATTTTTTTTTCAACCTTCATTTTTCTTATCTCATTTTTTCACCTTTTTTCTCAAATTTTTTTAACCGTTTTTATCTTTAATCCATATTCATTCAACCCTCTTTTTGTTTTTTTTTTATATTTTTTTCAACGTTCCTTTCCCCAGTTTATCTTTTGTTTCCTCCTGTTATGTCATTTCTTCTTTTTGCGCGAAAGAAGAGGTTTGCCTTTAGTACACAAGCCATATTTTTTACCTTCACCTATTCTTTCTTTCTTGTTTTGTTTTCTTAGTTTATTTTTAGTGTGTCTTGCATACGTGAGACCCAACAAGATCTTTAAATAGGAAAATTAGAGATCCAGTACTGAAGAATATATTAACGTATGAAATATACCTGACTCTAAGACTTCCTTAAGATGAAATATGTTATATGTAAGCTTGATCTAACTCTCAAGACTTTACTTCACATTGGCTATGCCATCAAAGGCCTCTCTCTCTCTCTCTCTCTCTCTCTCTCTCTCTCTCTCTCTCTCTCTCTCTCTCTCTCTCTCTCTTCGCTTACCATGGAAGTAAGCCTACAAATGACTTTGTTGTTGTTTTCGTTTGAGGGGTGGTAGGAAAAGCCTATGGAAATATAAGAAAATAAATAATGTTACATTCAACAGTGCAGAACAATTATTTCTAATTAAATATAGAGTATTTATTTTAATATTCCTTGGTGAAACAAGGCGCTATTCGACTCTAGATTTGAGCGCTTGTTAATGTACTTTAAGTTAGGATTATAATGTTTACAACTTATGCCTGAGGGGAAAATCTTGTGCACGTCCCAATTAAGCTGTAAGTCGGATCACGCCTTGTTAACCCTCTTTCCTAGTTTCCATACCTACTCATCCATCCGTATTAGTTTAAACACAAATTTCAGTCTCTTTTTGATAACAATATGGTTCTGGGTTGCTTGTTAGAGTAGTTTGTCTATCTGAGAATCTCTGCCCCATTAAAATTTTCAGTCCAGTAAATGGCATCAGGATGTAGCTATTAATTATCTTGTTCATTTTGTAGTTTTATCTTCAACCCGCAGATCGCCTCTTGAAAAGTTTCTCATGTGCGTGCAAGGAAAATATATTTATACTTACATACATGTATGTACATTCACGCATACATGCATACGTGCAATGAGATGCACATGTGGATTTCTTTTCATGCCTTTAACTCACAGAACGTTCTCTGGAGTTAAAAGGTTTCTCGTGTCAAAAAAGATATATTAATACATACATACATAATTGCATACATACATGCACATACTCATTCATATATACTACATACAGGTAGAGGTACGCATCTGTGTATCTCTTGCCACAGAATTCATTCACGTGTAGTTGAAAACAGAATACGTAAATAAACCTCCTTTTCTCAGAAAGAGTTCTTTTGTAATGGTAGTTTTTTTATCCCTTTCTCCATAAACGATAGCTAAAGACACTATCATTTCTATCCAGCTGAGGTTTAGATCTTTGATCTTTTTTCTTATCATTAGCCTGTCGTTTGGGAGGTTTTCGCCGAATCTCTCCCTCTAATGGGTACTACCTGTCCTGGAAAATCAGGCTAGTTACTCTCGCCGTCCCCTGGAATGGGTACTACCTGTCCTGGAAAATCAAGCGAGTCACTCTCGCCGTCCCTGGATGGGTACTACCTGACCTGGAAAAGTAAGCTAGTCATTCTCGCCCTCCCCTGGAATGGGTACGATACTGTCCTGGAAATCAAGCTAGTCATTCTCGCCGTCCCCTGGAGTGGGTACAACCTGTCCTGGAAAATCATGTTAGTTACTCTCGCCGTCCCCTGGAATGGGTACGACCTGTCCCGGAAAATCAAGCTAGTCACTCTCGCCATCCCCTGGGATGAGTACTACCTCTCGTGGAAAATCAAGCGAGTCACTCTTGCCGTCCCCTGGGATGGGTGTTACCTGTCCCGGAAAATCAAGCGAGTCACTCTCGCCGTCCCCTGGAATGAGTACTACCTGTCCTGGAAAATCAAGCGAGACACTGTCGCCGTCCCCTGGAATGGGTACTACCTGTCCTGGAAAATCAAGCAAGTCACTCTTGCCGTCCCCTGGAATAAGTACTACCTGTCCTGGAAAATCAAGCGAGTCACCCCTGCCGTCCCATGGGATGGGTACACCTCTCCTGGAAAATCAAGCAAGTCACTCTCACCGTCCCCTGTGATGGGTACTACCTCTCCTGGAAAATCAAGCGAGTCACTCTTGCTGTCCACTGGAATGGGTACTACCTGTCTTGGAAAATCAAGCGAGTCACTCTCGCTGTCCCCTGGAATGGGTACTACCTGTCCCGGAAAATCAAGCGGGTGACTCTCAAGCGAGTGACTCTCGGGATCCTCTGGAGTGAGTACTACCTGTCCTGGAAAATCAAGCTAGTCACTGTTGTCGTTCCCTGGAATTAGTACTACCTCTCTTGGAAAATCAAGAGTCACTCTCACCGTCCCCTGGGACGGGTCCTACCTCTCCTGGAAAATCAAGGGAGTCACTCGCACTGTCCCCTGGGATGGGTACTACTTCTCCTGGAAAATCAAGAGAATCACTCTTGCCGTCCCCTGGGATGGGTACTACCTCTCCTGGAAAATCACTAGAGTCACTCTCGCTGTCCGCTGGGATGGGTACTACCTCTCCTGGAAAATCAAGAGAGTCACTCTTGCCATCCCCTGGGATGGGTACTACCTCTCCTGGAAAATCAAGAGTCACTCTCACCGTCCCCTGGGAAGGGTACTACCTCTCCTGGAAAATCAAGAGAGTCACTCTTGCTGTCCCCTGGGATGGGTACTAACTCTCCTGGAAAATCAAGAGAGTCACTCTTGCTGTCCCCTGTGATGGGTACTACCTCTCCTGGAAAATCTAGAGAGTCACTCTTGCCATCCCCTTGGATGGGTACTACCTCTCCTGGAAAATCAAGAGAGTCACTCTCACCGTCCCCTGGGATGGGTACTACCTCTCCTGGAAAATCAAGTGAGTCACTCTCACCGTCCCTTGGGATGGGTACGACCTCTCCTGGAAAATCAAGTGAGTTACTCTTGCCGTCCCCTGGGATGGGTACTACCTCTCCTGGAAAATCAAGTGAGTCACTCTCGCCGTCCCATGGGATGGGTACTACCTATCCTGGAAAATCAAGCTAGTCACACTCGCCGTCCTCTGTGATGGGTACTACCTCTCCTGGAAAATCAAGTGAGTCACTCTCGCCGTCCCATGGGATGGGTACTACCTATCCTGGAAAATCAAGCTAGTCACTCTCGCCGTCCTCTGTGATGGGTACTACCTCTCCTGGAAAATCAAGTGAGTCACTCTCGCCGTCCCACGGGATGGGTACTACCTATCCTGGAAAATCAAGCTAGTCACTCTCGCCGTCCTCTGTGATGGGTACTACCTCTCCTGGAAAATCAAGTGAGTCACTCTCGCCGTCCCATGGGATGGGTACTACCTATCCTGGAAAATCAAGCTAGTCACTCTCGCCGCCTCTGTGATGCGGTACTACCTCTCCTGGAAAATCAAGTGAGTCACTCTCGCCGTCCCATGGGATGGGTACTACCTATCCTGGAAAATCAAGCTAGTCACTCTCGCCGTCCCCTGGGAAGGGTACTACCTCTCCTGGAAAATCAAGCTAGTCACTCTCGCCGTCCCATGGGATGGGTACCCTCTTATGGAAAATCAAGCTAGTCACTCTCGCCGTCCCCTGGGAAGGGTACTACCTCTCCTGGAAAATCAAGCTAGTCACTCTCACCGTCCCATGGGATGGGTACTACTTCTCCTGGAAAATCAAGCTAGTCACTCTCGCCGTCCCCTGTGATGGGTACTACCTCTCCTGGAAAATCAAGCTAGTCACTCTCGCCCTCCCCTGGGATGGGTACTACCTCTCCTGGAAAATCAAGCTAATCATTCTCGCCGTCCCCTGGGATGGGTACTACCTCTCCTGGAAAATCAAGCTAGTCAATCTCGCCGTCCCCTTGGATGGGTACTACCTCTCCTGGAAAATCAAGCTAGTCACTCTCGCCGTCCCCTGTGATGGGTACTACCTCTCCTGGAAAATCAAGCTAGTCACTCTCGCTGTCCCCTTTGATGGGTACTACCTCTCCTGGAAAATCAAGCTAGTCACTCTTGCCGTCCCCTGGGATGGGTACTACATCTCCTGGAAAATCAAGCTAGTCACTCTCGCCGTCTGTGATGGGTACTACCTCTCCTGGAAAATCAAGCTAGTCACTTCTCGCTGTCCCTTTGATGGGTACTACCTCTCCTGGAAAATCAAGCTAGTCACTCTTGCCGTCCCCTGGGATGGGTACTACCTCTCCTGGAAAATCAAGCTAGTCACTCTCGCCGTCCCCTGTGATGGGTACTACCTCTCCTGGAAAATCAAGCTAGTCACTCTCGCCGTCTCCTGTGATGGGTACTACCTCACCTGGAAAATCAAGCTAGTCACTCTCGCCGTCCCATGGGATGGGTCTTACCTCTCCTGGAAAATCAAGGTAGTCACTCTTGCCGTCCCCTGGGATGGGTACTCCTCTCCTGGAAAATCAAGCGAGTCACTCTCGCCGTCCCCTAGGATGGGTACTACTTCTCCTGGAAAATCAAGCGAGTCACTCTCACCGTCCCCTAGGATGGGTACTACCTCTCCTAGAAAATCATGCGAGTCACTCTCGCCGTCCCATGGGATGGGTACTACCTCTCCTGGAAAATCAAGCTAGTCACTCTCGCCGTCCCATGGGATGGGCACTACCTCTCCTGGAAAATCAAGCTAGTCACTCTCGCCGTCCCCTTGTATGTGTACTACCTCTCCTGGAAAATCAAGCAAGTCACTCTCACCATCCCCTAGGATGGTTACTACCTTGCCTGGAAAATCAAGCTAGTCACTCTCGCCATCCCCTAGGATGGGTACTACCTCTCCTGGAAAATCAAGCGAGTCACTCTCGCCGTCCCCTAGGATAGGTACTACCTGTCCTGAAAAATCAAGCGAGTCACTCGCCGTCCCCTAGGATGGGTACTACCTCCCCTGGAAAATCAAGCGAGTCACTCTCGCTGTCTCCTAGGATGGGTACTACCTGTCCTGGAAAATCAAGCGAGTCACTCTCGCTGCCTCCTAGGATGGGTACTACCTCTCCTGGAAAATCAAGCGAGTCTCACTTGCCATCCCCGTGACGAGTTCTACCTCTCCTGGGAAATCAATTGAGTCACTCTCACCATCCCCTGGAATGGGTACGACCTGTCCTGGAAAATCAAGCGAGTGACTCTTGCCATCCCCAGGAATGGGTACTACCAGTCCTGGAAAATCAAGCTAGGTACTCTTGCTGTCCCCTGGAATGGGTACTACCTGTTCTGGAAAATTAAGCTAGTCACTCCTGCTGTTCCCTGGGATGGGTACTACCTGTCCTGGAAAATCAAGCGAGTGACCCTCACTGTCCCCTGGAATGGGTACGATCTGTCCTGGAAAATCAAGCTAGTCACTCTCGCCGAACCCTGGGATGGGTACTACCTGTCGTGGAAAATCAAGTGAATTACTCTCGCCGTCCCCTGGAATGGGTACTACCGGTCCTGGAAAATCAAGGTAGGTACTCTCGCCGTCCTCTGGAATTGATACTACCTGTTCTGGAAAATCAAGCTAAAGACTCTCACGGTTAGGGACTAGACCACCACTTCTGTTTGTTTGCCCAAGAAGAATATAGTGCTCATTTATTTATTTTTAGATAATAATGATGGTCAGGAGCCAGGAATGAACTGTACACTTCTAATACTACCTTGAAAATATTAACTTAATTCAGGCTTCTGATGCGGGTTAATGGAGAGAGAGAGAGAGAGAAAGAGAGAGAATATATATATATTTTTTATATCTTCCCTTGACATTTTATGGAGAACTAAGTCCAGCGAAGGAAATGCGCGTTCATTAAATGACGTAACGGACCAGAACCATTTGATGACGGGAGCGAGAATTGACCTCCTCCCGAAGTCAAATATTCTTTGAAAAATGAGCAGGGCGGCGGAAGGGAAGGATAAAAACGAAGAAGGAGAATTGGACGGATTATTTGTTTTTCTTTACGTTGGAAAGAGGGGGGGGGAAGGTGTCGGAGTAAGGGTAGAGGGAGGAGAAACTGAAAAGAAAAATATGAAATATATACTGGCAATATGACTCTCTGTAAGAGATGGTGGATAACATAGCTTTAAAACACTGATTTTCAGCATCTCAATCTTTCAGATATCGAGAGAGAGAGAGAGAGAGAGAGAGAGAGAGTGAGTGAGTGTCATTCAACTGCTTTCTGGTTATTAGAAATAAGAGAGAGAGAGAGAGTCATTCAACTGCTTTCTGGTCATTATAGATAAGAGAGAGAGAGAGAGAGAGAGAGAGAGAGAGAGAGAGAGAGAGAGAGAGAATTTATTCAACTGCATCCTCCTTATTGGAAATAAAAGAGAGATAGAGTCATTCAACTGCTCTCTGTTATTATTGTAAATGAGAGAGAGAGAGAGAGAGAGAGAGAGAGAGAGAGAGAGAGAGAGAGAGAGAGAGAGAGAGAGTTATTCATCTGCATCCTCCTCGTTGGAGAGAGAGAGAGTGAGAGTGAGTGAGTGAGTGAGTTATTCAACTGCTTGCTTATTGAAAATATGGAAGTGAGCAGGAGAGAGAGAGAGAGAGAGAGAGAGAGAGAGAGAGAGAGAGAGAGGGGAGGGTTGCAACAAACTATGTTCGTTGACGGAAAATTATGACCAAAGTTCGAACGAAAAGTTCCAGGCCGGAGGCTGTCAACAAAAAAAAAAAAAAAAAAAAAAAAAAAAAAAAAAAAAAAAAAAAAAAAAAAACTTACCAGGCGAGATAAAGACAGAAAAAAAAAAAAATCCTCCAGTTCGTCCTTGTATGTCTGCTCCGTAATTATTAGCGTAATTATTAGCGTATTCATTGGAGCTATAAAGAAAATCGAAGTGGTCTTTGAGGAATGCAGCTGGCAGCTAGAAAGGCGTATGTGTTTGTTTCGTTTACTCACTAATACAACTCAACTTGTATTTTAATATTTTACTGAAATCTTTATTAATTTATTTTTTTTCATTCGTTAACTGATCCGTCTTTTTTCTAATATCTCATCTCCTCTTTGTGTATTCCGCTTTACCATCTGTTACTTCCAGTGACCACCATGATATTCTTAGGAAGGTTAAATTCTAAGTCAGTGGCTCCTTTGGTGGGCTTGTTCCATATGAATAGGGTTCCTCAGCTTTTGTATAATAATAATAATAATAATAATAATAATAATAATAATAATAATAATAATATCTAATAATAATAATAAGGAGAAACAAATCCACAGTTATGTAAATGTACATATGTTTCAGTTTAAAAACAGCAAAGATAGCTTTCGGGAATCTGTAAACGGTTCCCCTTGATAAAGGGAACCGTATAGATTCCCGAAAGCTATCTTTGCTGTTTTTAAACTGAAATATATGTACATTTACATAGCTGTGGATTTGTTTCTCCATTTGAAGACTCGTGCTACTATGAGGATTTTTTTAATAATAATAATAATAATACTAATAATATAATAATAATAATAATAATAATAATAATATAATAATAATAAGAGGGATAAAGGGATAAGTCATTAAGATACTTATTTTACAATATGCTGCTTCAGGGAAGTTTTTCGTCAAATATATATATATAGTATATATATATATATATATATATAGTTATATATATATATATATATATATATATATATATATATATGTGTGTGTGTGTGTATGTATGTATGTATGCTATTGTATATATAGTATATATATATATATATATATATATATATATATATATAATATATTATATTATTATTCTATTATATTATAGAGAGCTTAAAGTTGGGTGAGAGAGAGCAGAGGGGAGATGAGAGAGAGAGAGAGAAGGCGGGTTCGCGGGATTGGCGGTCTACCCATCCACGTCCAGAATAAGAGAGAGAGAGAGAGAGAGAGGGGGAGAGCTCCGAGGGAGAGAGAGAGAGAGAGAGGAAATTTACTCATTCAAGAATTAAGTTATCAATACGAAAGAAAGAGAGAAAAAAAAGCGACATAAATTACAGTCATATTATAGACAAAAACTGTATGCATGTGCCAGAATGAGAGAGAGAGAGAGAGAGAGAGAGAGAGAGAGAGAGAGAGACAGAGAGAGAGAGAGAGAGAGAGAGAGCTCTACCCATCCAAGAGAGAACCGTCCGATTGAATCTATTGTTATGATCCCACCTGCGACATAATTAATCAGCTATTTCCTTCCGTTCCGCTGTCAGTCCGGATCCATTCATTATGAGAGGAGGGTTGTTCAGGTAGATAACGTCCAATTATCCGATTGTCGCCTGATTATGTCCGGGTGTGCTCTCTCTCTCTCTCTCTCTCTCTCTCTCTCTATAGATGGACGTCTTCGCGTAGTTCGGTTTCATTTCATCGTAACTGTTGATGGTGAACGGGAGTCAGTCTCTCTCTCTCTCTCTCTCTCTCTCTCTCTCTCTTTTATCCTGGCACGTGCATGCACTTTCTGTCTATAATATGACTGTAATTTATGTCGATTTTTTCTCTCTCTCTTTCTTTCATATTTATAACATGTATTGAATAAGTAAATTCTCTCTCTCTCTCTCTCTCTCTCTCTCTCCTCTCTCTCTCTCTCTCTCTCGCTCTCTCTCTCTCTTTATTGATAACTCAATTCTTGAATTAGTAATCTCTCTCTCTCTCTCTCTCTCCTCTCTCTCTCTCTCTCTCTCGTATTGATAACTTAATTCTTGAATAAGTAATTTCTCTCTCTCTCTCTCTCTCTCTCTCTCTCTCTCTCTCTCTCTCTTGTTCTGGCACGTGCATGTACTTTTTGTCTATGATATGACTGTAATTTATGTCGCTTTTTTTCTCTTACTTTCGTATTGATAACTTAATTCTTGAATAAGTAAATTTCCTCTCTCTCTCTCTGGTCAGAAATAAATGAAGAATTAAACAAAGATTGGGATAACATTTTCGTAAGTGATGATATAAGGGTAAATACGGAGATATTATATGAAATATTAGAGAAAATAGTGGATAAATATATACCGAAGAAGAAAAGTAAACAGCATGGAAAGTGATCGAACTAAAAAGTAAGATAGAAAATGCAGAACAAAAGATTATACAATCAAAAGAAAATGAAAAACGGGACTTGGAAGAAAAAACCCTAGTAAATATCAAGCAAAACCGCAAACTATTATACTCTTATGCGAAAAAGATGAATAAAAGAAGAATAGAAATAGGCCCTCTAAGAATTGAAGGGAGATTAACGAAAGAAAAAAGGAAATATGCAACATATTGGCAGAACGATTTAAGAGAGAATTCACCCCTAGAATTGATAATGAAGATAATGATATAGAAGTAAGGGACGAAAATAGTGAATATTTAGCTGACATAGATATTAATGAAGCTGATATTGTGCAGGCTATTAATGAAATTAAAAATGGAGCTGCAGCAGGGCCTGATGGTGTCCCTGCTATTTTGTTAAAGAAAGTTGTTCATTCTATTGCAAAGCCACTTGCAATATTATTAAGACAAAGTGTAGATACAGGCAAGATTTATGATGAGCACAAATTAGCATATATTACCCCTACTTTCAAAAGTGGATCAAGACTAGAGGCAAGTAATTATAGGTCTGTGAGTTTAACATCACAAATTATGAAAGTGTATGAAAGGGTAATGAAGAAAAATATTATGATTGGCAAAATGTAAAGCAAAAATGGGAATGTTGTTACGGCACTTCAAAACAAGAAAAGCTTAACACATGATTATGCTTTATAAAACATATGTTCGTAGTCCACTTGAATATTGCAATATGATATGGTACCCACACTATCAAAAGGATAGTGCACAAATAGAGAGTGTACAAAGGTCCTTTACAGCTAGAATAGAAGTTAAGGACCTTGACTACTGGGAAAGACTACAATCCTTAAAATTATATAGTCTAGAAAGGAGAAGAGAACGCTACATGATAATTCAGGCATGGAAACAGATAGAAGGAATAGCCGAAAACATCATGGAGCTAAAAATATCAGAAAGGGCAAGCAGAGGTAGATTAATAGTGCCCAAAATTATACCAGGAATAAAAAAGAAAGCACACAGGACATCTGAGGAATATATCAGGAGTGATCATAGATGTGTTTAAGAATAAGCTCGACAAATATCTAAGCTGCATCCCAGCCCATCCAAGATTGGAAGATGCAAAATATACCTGAAGATGTACTAGCATCTCTAGTAGACAATAGAGGTGACTCACACTGAGGGACCTGGGGCAACCCGAACAAGATGTAAGGTCTGTAAGTTAAGGTAAGGTCTCTCTCTCTCTCTCTCTCTCTCTCTCTCTCTCTCTCTCTCTCTCTCTCTCTCGTAATTTATATCGTTTATTTTTTTTCTCTATTTCTTTCCTGTTTATAATATAATTAAAGAGTAAATCTCTCTCTCTCTCTCTCTCTCTCTCTCTCTCTCTCTCTCTCTCTCTCTCTCTCAAGGTTCCTCTATTGCCAGACGTTATATACGAGATCGTGTCTCTCAGACGCAAACCGAGATGGTTGAAGGGCCACTTCAAAAAATGCAGGCATTATTTTCGGTAGGTTTTTTGCAAATCTCGAACCCTAATTAAGCCAGCGAGATTCCTCTTATGTGGGATAAAAATAAAAAATAAAATAGTCTCAGTATTTCTTTTCGAAAGGCTTAAGGTTAAGGGCTAATTACGTTATTTGAGAGAGAGACTGTTATATAAAAATTCGTTTCGCCTGAAATTAATTTTGCATTTCTTGTGGCAGTTTTGCAAGCGAAGACATTGTGGGCCCCCCCCTTTTTTTGAGGGAGGGGGGTTGGAAGCAAGTTGCTTGGGTAGAATGTTGAAAATACGATTGAAACATTTTCTCTTAATCTGAATTTAATTTTGCATTTCTTGTAGATCTTTTGCAAGCGTATCCAAGCGTGCTTTTTTTTTCTTATTTTGCAGTTTCTTGAAAAAAATCATCAGGAGAATGTTGAAGATACAAATAAAAAAACTTGTTTAGTCTGAATTTCATTTTTCTACTTCTTGAAACGATTGCAAGCAAGCAAGCAAGCACAACAATCTGGCATCGTATTTGCACTTGCTTGGAATAAAAAGAGTGGAATGAATGTTGTAAAATGGTAAAAATGAAATGTCGTTTCACCTGACTTTAATTTTGCATTTTTTGAGGCGGTTGCAAGCAAGCAGACAAGCACAGTGTGATTTTTTTTTTGCTGTTGTTTGAAAAAAAAAATAAAAGCTAGAATTTAACATCATATTTCTCTGGGCAGTGTCACGCATGCGCGTTTTTTTTTTTTTTTTTCGTTTTTTTTTTTTTTTTTTTTTTGGCAACCTGTAGCAGTAAAAATGGATCCAGTTTCACATTTCCTGTGCTGGCTTTCAACACGCATGCTGTTTAAAAAAAAAATTAATAAACGGAAGATTTTTCACGATCCAAAAGAACTCTCGAAAAACATTGCGAAGCAGCTGAAACAAATACCTTGTTTACATTGGACAGATAAACCCCAGCGTAGAAAGAAACATAGAACTTAATTAAAATTGTACACGTGCAAGGGAGTTTTAAAACATGGAAAAAGTGAAAAATATCAGTCGTCAGTTCCAGGAGTTTTAAAACGTGGAAAAAGAGAAAAAGATCAGTTGTCAGTTCCAGGAGTTTTAAAACGTGGAAAAAGAGAAAAAGATCAGTTGTCAGTTCCAGGAGTTTTAAAACGTGGAAATAATGATAATAGTTAATGTAACGTTTGTGTGTGTGTGTGTGTGTGTGTGTTGACCTTCCTTCTTTATTTGGTTTCGTTTATTTTTATTGATCCTTTATCGTTTCTCGCTTCATTTATTATTAGTTGGTATAGTCTCTCAGGAGTGTTTAAATGAGACATAGTGTAACTTTCTTCCCTTCATTCACACTAGAACGATAGTGTCACAATTATAAATTTAAGTCATGACGACTAATCGAAAAATGAAGTTTCTATTAACCGCTGCTGCTCTGTGGGAATCTGACCTCTTTTCGGGACGGGTGTTCTAACCCCCTTTTTCCTGAACCCTAATCTGCTTCCAGAGTCTTCGAGGCCCACCTTCAAGGCGGTACTTTGTTGCTGTCCCCACCTGGTACTTGTGGTGATCCGTTGATGTTACCTAATCACTTGCCCCCTTGGGTGTGATGATTAATTGTTAATTAATCCCTCTTCTTGAGGGTGGAGATGGTGACGTCACCGGAAGTCTTCAAGTTCCGGCAGAGGTTAAAAGGTTAGGCCACAGGTGAAACAGGTAGGCAGTTTTTAATGGCTGTGCTTTTCAGATTAGAACTTCGCGCGTGTTATGGCTACTGTCTCTCTCTCTCTCTCGTTTCTCTATTCCTCTTTCTCTCTCTCTTTTATATATATGCTTTTCCTAACTGACATTCTCCTAGCTACCATTACATTTACAAAAAAAAAATTGGAAAAGATGTATCAAAAGACAAGATACGTTTGACGTCATAAAAAAAGTACCTCGTTGGAACCATCCAAGCGTCATGGGAAAACCAGACAAGTGAGCTAACTAAGGCGTTAGCTATAATTGTTGACATGTCGGAATCAGTCTCTTGTGAAGACCACATCAGTCACGTTTGGATGGGGCCTAATTAATGCTGCACAATAGAAACCCTTCCCCTCCCCCCAACCCCGCGTTTAAGCCCGCCGTTGCAAAGACTTTGTGACTGACTCCTACGTATACATTTTAAGGGAGGCCCTAAGTTTCGAAGCTTTCTCCTGCTCGCAAGTGTCAGAGCCGGTTTCCAGTGACTTCGTGGGGTCAAATCTGTTGGATAAAATCCACCGGGATTTTCTGGTGTCTTCAGCGACTTCTTGCAGATGAGTGATGACCTGTTCTTTGGAAGATTGAATTTCGAATCAGTGGCCTCTGAGGTGGGCTTGTTCCGTGTGCATAGAGGTTCATCTTCCGAATAATAATAATAATAATAATAATAATAATAATAATAATAGTCATTGTCCCCCCCGAAGCGGTAAGCTGACCAGTATTATTATTATTATTATTATTATTATTATTATTATTATTATATTATTATTATTATTATTGTAACTTCCAGAAGTAAATGATTTTAATATGCAGACAATTTGAAAAAAATATTATTATTATTATTATTATTATTATTATTATATTATTATTATTATTATTATTATTATTATTATTATTATTATTATTGTAACTTCCAGAAGTAAAAGGTATTATTATGCAGGCAATTTGCAAAAAATTTAATAATAATAATAACTAATAATAATAATAATAATAATAATAATAATAATAATAATAGTAATAATATTGTTTGAAAATTGACTGCATATGAATGTCATTTACTTCTGGAAGTTACAGTAATAATAATAATAATAATAATAATAATAATAATAATAATAATAATAATAATAATAATAATAATAATAATACTGGTCAGCTTTCCGCAGAATGATGGACAGAGGACTGGCGGCCCAACTCGGGAAGTTGAGAGATGTATTTCTGGAACTTTGTAACATCCAACAATTTTTGGACCTGCTCCAAACACAAGTCTGTGACAGCATATCAGAAAGAATTCGAAACTGCTATTCCTTGACGTTTTACCAGGCATACGATTTTTAACACGAGCATATCCAAGTCTTCTTCATGTCACCCTCCTGGCATTTATTGAATAAATAAATAAATGCTCCCGTATTCTGTTAGGTTTTACAGTCTGTCCCGTAAGGGGGCGCTAGTAGTGCCTTTGCGGCGACCCCTAGCTGCAGCCCCTTTTCTTTTTTTTCCTTTTTTTCTTTTTTATTTTACTATACCTCCGTTCCTATTCTCGTTCTTCCATCCTACTTCCCTCGACCATCTTCTAACAGTTATTTCATAGTGCAACTGCGACGTTTTCCTCCTGTTACACCTTTCAGACCTTGTATGGCTGTCAGTTTCCGTTTCATCGCTGAATGACATTCATCGTCATGGGTCCCAGCGCTTGGCCTTTGGCCTAAATCGTATATTCCAATTTACAGTTTGTATTTTATGAATACAGTCAATTGAAGAAGAAAATAACATAAGCTATAAACAAATCTTACTGCGTTTATCTTAACATATAATGTTGAGTATAATTATATATTTAACAATATACGCACAACTCTATACAAATACACCTCCTCTGTATTCTAGTAAATTTTACAGTTTGATTTTATATATATATATATATATATATATATATATATATATATATATATAAAGCTAAACGGAAGGAGAGAAATAATACAAGCTGAAAACGAAACTTCCTACTTTTAACTTAATATTTATAAAATATAATATACAAAAAAACGATATTACGTCTTAACATATCAAGGATAATATACAAGTTAAGTACATCTTAGTTTTACCAGACCACTGAGCTGATCAACAGCTCTCCTCCTAGGGCTGGCCCGCAGGATTAGGAATTTTTGACGTGGCTAGGAACCAACTGGTTACATACAGCTTATTGTAGTGGGATCCGAACCACATCGAGAAAGGCATTCCTATCACCAGATATAAAATTCCTCTGACGTCGCGTTGGCAGAGCGGAGAATGGAAGCCGGACACTGAGATCGGTAGTCGAGAACGTAACCGACTCGTCCAACGAGAAAGCAGGATGATATATAAGGAATGAGGTACGTAGCAATGGTATATAAATGCGCAGACATTCAACTCGTCAGTTACCGGACGGAATGAGGGAAGCGTAGTCGATGAGGAATCTCATGACTCCAGGCAGAGAGAACGGACACTTCGGGAACTGCCTGTGACAGTGGCCCTGTTTTCGACCCAGTTCGACAGCCTTGGCTATCGAGCCCTGCCCTATGAAGGACTGCATCCAGGAACTCCTGTAATGAGTGAAAGTTTGCAGGGAATGAAACCTAACACGTCAATAAATAATTAAAAGTAAATAAATGAATGAATAAATAAATAAGAGTAAATTAATATATGTAAGCAGTATCTTAGTTGCATTGTGTGAGTAAAACTTGAGAGAGAGAGAGAGAGAGAGAGAGAGAGAGAGAGAGAGAGAGAGCAAGTAAAACCTACGGATGCTCTACCTGGCTAATCCGCTGACAATGAGTTCGGATGCGTCCGCATCGCCCTCCTGGACGCTTTCCTCTGATCCGGCCACGTACGAACACACGGCCCTCTGCATGCACGACGTCGAGTCGAGGTCGTACTGGGCCAAGGCGTCGTCCAGCTGGTTCAGAATCGACGTGAAGGGAGCCACTGGGAGGGGGACCGCTCCTTCTGAAATGGGGGAGGGGGGAGGGTTTGGGTGGGGAATTTGTACGTTTAAAAATGGAAAATTTTAAGATGCGTTTTTTTGGTAGTGAAGTAGTTTGGAATGTTTTTCGAATGGTAATGAATCAGAATAAAGAAGAGAGGAATACTTGTGAGTGTATATATATATACATATATATATATATATATATATATATATATATATATATATATATATATATATATATATATATAGAATGTTTTTATGTTTTTAAAAAATACCCTTACAAATATGCATCATATGAAACTACATGTTTCTGGCGGTTTTTCAAATACAACTTCCTCGCGCCGCAATAAACTTCATAAACATCTCAGCTCGCTGATCATATTTTTGGACAGGTTCACCACCCAAAAATTTCGAATGCGAATTTTCAAAAAAAAAAAAAATGTAATAAAGAAACTCCCACCACTACCACCACCATCACCACATCCAAATTCCATGTGAGGTGAGGAAGAAAGGATAGCGGCAGAGGCAATTCGGAGCTCTGCTGCTGTCAATCTGTCACGAAGGATAACATATTGTATCTCCCGAATTCAGAGGCATTTAATTGAACTGATGTAGACGCTAGACTCTCTCTCTCTCTCTCTCTCTCTTTCTCTTTCTCTTTGATATTGGGTCTCCATGGTGCTCAGTCCCAAGAGTCCTTACATTGATCTAGGGAGAAAGTTATGTTGGAGTGTTGGTGGTAAGGGCATAGAGTGGGAGAGAGGGAGGACCACTTTTACTTGTTTCATGACAGAGCCAATAATGTATCCTTGCTAACCAAAGCTTTCAATTAAGTACTTGGTGGTTAGTCGACTGAAATGGTTTTCACCCACGGGGAGAAGTTGAAGGTTGACACTCACAGCTGTGTAGCTTATATATGCTACATTTATTGGCTATAAGTATATAGCCTGCATATGTCATATGTATAGGCTATATGATGTATCCCATGTGTGTCACGTATGTAAGTTATATGTTATAGCTTGCTGTATATATGTTCCATACATGGGCTATACGGTATAGCCTGTAGATGTCGCATATAAATAGGCTATATTGTATAGCCTATATATGTCACATATGTAGGCTACATGGTATTGCCTATATATGTCACATATATAGGCTACACAGAATAGCCTAATGTATGTCACATACTACATATGCTATAATACTCGTAGCACTTACAACCTATCTCTGTGATGGCTTCAGGAAAAAAAATATACCAACTTCCCTCACCTCTGTCCATGATCCTCCCATAAGAGGAGGTGGTGTAGGAACTGCTTGAGGATCCAATGGCGCTGGTGATCCAGGAGGCCAGCTGGGGCAGGAGCAAGCTCGCAGCCAAAATGGCCCCGCCGATGATGAGGAGAGAGGGCCAGTTGATGGCCATGAGGGAATTGAGGGCGCTGGTCGTGCTGTCGCTGAAGTTCTGTCCAATGGACATGATTGACGACATCGGGATGGACAGGAACGGGACAGTGAAGCTGATGCCTAGCTGGAAATGGAAAGGAATGGGACGGTGAAGCTGATTCCTAGCTGGAAATATACAGGAATGGGATGGTGAAGCTGATTCCTTCCTGGAAATATACAGGAATGGGATGGTGAAGCTGATTCCTTCCTGGAAATATACAGGAATGGGATGATGAGGCTAATACCTAGTTGGAATGGGACGATGAATCTGATGCCTAGCTGGAAATCTATAAGAATGGAATGGTGAAGCTGGTTCCTAGCTGGAAATGTACAGGAATGGGACGGTGAAGCTGGTTCTTTGCTGGAAATATAAAGAAATAGGGCAGTTAAGCTGGTTCCTTCCTGGAAATATAAAGAAACAGGGCAGGGAAGCTGGTTTCTTGCTGGAAATATAAAGAAACAGGGCAGTTAAGCTGGTTCCTTCCTGGAAATATAAAGAAATATGGCAGTGAAGCTGGTTCTTTGCTGGAAATATAAAGAAATAGGGCAGTTAAGCTGGTTTCTTGCTGGAAATATAAAAAAAAGGGCAGTGAAGCTGGTTCCTAGCAGGAAATATAAAGAAATAAGACAGTAAAGCTGATTCCTTGCTGGAAATATAAAGAAATAGGCAGTAAAGCTGGTTCCTTGCTGGAAATACAAAGGAATAGGGAGGTGAAGCTGGTTCCTAGCTGGAAATATACAGGAATGGGACGGTGAAGCAGAGTCCTGGCTGGAAATGTGCTGGAATGTCATGGTGAAGTTAATACTTAGCTGGAATGGGATGGTGAACTTGATTCCTAGCTGGAAATATATAGGAGTGGGTCGGTGAAACTGTCTAGTTGGAAATATACAAGAATGGGATGGTGAAGCTGATTCCTAGCTAGAAATATATTGGAATGGGATGGTGAAGCTAATTCTTAGCTGGAAATATATTAGAATGGGATTTTGAAGCTGATTTCTAGCTGGAAATATATTGGAATGGGATGGTGAAGCTAATTCTTAGCTGGAAATATATTAGAATGGGATTTTGAAGCTGATTTCTAGCTGGAAATATATTGGAATGGGATGGTGAAGCTGATTCCTAGTTGGAAATATATTGGAATGGGATGGTGAAGCTGATTCCTAGTTGGAAATATATTGGAATGGGGTGGTGAAGCTGATTCCTGCTGTAAATATATTGGAATGGGATGGTGAAGCTGATTCGTAGCTGGAAATATATTGGAATGGGAGGGTGAAGCTGATTCCTAGTTGGAAATATACAAGAATGGGATGGTGAAGCTGATTCCTAGCTGGAAATATATTGGAATGGGATGGTGAAGCTGATTCCTAGTTGGAAATATACAAGAATGGGATGGTGAAGCTGATTCCTAGCCGGAAGTACAGAATAGGACAAGAAGAGACTTATTCTCTCGTCTCTCTGTGTTTTGTGTTTAATATGGGAAAACTGCTACGAATTTACATACAGTGAAGAGGGTAAACGAACTAACGTTGAAAAGAACTCTGGTTTTCCATGGAATGACTGAAATGTCATCTGACATACATTGGAGACAATAATTTTCACCACATTTAATGAGAGTAATGTATTATTATTAATAGATTATTATTATTATCATTATTATCAAAGAAGCCTTACAGCATATCAATTTGCATAAGAATCACCCCTGTGCTTCCCGTATATGAGATACATAAACGGAATATATATATATATATATATATATATATATATATATATATATATATGTATCTATATATATATATATATATATATATATATATATATATTATATACAAGGTAAAAAGTAACAGCATGAAAATTAAAATAAACTCGTGAAATGATAGATATATATATAGATAGGTATCTATATATATATATATATATATATAATATATAGATATATATATATATACAATATATATATATAAACAAGGTAAAAAGAAAGCATGAAAAATTAAAATAAAACTTCGTGAAATGATATATATATATATATATATATATATATATATATATATATATATATATATATATATATATAAACAAGGTAAAAAGTAACAGCATGAAAATTAAAATAAACTCGTGAAATGATACATGGTGTACATACACAAAACGGCAATGTGTATGGAATCCTGGGATTATTTCTTCTTAATATCACATAAAACCTGGAAGAAGAAGAATAATATGAAACCTTAATGATGGTTCCTATTGAAGAGGGATCTTGCAGGAAGGAGAATGAATGCTATTTAAAGAAGAAGAAGAAGAAAGAAAACTCTCAGAAAGGAGAATGAATGTTACCTAAAGGGGGGGAAAAAAAAAATAAGAAGAAAAACTTACGTCTAGAGTTTGCCTGGCAGTATTCAGCGAGAAGAAGCGACTGGTGTTGTTCCTTGAGCCGCTGGAGTATTGCGAGGTTCCTGGGGGACTCCCTGGGGAGTAGCCACCCCCTGAAGAAGAAGGATACCCCCCGCCTGCTGGAGTGCCAAAAGAATGATCATACACTGGTGTTCCTCATTTTAATTTGTTTTAAGAAAGCACTGCGTGGACCATGTTGGCAGTGCAATTACTTAAAGTGTAATGCAGTATAAACAAGCAATACATGGACCATGTTGACGGTGCTATCACATAAAATGTAACTCAGTATAATTAAACGCTGTATGGACCATGTTGACAGTGCTATCACCTAAAATGTAATTCAATATAAACAAGCAATACATGGACTATATTGACAGTGCTATCACCTAAAATGTAATTCAGTATAAACAAGCAATACATGGACTATATTGACAGTGCTATCACCTAAAATGTAATTCAGTATAAACAAGCAATACATGGACCATGTTGACCGTGCTATCACATAAAATGTAACTCAGTATAATCAAACACTGTATGGACCATGTTGACAGTGCTATCTCCTAAAATGTAATTCAGTATAAACAAGCAATACATGGACTATATTGACAGTGCTATCACCTAAAATGTAATTCAGTATGTGCAAGTACTACATGGTCCATGTTGACAGTGCTATCACATAAAATGTAATTCGGTAGTATAAGAAAGCACTAAATGGACCATGTCGACAGTGCTATCATCTAGAATGTAACTCCATATTTTCAGTGATTATTGGTGCTTCTTGTAGTAAATTCACGTTAAAAATGGTTAGAGAAACATTCACCTACCTAGATATTTCTCCATGGTGA
Source organism: Macrobrachium nipponense (assembly GCF_015104395.2). NCBI lineage: Eukaryota > Metazoa > Arthropoda > Malacostraca > Decapoda > Palaemonidae > Macrobrachium > Macrobrachium nipponense. The sequence continues at coordinate 71,879,293 of NC_087215.1, read as the reverse complement.
GATAGTCTGCCTTGGAACTGTTGCTGTGGATCACATCGTGGGGTTGGAAGAAGCTCCCAGAAAAGCTTTTATACTCCTGTGATGGGCTTATCTATAGTTGACGAGAGAGAGAGAGAGAGAGAGAGAGAGAGAGAGAGAGAGAGAGAGAGAGAGAGAGAGAGAGAGCTGTTATTAGTATGATTATAAGAAATCAGTAACTCGTATCCCACTGTTTTTAGTAAAGTTTTATTTGAACCTGTTGCATGCCATCGTGATGATATGAGTAGGTTTATGCTCTGTGTTATATTAAGTTAGTTATTTTTTACGGGATTTAATTGTCTTCGTTTTCCTTCGAAAATAAAAAAAAATACTTTGATTATCTGCATTGCTTCTAGCATAAGAAAAACCTATTGTCGTGAACTGCCAGGCTTATATAAAGTTTGAGCCTTTAGGTGTTATGAAACTGTACCGTGCATTCTGGGATAAAGTGAGATAGGAGACAGTAGGATTTGTATGCTCGGACGAAAAGCGAGATGCTGACACTGCAGTCTTTAGAATGTGGGAAAACTATTGCTTTTATCTATCAAGATTGAGGAAATAGCTGAAAATACAAGAGAGAAATGTGAAGCGTGTGTCCCTGGTCGAGAGTGTCTCAGTGGATTACTAACCTGCACAGAAGAACGCAGGAAAAAGTGGAAGTTAAAAGCCGTAGAGAAAACAACTGAAGTTACCTTGGAGGTTACTTAGGCACAAATTGAAATGTACAGTATGCTGTCTTTCAGTAGTGCAGAATTGTATGTAGAATTGTACAATTGTAAGTCACTCTCATATGTAGATGTAAGGTTTTGTAGCTGGTTTAAAATAAAGATAGCTGAAGAAATATGAAACAAAATCCCAATAGTGTTTCTTGTAAAAAAAAAAAAAAAAAAAAAAAAAAAGATAAGAAAAGGTGGATAGTGCAATGAAAAAATATGATTCAGTCAGATATTTCTATCCAGAATATGAGCAGAAAATGAAGTTTCCGCCCACGCATGAAAGTAGACTAGAAGATCATTTGAAGGAGCTGCAGAAACAGAAAAAAACATGGAGAATTTCACCCATGCACCCAGAAGAAAAAGGTGTTGCCCACAGCCTCAGGACAAGTGAAGAATTAGTTAGAAAGATTAATGTTCTTGTCAGACACCAAGGTAAAGATGGGAAGTGCGTTTTTGGAGAAAAAACAACAGAAAATGAACTGCGATATATTGGGGATTCTCTAGCATGGGAAGATAAAAAGTACAGAAAGCATAAAACAGCCTAGCATGCAATAAAGAATTGCTAGTTTGGAGAGCAAAACAAAACGTTGGAAGAAATCATATCATAGAAAGTAATAGCTACTTTCACTGAACTTTTAGTATTGGAAAACAAATCAAAGCATAGTCGAGACCTTCTGCATTCAGATTAAAAATCAAGTAAAATTAAAATTATGTTAGTCAGCAATGTTATTTAGATTTCATTGGTGACCCAACATCGATGGGAAGTCAGTCACTCAAGAGAGACATCATCAACGAAAAGTCAACAAGTCACTCAGTCTCTGGTCTGTTTCAGTCTTGAAGAGGTCTTGCTCGGTGGTAATCTGTCCTAAAAATACAGGAAAACGTTTAGTTTGTCATATAATTTTCTGCAGTAAAACGTTTAGTGGGCTAATAGTTTGTCAAATATTTTCTGCAGTAAAACGTTCAGTTAGCTAAAATAGTTTGGCAAGTAGTTTTATGCAGTAAAACGTTTAGTTGGCAAATAGTTTGGAAAATAGTTTTCCTACAGTAAAACATTTAGTTGGCAAATAGTTTTCCCGCAGTAAAACATTGAGTTGGCAAATAGTTGCCCTGCAGTAAAACACTGAGTTGGCAAATAGTTTTCCTGCAGTAAAACATTTAGTTGGCAAATAGTTTTCCTGCAGTAAAACTTTCAGTTAGCTAATAGTTTGGCAGATAGTTTTCTGCAGCAAAACGTTCAGTTGGCTAATAGTTTTCCCTGCAGTAAAACGTTTAGTTGGCAAATAGTTTTCTACAGTAAAACATTTATTTGGCTAATAGTTTGGCAAATGGATTTCCCTGCAGTAAAACGTTTAGTTGGCTAATAGCTTGGCAAATAGTTTTCACTGCAGTAAAACATTTATTTGGCTAATAGTTTGGCAAATAGTTTTCTACAGTAAAACGTTCAGTTGACAAGCACTTTTCTTGTACTGAGAGTTTTACGAAGAAAACCAAATTTAGGTGGCCATGCAACGCAAAAACACCATACAAATAAACAAACAAATTTAGGTGGCAAGTGACGGTCAAAAATAGCAGTAGATTTCGTTGTCCAAGAGTTCTATTCTAAGGATCAGTAATAAAATCAAGGCAGCAGAAGACTGACAAGGGATACGTCAGTGAGCATCGACTCTAATTTCCAGGTGACAGGAAATTTAACGTGGCAAATTCGATTCTAGAAGTTAGCTTTCCTCGTATGCGAAACTTTTGAATTTCTAAATGATTATAAAGAACAAGTACTTTGCCTGACTCGGCTTATTGCATTAGAGTCAAAGTTACGTGAATGATATTGAGAAGAGTCTTGAGGAAGATCGGTCTGATTGGTGTGGAATATCATTCCATGTTTGGTAATTGAACATTTGCAAGGAGAATTTGAAAGTGTTAGAATGTTGGTTAAACGGCTTAAGCTGAATTTTAGAGTGTTAGAATGTTGATTAAACTGCATTTTTAGTGTTAGAATGTGGGATAAACTGTTTAACTGCATTTTAGTGTTTTAGAATGTCGGTTTAACTGCATTTTAGTGTTAGAATGTTGGTTAAACTGCATTTTAGAGTGTTAGAATGTTGGTTAAACTGCAATTTTTAGTGTTGGATTGTTGGTTAAACTGCATTTTAGTGTTAGAATGTTGGTTAAACTGGCTAAACTGCATTCAGTGTTAGAATGTTGGTTGAACTTCTTAAACTGCATTCAGTGTGTTAGAATGGTAGTTAAACTGCATTTATAGTGTTAGAATGGTGTTAAACTTAATTTACAGGTTAGAATGTTGTTTAAATTGGCTAAACTACATTTAGAGTATTAGCATGTTGGTTAAACTGCATGTACAGGGTTAGAAAGTGGGTTAAACTTAATTTCCAAGTTAGGATGTTGGTTAAACTGGTTAAACTGCATCTTTGAGTGTTCGAATGTTGCTCTGTATAGGGCCATCTTACCTTGTTAGGGGGAGGAACGACAGTGACTACGTGGGAAGATGGAGAGGACTCCTCCGCCCACTGGTCTTTCTGGTGACCTCCGGAGAACAGGGGGAATGTGATGCCACCGCTGCTGGAAGCCGAAAAAAAAAAACGGGGAGGAAGTATGATTATACTTATGAATAAGTAGAGAGGTACACTAAAGATAAACGTAGGTGACAGAGAGAATTTGCATTAATGGTATCACAACTGTATTATTATTATTATTATTATTATTATTATTATTATTATTATTATTATTATTATTATTTATTTATTTTTTTTTTTGCTCTGTCTCAGTCCTCCAATTCGACTGGGTGGTATTTATAATGTGGGGTTCCGGGTTGCATCCTGCCTCCTTAGGAGTCCATCACTTTTCTTACTATGTGCGCCGTTTCTAGGATCACACTCTTCTGCATGAGTCCTGGAGCTACTTCAGCCCCTAGTTTTTCTAGATTCCTTTTCAGGGATCTTGGGATCGTGCCTAGTGCTCCTATGATTATGGGTACGATTTCCACTGGCATATCCCATATCCTTCTTATTTCTATTTTCAGGTCTTGATACTTATCCATTTTTTCCCTCTCTTTCTCTTCAACTCTGGTGTCCCATGGTATTGCGACATCAATGAGTGATACTTTCTTCTTGACTTTGTCAATCAACGTCACGTCTGGTCTATTTGCACGTATCACCCTATCCGTTCTGACACCATAGTCCCAGAGGATCTTTGCCTGATCGTTTTCTATCACTCCCTCAGGTTGGTGCTTGTACCACATATTACTGCAAGGTAGCTGATGTTTCTTGCACAGGCTCCAGTGGAGGGCTTTTGCCACTGAATCATGCCTCTTTTTGTACTGGTTCTGTGCAAGTGCTGGGCATTCGCTTGCTATGTGGTTTATGGTTTCATTTTTCGTATTGCACTCCCTACATATGGGAGAGATGTTATTTCCGTCTATCGTTCTTTGAACATATCTGGTTCTTAGGGCCTGATCTTGTGCCGCTGTTATCATTCCTTCAGTTTCCTTCTTTCTTATTATTATTATTATTATTATTATTATTATTATTATTATTATTATTATTATTATTATTATTTCTTCTGTACTCAAGTTGGTTATTAAAACGCCAAATGGGGGAATCATGTCAAAAACGTGGTATTTGGCAAACTGAATATTATGCAAAATGCTGTAGAAATTGGATCTTGATACCGACTTTTTTTCTGTACTCAAGTTGGCTATTAAAACGCTATGAATCCCCTATTTGGATTTTAATAGCCAACTAGAGTACAGAAGAAAAGTCAGTAATAGGAAGAATAGAGAAAATTCTATACAAAATAAACGCGGCTGAAATAGCCATTATTTTCAATAAAACCTGTATTATTATTGTTGTTATTATTATTTTTGGTAGAAGACCCTCTTTTAGGCAAATACTGTTAAAAGGAATGGCAGAATCAACTCGCTTAATTCTGCCATTCTTTTTGATATTATTATTATTATTATTATTATTATTATTATTATTATTATTATTATTATTATTATTATTATTATTACTGGAGAAACAAATCCACAGATATGTATGGGTACGTATATTTATAAATGATTGTAAACGCACAACATCATATAAGGTAATAAGCTGGTAAGACTGCAACTTACCCTAAAGATGGTGACAGGTTCAGGGATGACTGGGCATCTGAGACGCCTAGCAGCAGGATCAAGGGTACCAACTTTGTCACTGTCCTCCTCGTGGTTAACATGGCTGCCAACTGTGTCATTACCTGTCAAAACATAATGAAAACATGAGAATGGATTCAGGGTTGGTATACATAGATCTGTCTGTGGGCCAGCTGTGTCATTACCTGTCAAAACGTAACCTAACGAAGTAATGAGACAGGAGTCAAGGTTGGTATGCATGGGACCTCAATAGTCCAATCGGTATCCCTTCAGCCCCTAGCTGTGACCCCTTCCATTCTTCTTACTATACCTCCCTCAAATTCTCTGTCATCTATGTTACTTTCCTGAACCCTTTTCTAACAATGGTTTCTCAAGGCTCTTTGGGGCGTCCCTTTGGTTCCAAGCTGCAACCCCTTCCATTCTTTACTATACCTCCTTTCATATTCTCTTTCATCCACGTTACTTTCCTGAACCCTTTCCTAACAATGGTTTGTTAGTGCAACTGCTTTGAGGTTTTCCTCGTGTGACACCTTTCAAACCTTTTACTCTCAATTTTCCTTCCAGCGCTGAATGACCTCTTTATAGGTCCCAGTGCTTGGCCTTCGGCCTGAATTTTATATCCCAATTCCAGTTTCCTCAATAATACGTTTTTCTCTCTTTGGATAGATGCTATTTATGTCTTTGACCCACGTTGACTTTTCTGACGCTGAGATAACTATCTCATAAATT
>NC_087215.1:71863683-71868683 GCF_015104395.2 Macrobrachium nipponense | reverse complement strand
TAAATAAGCTATTTATTTATACAAGAGCCAAATGCATACAGCTAAATACACTTACTAATCAAGTCGGTGTTCCTACTTCATATTGTATCATTGCCGCTTGCAGAGAGCGCGAACGCTTGTTGCAGGGGTCAGTATTGATTGTTTGTTTCCTTTTTGAAATCATCGCTATTTACGTTCATTCCCTCCCTCTACAGTAATAAAATAGAACATAATATAGAATTTAGGATGGTTCTTCGATGGACGAGTGGGTTACGTGCTCAACTACGGATCTCAGGGTCCGGGTTTAATTCCCCGCTCTGCCAACAAGGTACAAACGAATTTGTTTCTGTTGAGAGAAATTAATTTCTCGATATAATGTGGTTCGGATCCCGCAATAAGCTGTAGGTCCTGTTGCGAAGTAACCAATTGGTTTCTAGCACGTAAAAATATCTAATCCTTAGGGCCAGCCCTAGGAGAGTTGTTAATCAGCTTAGTGGTCTGGTTAAACTAAGATTTTTTTTTTCTTAGGAGAAAGTAGATGAAAGAATGAGAATATGAAAGGAGACACAGTAAAAGGAATAAAAGGGGTTGCTGCCAGGGTCCGAAGGAGTGCTGCGAAGAACCTTAAGTATTGCCTACAGTGCACTGCATGAGGTGTTAAGAAGGGAGTGAGAATAAAAGAGATAAGATGCATGAGAGTAATCGCCCTACCTACGGAGAGGCTCGACTTCATTGCTAAAATCCCTTGTCCCTAATAAGCCAATTAAAATTCCAAGATCTTTTACATCCCGCCTTGACAATAGGGGCGTGAATTAGAACGGCGTGTGTGCCGTCATTTGCATCATCATCTCGTAATTTGCATTTAAATGGCCTTCGTAGAGTTAAGAATGAGATTAAAATTACTTGATGATGATGGCGGCAGCCGGCAGCGGCCTCTCCCTAGCCTACCGGCCCGCGCGTGCAAGGACGCTCGAGAAAGTGTTTGAATGAGTGAATACTCCGGCCAAGAGATGGCGCTGACTGAAGACGCTCGCTGATAGACGACGAGTCAGGATGGAGAAAGGATGGATTTGAATGGGTGTAATTGTTCCACGTAGAATAAGGTTGAAAATAAGGGTTAATAAGGTGATGATGAAAGCTGGGATAATCGCTCTGCTGAGGGAAATGTGGAAATAAGTGATTACTAGAGCGATTTGAGGCGTAAATGCGTGAATAGTTGAATGTTAAAATGATTGGGAATTGAAAATGATTGGTCATATGAAGGACTTTTTATCGGTGCAAAGCGTTGTAATGAAGTAAAGCTATGTAAGGACGAACAGAAAGGGCACTGTTGTGTCTAGGTATTGTAAAGGAGGGTATATATATTATATATATATATATATATATATATATATATATATATATATAATATATATATATGTGTGTGTGTGTGTGTGTACGTATGTGTGCATGTATGTATGTATACACACATACGCACACACATGTAATCAACACAATCACGTGTGGAACAGAATAAATATCTAACTCACATCAGCATCAATTGGTTGCGCCTCGCGTTTCAGTTGAGAGACCTGGGTTCTATCCCAGTGTGAGTCAAAGGTGTGTTTGTATATATATATATATATATATATATATATATAATATATATATATATATATATATATATATATATATATATATATATATATATATATATATATATATATATATTATATATATATATATATAGACATATATTTTGTAACTTGTCAAAATGTTTTTACCTGGAATTTCATTCCGTAAACAACTATTATTATTATTATTATTATTATATTATTATTATTATTATTATTATTATTATTTTATTATTATTATTATTTTATTTATTTTTTATTTTTTTTTGCTCTATCACAGTCCTCCAATTCGACTGGGTGGTATTTATAGTGTGCGGTTCCGGGTTGCATCCTGCCTCCTTAGGAGTCCATCATCTTCTTACTATGTGTGCCGTTTCTAGGATCACACTCTCTCTGCATGAGTCCTGGAGCTACTTCAGCCTCTAGTTTTTCTAGATTCCTTTTCAGTGATCTTGGGATCGTGCCTAGTGCTCCTATGATTATGGGTACGATTTCCACTGGCATATCCCATATTCTTCTTATTTCTATTTTCAGATCTTGATACTTATCCAATTTTTCCCTCTCTTTCTCTTCAACTCTGGTGTCCCATGGTATTGCGACATCAATGAGTGATACTTTCTTCTTGACCTTGTCAATCAACGTCACGTCTGGTCTGTTTGCACGTATCCACCCTATCCGTTCTGATACCATAGTCCCAGAGGATCTTTGCCTGATCGTTTTCTATCACTCCTTCAGGTTGGTGTTCGTACCACTTATTACTGCAAGGTAGCTGATGTGGCGCCGTGGAGGAGTGGGTTAGGTCGTCAATAGACTTAAGTCAAGTTAAGCAACATTGGTTCTGGTCAGTAGTTGGATGGGTGACCGCTCTCCTCGGCGTTGATTCCTTGGGAAAGGATCTTTACCATAATTTCCTCAGTCTACTCAGCTGTAAATGAGTACCTATCCCTGATGGGATAGGGTCCAGCTATGGGTTAAATAGCAAAACTCAGCAATGATGGAAAGAAATGAAGGATTAAACGACAACGACGTAAATGGAACCTCTGGCAACAGAGGAGCTTCGTCCGGCAACCAGGTATTCAACCCAATTGAAGGGGAAGACGGTCAGGTACTTGGAGGTCGTCATCCAGCAACTGATCACCACAACGACAATAATAATTATTATTATTATTATTATTATTATCATTATTATTATTATTTTCATTATTATTATTATTATTATTATTATTATTATTATTATTATTATTATTATTATTATTATTATTATTAATTGATTAACTAACTAATTCTTCAGGAGATCCTGTTCATATGGAACAAGCCAACTATAGGGGCATTTGACTTCCAAAAGCTATTCACTACCAAGTAAGAGGAGGTGAGGGGAAGTACAGAAAGAAGAGGAGACCTCACTTAAAAAAAAAATAATAAATAATTTAACAAATGAATAAAAAGATGAAAATGCAAGTAAATGATCAAAATAGGAGGAAAATTTTATTATGGCAGTAATGCATCGCATCTTCGCTTGAAGTTCCAGTAGGGTTGGGCTGTTCCAGAGTGCAGCGGTGTCCTGATTTCTGAATGAATGGGGGAACTTACTATGACTCTCATTATCCGTCTGATTCTAAATAATGGAAGCAATGCGAGAAATGGAAATTGGTCGATGGGTTCAGTGATTTGCAATTGCAGGCGATAGTGACAGTGGTGGCACCGTCATCTACGCCGGAAACGGGTGATTTTCTTACGCAATCGTTAGCTTGGAAAACAAAACAGTCACTCAGTTGATTGCTGGATGTTACTCTTTTTAGTTACGAGGAAAAATAATTGTTCTCCATTAATTGAAAGTAAGATTACGCGCATAGAATTTGAGAGAGAGAGAGAGAGAGAGAGAGAGAGAGAGAGAGAGAGAGAGAGAGAGAGAGAGAGAGAGAGGAAGGGCGTGAAGGAAGGAGGAAACAAAAATAAGATGCAATAGGATGTTACACCAAACGAGTGTTAATTAGTTAAACAGGAAAAGACTTAACTTCAATTTCATCTCTTCAAAAAAAAAAAAAAAAAAAAAAAAAAAAAAAAAAACAACAGGGGAAGAAGTTCTTCCACCTTTAAATAAAAGGAGAGAATGAAATGTTCGAAAGATGAATGAGTTTTGAAATTCTCCTCTTTTGTAGTGGGGCTAAAGATTGTAATTCAAGTGGTTTAGGCGGTGAGAGAGAGAGAGAGAGAGAGAGAAGAGAGAGAGAGAGAAGACCCATGAGAGAGAGAGAGAGAGAGAGAATGATTACTGGAAGTTACTTTTTTGAGTTAAGAAAAAAAGTAATTGTGTTCCGTTTGCTAAAAATAATTTTACGAGCATAGAATTTGAGAGAGAGAGAGAGAGAGAGAGAGAGAGAGAGAGAGAGAGAGAGAGAGAGAGAGAGAAAGATTACTGGAACTTACTTTTTTGAGTTAAGAAAAAAAGTAATTCTGTTCCTTTTGCTGAAAATAATTTTAGAGAGAGAGAGAGAGAGAGAGAAGAGAGAGAGAGAGAGAGAGAGAGAGAGAGAATTCAAGCCATTCAGAAATGTAAGGCAGTCAAGAAGAAGTTGAGTGTGTATAAGACGGTGTTATGCTATAGAGAAAAGTGCTGCGGTTGATTATGATTCTAAGAGACCAGAGAAGTAGACAAAAATATATAATGAGATAATTTCATGGGCCGTTAAATAAAAGAAAATAGTCTTAACGCTTTCCACGGAGAGAGAGAGAGAGAGAGGAGAGAGAGAGAGAGAGAGAGAGAGAGAGAGAGATTGATTTCCACCCTTCCCCCTGCAATGTTTTGTTTGCTTGTAATTTTTACAAATTTAAATCGATCAGTTTTGATTTAATTAACCCGATTCTCCCCTTCCATCTACAACCCCCCGCCCCTCCCCCTGCCCGACTCCCACCCCCCACTACCGTCCAAAATGACAGGAGGGTGGGCAGGGTGACAGGTTGGCGAAGACATTAGCGAACCGGAGATAACCCCATGCCTATGTCCCTCTCTCTCTCTCTCTCTCTCTCTCGCTCTCTCTCCCTCAGTATAACTCTCCCTCTTTCTTTCCTATTATGTCTCCCTCCCTCCCTCCTTGTTTATCTCTCTCTCTCATCCTCACTCTCTGTATCTCCCTCATTCTCTCCCTTATAGCTCTCTCTCTCTCTCTCTCTTGTCTTTTTTTCTCTCCTTCAGTCTCCCTCCCTCCCTCCCTCCCCTCCTCTCTGTATCGATTCGATTGTAGAGGACCCAGCCGCTGCTAGTGTGTTGCAAAAGGTGCCCAGCCACCAGAGCCAGGCCGAGGGCAGTTCCGCTGAGCTGTGAAGATCAACTCGGGATACCTCACGTCGTCCTTTCGTCGAGGATTTCTGAATTTTTTCTTTTCAACCTAATGTTTTCATTTTCCTTTT
>NC_087215.1:71816183-71858683 GCF_015104395.2 Macrobrachium nipponense | reverse complement strand
CTTTCTTTGGCTTTCAGGATTTTCTTTACTTTGATTTCATGGATTTTCTTACTTTTCATGTTTTACTTTACGATTTCATGGATTTTACTTTATCTTTGCTTTTCACGATTTTCACTTTACTGATTTCACATGATTTTACTTTACTGCTTTCATTTTGATTTTCTTTTACATGATTTTCCAGGATTTTACTTTACTGCTTTCATGGATTTTACTTTACTGCTTTCATGGATTTTACTTTACAGATTTCATGGATTTTACTTTACTGCTTTCATGGATTTTACTTTACAGATTTCATGGATTTTACTTACTGCTTTTCATGGATTTTACTTTACTGCTTTTCATGGATTTTTACTTTACAGGATTTTCATGGATTTTTACTTTACTGCTTTCACGGATGCTTTACTGATTTCAGGGATTTTACTTTAACTGCTTTCATGGATTTTACTTTACAGATTTCATGGATTTTACTTTACTGCTTTCATGGATTTTACTTTACTGATTTCATGGATTTTACTTTAGCTGATTTCATGGATTTTACTTTACTGCTTTCATGGATTTTACTTTACTGATTTCATGGATTTTACTTTACTGCTTTCATGGATTTTCTTTACTAGTTTCATGGGATTTTATTTCTGCTTTCCCATGGATTTTACTTTACTTGCTTTCACGGATTTTACTTTACTGATTTCATGGATTTTACTTTACTGCTTTCATGGATTTTACTTTACAGATTTCATGATTTTACTTTACTTATTTAATGATTTTACTTTACGGCTTTCATGGATTTTACTGTACTGCTTTCATGGGATTTTACTTTACTGCTTTCACTGATTTTACTTTACTGATTTCATGTATTTTACTCTACTGATTTCATGGATTTTACTTTACTGCTTTCATGGATTTTACTTTACTGCTTTCATGGATTTTACTTTACTGATTTCATGGACTAACGTTCGCAACGTATAAGGAAAGCCTCCTGTGATTCAGGTATTCTAAAATCAGGGCTCTGAAAGTAAGCTGCTAATCAAGGTATTATTGACTGAGAATTGTCTCACACTGAGAGTTGTCGAAATCTCCGAGGCTAATATTGCATCCTTGTCCCCATATTCAGCAGGATATCCCGCCTCATTTTCAACATTCAGGGACGGATTTAAAGGTTGGGGGGGAAGGGGGGGTGGAGGTTAGGGGGTGCGGGCGCGACCTGGTCACGTGTCCGTCCGCACTTTTTCTGTACGCGCTTTTTTTTTTCCCGTGAAAAACAACTCAAGATATTGGAGCATTATTCTCTTTTCGTATATCAATATTAGTACGAAAACTTTGATTAGGTGATGATTATTTCAACAGTAACAATAACAACTGTACAACAACAGACAACAACTACTGCTACTGTGTGTGTGTGTGTATATATATATATATATATACACACACACACACACGCCACTGTTAGTATTTGTGCATTTTCTCAGGAACACGATCATGTATAACCCGCCTTTTCCAGAAAGGGGTGAATGCTAAACCCAAATCCCATATTGTCTGAACGTTCTTACTTCCACAACTGTTAACGTGTCAAAAAACTGGGATTTCTATTGTGCAGAATAACTGCAGTTTCCTGTAGGGTGGTAGTGCCATAATAATAATAATAATAATAATAATAATAATAATAATAATAATAATAATAATAATAGGCAGACTGATCTGATGCTATTATGATATCTTTAAGGATATAATAATAATAATTTATAATAATAAAATCCAAGTGGATCTTCCTTGTTTGTCCGGCCCGGGTTAGGGCGGAGTAGGGTAGGGGCGACATGATGCATCCACCCTCCTACAAACCTGTCTGTCCGCCCTGGGTGGGGTGGAGTAGATGGGGAATCAGGAGGGTAGGGGTGACATGATGCATCCACCCTCCTCATGCAAACCTGTGTGTCCGTCCCAGATGGGGGCGGGAAATTGGGAGGGTAGGGGGAGGTATGATGGGAAGCGCCGGGTTCCCTCGCAGCATAGCGCGTCCCATCACGCCCGTAATAATAATAATAATAATAATAATAATAATAGTAATGATAATGATAATACTAGTATCTGGACACGTCTGGTTTCTTAATAATAATAATAATAATAATGATAATAATAATAATACCATGTGGTCAAGTCCAGTGTCCTATCATACTTCAGAACTTCGAGGAGAAAATAATTGCTACAGAGACGCGAAGAGCGAGATTGTCCAGTATTCGCGGAACTGCTTATTTTTAAGGTCGTCCTTTGGCCCTTTGATGTAAACAAGAGGTTCTGAGAAACGGCTCTTCCGTTGGAGCGAACGGAGGAGAACACACTTCACGCATCCTCACACACACACACACACACACACACATATATACATAAATGTGAGATTGTGTGTATGTGTAGGTGGTTGTGTAAATAAGACCTTATGTCCGAGTGTACATTATGTCATTATGAGAGTGATATGTGGGACTGGCTGCCATAACCGTGCATTTGGACCTGTAATGATATATATATAGTATATATATATTATATAATATATATATATATATATATAGTATATATATATATATATGATTTTTGCGTTCGTTTCTTACTATGTCCCCCTCCCCTTCATACTACGTTTAAATTAATTAGTAAACAGGAAGACAGAAGAGGCAGACTCCTTTAGCCCTCTCTCTCTCTCTCTCTCTCTCTCTCTCTTCTCTCTCTCTCTCTCATTAAGTACAGGACTCGAGATAAGAGGCTTAACTTCAGCGTGGCGTCTTTTTATTCCTCCTGGCTGGTGGTGTCTTTCAGAGAACGCCTGAAGCTATTGACTGAAGCCATTTAGTGGGTTGTAGGCCATTGCCGCCACCCGTCCATTAATGGCACGATCCCCGGGCGAAGAGGCTTTACCAGAGAGCCCCCATACCTCCCTCCCTCCCCCATTCCCTCTCTTCCTCCCCCCTGGGGGCAGGGAAGATGATGATTTGGAAATGGGCAATCCAACAGCTAAGTGGAAATGGGGGTTGGGCTGGGGGCCAGGCCTTGTACGTGTCCCAGAGGACGAACGAACAGTGATGTCTACACAGAGAACGATTTCCCCAAGGCTTTGTGGTAATTAATTTCCTTCCAGTTTTGTTGAACGTGATCCCCAGACACGGGGTCGGTTTTGTATCGCCAAGAAGAACCTGCAGTGCACCTCATTCCCATATACTATACCTACGTTCGTATTCACTTTCTTCCATCTGCCTTTCCAACCCTCCGACAGTTGTTTCATAATAGGGCCTCTTAGGTCCCTGAATTCTATCTCGCATACCATTCCATTCCAGGGAATTATCTTTCACTACATGGATTCCTGTCTTATGTTCAGAGGCCCTGTTCTGTGACCCTGAACCTTTTGCTGTTTAGCTGTGAGTTGTACACAAGGAATGTATTGTTGCGGAATGACTGACCCATGGACGCTTACTTGTAGGAATAAGAACGAGATCTTGTACTGACTTCACTTTTTAATTGGATTATTTGTTATGTGCTTCGTTTCGTTCTTAGCTTGCTTTAGAACCCTTTTTTCGAGAGAGAGAGAGAGAGAGAGAGTCACTGAAAAAAGTTTTTTTTATTTACCACAGGTCAGAGAGAGAGAGAGAGAGAGAGAGAGAGAGAGAGAGAGAGAGAGAGAGACCGAAATTTTTTTATTTGATGCAGGTCAGAGGAGAGAGAGAGAGAGAGAGAGAGAGAGAGAGAGAGAGAGAGAAAACCGAATTTTTTTTATTTGATACAGGTCAGAGGAGAGAGAGAGGGAGAGAGAGAGACCTTACAGACCTTACAGACCTTACATCTTGTTCGGGTTGCCCCAGGTCCCTCAGTGTGAGGCACCTCTAATGTCTACCAGAGAGTTGCTAGTACATCTTCCGGTATATTTTGCATCTTCCAAATCTTGGATGGTCTGGGATGCAGTTTAGATATTTGTCGAGCTTATTCTTAAACACATCTACGCTCACTCCTGATATATTCCTCAGATGAGCTGGCAACGCATTGAATAGACGCTGCATTATCGATGCTGGTGCGTAGTGGATTAATGTCCTGTGTGCTTTCCTTATTTTTCCTGGTATAGTTTTGGGCACTATTAATCTACCTCTGCTTGCTCTTTCTGATATTTTTAGTTCCATGATATTTTCTGCTATTCCTTCTATCTGTTTCCATGCCTGAATTATCATGTAGCGTTCTCTTCTCCTTTCAGACTATATAATTAAGAATTGTAGTCTTTCCCAGTAGTCTAGGTCCTTAACTTCTTCTATTCTAGCTGTAAAGGACCTTTGTACACTCTCTATTTGTGCAATATCCTTTTGATAGTGTAGGTACCATATCATATTGCAATATTCAAGTGGACTACGAACATATGTTTTATAAAGCATAATCATGTGTTCAGCTTTTCTTGTTTTGAAGTGCCGTAACAACATTCCCATTTTTGCTTTACATTTTGCCAACAGAGTTGCTATTTGATCATTGCATAACATGTTCCTATTCATCATCACACCAAGGTCTTTAACTGCTTCCTTATTTGTGATGGTCTCATTATTAGGTCCCTTATATGCATATAGCTTTCTTTCTCTGTCTCCATAATTTATTGATTCAAATTTATCAGAGTTAAATACCATCCTATTTACCTCTGCCCAATCATATACTTTGTTAAGGTCTCTTTGTAGAGCGTTCCTATCTTCATCACAAGTAATTTCTCTACTTATTCTTGTGTCATCTGCGAAACTACTCACTACCGAATCCTTCACATTATTGTCTATGTCTTCAATCATAATAACAAACAGTATTGCAGCTAACACCGTACCTTGCGGCACACCGGATATTACCTTGACTTCATCCGATTTCTCGTCGTTTGCAATAACTATCTGTTTTTCTGTTTGTGTAAAAATTCTTTTAACCATCTTCCTACTTTATCCACGATATTGTGTTTTCTAATTTTCTTCGCTAATATATTATGGTCTACTTTATCAAAAGCTTTTGCAAAGTCTAAATAAACCACATCTGTTTCATTTCCGCTTTTCATATTTTTGAATATGTTCTCACGGTGGACTAACAGTTGGGTTTGTGTACTTTTTCCGGGTACGAAACCATGTTGTCCTTTATTAAACAAATTATTTTTTATTAAATGTTTCATAATATTTTTCTTCATTACCCTTTCATACACTTTCATAATATGTGATGTTAGACTCACAGGCTATAATTACTTGCCTCTAGTCTTGATCCACTTTTGAAAGTAGGGGTAATATCTGCTAATTTATGCTCATCATAAATCTTGCCTGTATCTACACTTTGTCTTAATAATATTGCAAGTGGCTTTGCGATAGAATGAACTACTTTCTTTAACAAAATAGCAGGAATTCCATCAGGCCCTGCAGCAGCTCCATTTTTAATTTCATAATAGCCTGCACAATATCAGCTTCATTAATATCTATGTCAGCTAAATATTCACTATTTTCATCCTTACTTCTATATCATTATCTTCATTATCTATTCTAGGGGTGAATTCTCTCTTATATCGTTCTGCCAGTATGTTGCAATTTCCTTTTTTTCATTCGTTAATCTCCCTTCAATTCTCAGAGGGCCTATTTCTATTCTTCTTTTATTCATCTTCTTCGCAGATGAGTATAATAGCTTGGGGTTTTGCTTGATATTTAATAGGGTTTTTTCTTCCAAGTCCCGTTTTTCATTTTCTTTTGATTGTATAATCTTTTGTTTCTGCATTTTCTATCTTACTTTTTAGTTCTATAACTTTCCATGCATTTTTTTCTTTTGCAAGACCTTTTTTCCACTTTCTGATTTTCTGGAACAAGATCCTTCTGTCTCTTGGTATGCATGAATGATGTTTAACTTTTCTTCTTCGGTATATTTTTATTTTTTCCACTATTTTCTCCAATATTTGATATAATATCTCCGTATTTACCCTTATGTCATCACTTACGAAAATGTTATCCCAATCTTTGTTTAATTCTTCATTAATTTCTGACCATTTTATATTTTTACTGTAGAAGTTGTATTTTCCATATCCTTCCCACTTTTTCATTTCTTGCTTATCTCTATTTTCACTTGCTTTGAATGAACTGTTAATTCTATGACATTATGGTCTGAAATATTCGCATTATAAACTATTATTTCTTTAACATAATTCATCTCGTTCACAAATACTAGGTCTAAAGTATTTTCCTTTCTTGTTGGCAGGTGATTTATTTGTTGAATGTTGTATTCTAGTAGCATATCTAATAGCTTTTCAAATTGCCTCTTATCTTCTGCACTACTATTACTCTCTTTTTTATATGTATAAGTACACACAATCTCCTATTCGTTCTTTCCATTCTACGAAAGGAAAGTTGAAGTCACCAGATAGGAGAATAGTCCAGTCCTTGTGATTTCTACATATATCATCCAATTTTTCAATTATTAAGTCAAACTCTTTAGTATTAGGAGGTCTATATATTACTATGTTCATCAATTTTTCAGATTCAAATTCTACCGCTATTAGTTCACATTCTGAGTTACTATATTTCTCATATTTTTCCTTGTTTTTTGTCTTTCCCATATATTGCGGTTCCCCCTTGATTCCTATTTTTTCTATCTGATCTATAAGTTTGGAACCCTTTTATTTGATCATCATTCCCAGTCTCTTGGGAATACCAGGTTTCACTTATATTCATTATATCTATTTTCTTTTCATTTTGGGTTAGTTCTTCTAAGTACTCTATTTTTCTTTTTGAGTTACTCGTAACTAAACCCTGCGCATTCATCACTATGATGGTTTGCGTGTTTTCTCCTTCATTTAATACTGGTAGTAATAAGGATTTTGTTTCCCATGTCTCTTTCCTGTTCTGGTATGTTGTTCTTTTTTTCATTTCCAGAAATTCTGACATTAAAAAATCCAACTTTTCCATAATATTTGATCTTCCTTCATCATAATTATTCATTTTGTGTCTGAATCTGCAATTTTCTCCGTTTCTGCAATATCCTCTTGCATAATAAATACAGTTATTATCTCTTGAGTAGAATTTCGGAGCTGATGTTTTGAAATTTTTTGCTGACACCTCTGCATATCTCATTGGTGGTTTGCTTTTCTCTTTTACCTGATATTCTTGATTTCTCTCTTATTTGTGTCTTTCTTATTTTGGATTTTATTACTTGGTTGGTTATTTATTTGATTATGATTCATGGCTACAGGGTGCATATATTTGCATTTTTTGTCGAACTTACATCCTTTTCCTTCTTTTATTTTTGGTTTTTACATATTTTTGGATGCAGATCTCTGCAATCATCCCATATCCATCTAAGTATGCACATTTACCATATATTTCATAGTTTTGACATATCTTAGGATGTTTGTAGTAACATCTTTCTCCAAATCTGCAATTCCCTCTTTTCAAAAGGTTGCAGATTTTGTCTTTCTTGTCTATTTTTTCCTCTTTCCCGTCATTGTAATAGATCTGGGTAGAGCCTCTTCGGGATTTGCTTTTCTGTTGTCATATGGTAATTTATTCTTCGTAGGTATGCTGCTTTTATTCGCATCATATGTAGTATCAATGAGTATCTCTGCATCCATACTTTTATCTTGTTCTTTGTTTCCTTATTTTTTTCTGTCATTTCATTTTTGTTTACTTCTCTTCCGTTTTCCTCTTCTTCTTTTTCTTCTTCTTCTTCCTCTTCCTCTTCTTCTTCATCCTCAACTATTTGTACATTCAATCTTGATTTAATAACATTGTCTATCCATGATAGACATGTGAACAAAAAATTCTTGTATCTTTTCTCAAATCTTGTATTACCTCAGCACACTGTGGATGGGTCGGAATGTTGCATGCAGCACATTTTCTGATTAGGTTTTGTGGATTGACTATGCTATACCAAACCTTACACAGTTTGCATGCTTTTGGCATTCTTTTTCCTAATGCATCAATTAGGATATTCACAAGATTCACCTTATTCATTTTCTTTGTCGGAATATGTTGGTTTATGTATATTTTCTTTATGAGTCTCTTGACCACTTGGATTTTATTTGGAACTTCTTCAATTATTTTCAAGATGTTTTCATTAGATTTGTTCCAGTTTGAAGGATTATATCCTTCTAATATATCTATGAATGCTTTTGTATCTTTTTGGTTAGGACTGTTGCTGATTTCATAGATGAGAAATGCCAGTTCCCTTCCTGCTACCTCATCGTATTGCGAATCTGCTAGACACGCCAAATTACGCCACCTCTTCCCGCAGTTGGAACTTACTGCCATCTTGTAAACTAACTTAGAAGACGCTTTATCCTACTATTTTCACACTAATCTTATCACCGATAGTTCACGAACACTTCTAGATATTTCTCAAATTCTAGTCGTATGTTAAACTTGTGATATCTGTTGATTAATCTGACTTCACGCGGGTACGACTCACCAAGCAAGATGGCTACTTACGGGAGGGAGAGACCGAAATTTTTTTATTTGATGCAGGTCAGAGGAGAGAGAGAGAGAGAGAGATAGAGAGAGAGAGAGAGAGGATTTTTTAGATTTTAGAGAGAGAGACCGAAATTTTTTTATTTGATACAGGTCAGAGGAGAGAGAGAGAGAGAGAGAGAGAGAGAGAGAGAGAGTCTGGGCTGCATTTTCTCGGAATGTCGTAAACTTTCTAAGTAATTTGCATTTTTAATTTACTTTTCTAATATGCAGTAACCTTTATTTGGTCTTGTGTACTGTTGGTAGTATGTATACATAGGACGTTGTATAAATAGTTAGAATACTTTTAGTAAACTTCCCAGATCTCTCTCTCTCTCTCTCTCTCTCTCTCTCTCTCGATCTCTCTGTCTCTCCTCTCTCTCTCTCTCTCTCAAGACGAGTTCAGTCAATTTTTAGTATTGTCATTTCCGCTGTAAAGTGAGACGATTATTTCAACTACGGTTTCTTTTAAGCTGGATTCCCATTCCTCATATAAAATCCAGAGAATATTGTTCATATTTCCTTTTTTTTTCATTCCTCTACAAAAATGAGGATTATTCAAACTCAAGTTTCTTTAATCTCTCTCTCTCTCTCTCTCTCTCTCTCTCTCTTCTCTCTCTCTCTCTCTCTCTCATTTCACCATCTCTAGTCTAGCCAAGCAACCCTCCAATATTCAGCGTCCTTGAAGTGTTTATGTTTCAGTCCCGGTCTAACCAGCTAGGCAGCTGAAATTCTTCTCTCTCTCTCTCTCTCTCTCTCTCTCTCTCTCTCTCTCGCTTGAAGGGCATTTTCCATTACATGTTCAATTAACTAGAAGGCAGTACTTCGGAGTCCAGCTGTGGATTCTGCTCAGCCAGACTTCTTTCTCTCTCACGCCCGGGGGCTTAAGAAGAAGAGCCTGTTTCGGCCAAGGATCGGTTTACGCCACCAGCTTAATAATGCCTTATGAAACGAGGCCATTTGTCTTGTTGTTGTCTGGGAAAGCGTCTGGGTTGTGGAGGTTTCCAGGTTATTATTATTATTATTATTATTATTATTATTATTATTATTATTATTATTATTATTATTATTATTATTATTCTCGTTTCTCTCGATTACTAAGCTCATTTGGTACACCCGTCCCAAAGGCCTTGGTTTAAAAAAAATGAATAAATAAATTAAAAAAAATTTAAAAATAAATGATTACTATTATTATTATTATTATTGTTTCCCTCGATTACTAAGCTTTTGGATTAACTGCATATCCTTGTCCTTCTTCCTTCGGGCCTGGGCTAGAAAAGTTCATTCGGTACACCCGTCTTAAAGGCCTTGGCTTTAAAAAAAAATTACTGTTATTATTATTATTATATTATTATTATTATTATTATTATTTCCCTCGATAACTAAGCTTTTGGATTAACTGCATATCCTTGTCCTTCTTCCTTCGGGCCTGGGCTAGAAAAGTTCACTAGGCAGACCACCTGAATGAATTAACTATAGGTCAGTGAATCTTATATCGTAGAAATGCGTGGAGCAGGTTCAGATTTTAAACATGAGGAACTTGAGGAGTTGGACAGATATTGGGGAGATAAGAATGAAGAAAACGGGTTCAGAGTACAAAACCAGAAAGTCATTTGACATGGAGGTCTTAAAGAAAGATTATTATTATTATTATTATTATTATTATTATTATTATTATTATTATTATTATTATTATTATTATTATTATTAAAAGTAGTGGCTACTTCGGTAGCGTTACACTTGTAGAGATTCTTCTCTATTTTTTTATAGCTGCTTTTTCAGTACTACTTACAGCGCCTATGGAGGTCAATATCAAACACAGGGTCAAGATCGGTGCTTATATTTCAACTTATACAGATAAACTATGATACCACAGTCATCAAAGTCATTAACGCTCTCTCTCTCTCTCTCTCTCTCTCTCTCTCTCTCTGAAGGGAGCTTTCGTCTGGAGCTGCCAGACATCCTCTAGGCAGAGAAGCTGAGGCTGGATGTTTTTGAAGCTGGCCTTATGCCAGCACGGGCTCTTGCTCATAGAGCAGCCCGTAGAATTTTGGGGTCTGTCACATGCTGATCTCCTATTGGCTGGTGGCGGTAAGTTTGTTTTTTCATTGGTGGCTTCAGCCAGGCCTCAAACCACTTTCGCTTCATTGATCAAGGGAGAGAGAGAGAGAGAGAGAGAGAGAGAGAGAGAGAGAGAGAACCGTTTGATGACTATATCATAGTTTATCTGTATTTGAGAATGACCTCCATAGGCGCTCTACTAGCCTGTTCAAGTAGTACGGAAAAAGCCGCTATTTGAAAAATAGAGAAGAATCTCTACAGGCGTAACGCTGCTGAAGTAGCCATTACTTTTAATAAAGTATGCTTGAGAGAGGGTCTGCTTCCTAAGTATTATTGTTATTATGATATTCTGAGGGTTGCTGTTTTTTTTATTAAGCTGTTCCATATGAATAGGGTTCATCTTCTCAGTAATAATAACAATAATAATAAATTTTCTTGGTGTCCTGATCACACGACTCGTTTCCTTACTTATATATGATCATTATTTGTAAAGGAATTCATTTATTTATCTCCCAAAAATGGCGTTTTCAAATCTCATCAGCTGAACCCACAGTCACGATTGTTATGAAGAGGCTTTGCATCTCCGATTATGTCCTTTCCCGTTTCATCGTATTCCATACAGCATTTGTTTGGGTAATCGTCTGTCCATTTTCTGTGTGAGAAATGTAGCGTGTTGTCAAAAACTGAAGCTGAATATTAGAGTATTTAGTAGCGCCTCAGTGGCGTGGTTGGTATGGTGTTGGCGTCCCACCTCGGTGGTCGCGAGTTCGATTCTCGGCCATTCCATTGAGGAGTGAGAGATGTGTATTTCTGGTGATAGAAGTTCACTCTCGACGTGGTTCGGAAGTCACGTAAAGCCGTTGGTCCCGTAGCTGAATGACCACTGGTTCCATGCAACGTAAAAAAAGGATACAAACAAACAATTAGAGTATTTAGTAAATGATTGCATACAAATAATCGAGTGCTTCCTGGCGTAGCGCACACGAGAAGCGTTCTACCACCCATGTTCAGTCGAATAAACCATAATGTTAAATTTATAAGCCTGATTTACCTAGATAGAATAAACGGAACAAAGGTCCACTTAGCTTTCTAAGAGTATTAAGAGTTAATGCCTAGTTAATAACTTGCAACTTTTTTCACAATGCTTTACGAAATATAAACTAAAGGTTTTTATGATTGTAAATCTGTATTTTCATTTCTGATAAGCTCTCGTATGGACGTCACTGGTTTGACCCCTGGCCTTTCCAGATCTACGGAAGTTCTCCAGTTGTTATATTATTATAATTATTATTCGTCTATCACAGTCATCCTACTCGACTGGGTGGTTTTTATAGTGTGGTTCCGGGTTGCATCCTGCCTCCCTAGGAGTCCGTCACTTTTCTATGTGCGCTGTTTCTAGGAGCACACTCTTCTGCATGAGTCCTGGAGCTACTTCAGCATCTAATTTTTCCAGGCTCCTTTTCAGGGAACTTGGGATCGTGCCTAGTGTTCCTATGATTATGGGTACAATTACGACTGTCATATCCCATATCCTTCTTATTTCCATTATGTCCAAGTCGTGATACTTATCCAAAGCGCCTCAGTGGCGTGATCGGTATGGTCTTGACCTGCCACCTCGGTGGCCGCGAGTTCGATTCTCGGGCATTCCATTGAGGTGTTAGAGATGTGTATTTCTGGTGATAGAAGTTCACTCTCGACGTGGTTCGGAAGTCACGTAAAGCCGTTGGTCCCGTTGCTCAATAACCACTTGTTCCATGCAACGTAAAAACACCATACAAACAAACAGATACTTATCCATTTTTGTTCTTTCTTTTTCATCTACTCTTGTGTTTCATCTACTGTGTCCCATGGTATTATTATTATTATTATTATTATTATTCAGAAGAAACCTATTCATATGGAACACGCCCACCACTGGGGCCATTGACTTAAAATTCAGACCTCCAAAGAATATAGTGTTCATTGAAAAGAGGTAACTTGAAGTGATAGTGAAGTCTATCTTAGTTTAACCAGACCGCTAAGCTGATTAAACAGCTCTCCCAGGGCTGGTCCGAAGGATTAGATTTTTTTTTGCCACGTGGCTAGGAACCAATTGGTTACTTATAGCAACGGGACCTATAGCTTATTGTGGGATCCGAACCACATTATATCGAGAAATGAATTTCTAATCACCAGAGCGAACTCGGTGCTACACCTAATTGATAGGCGGGTACGCAACCGACTCGTAAAATGAGGAACTCTTGTTTTATTGTTTTTTTTTTTTTTTTTTTTTTTTTTTTTTAATAACGGTCTTCGAAGGGAGACTTTAGGAACCGTTGGGGTTATTCGCTTGAAATCTCGACAGCGACGAAGAGAATTTGGGTCCTCGTCTACGGGGAAAGGTGAAGAAGACGAAGGAGAAAAGAAGAGAGAGAGAGAAAAAAAAATGAGAGAATATTCTACCACCATTAGAAATTCATATATGCAAGGCCCTTTCGTCTGATTATGCAAAGCTTTTCGGCTGTTCATTTAAGGAAGTCACATTTGAATAATGTATTTCGCACCAGGACCAAACCACACCCCCCGGGGGGGGGGGGGTGGGGGGGAGGGCGACCCTCAACCTCCTCAACCATCTACGGAAACCGTATTTTGGATAGCGGGTTAATGAAGGGATCCCACTCTGCCAAAACCTTTTTCCATTAGGTTCGGGTTACGTCACTTTATTTTGTGTGTGTGTGTATATGTGTGTTTGTGTTGAAATTAAATAATTTTAGTTTCATAACATATTATTAGGCTCTATTTTGAAACAGAATGCTGGGAATATCGAACAGACGGGAATATCTTCATTTTGATTAAGAAAGATTAGTGGGTATTCCAGGTAACTTCGACTACACAAGTAATAATCTCATTTTCCTGTATCCACGCTTTCACTAGCCCCGTCGTCTGAATAGTACCGTCAGTGCACCTCACGTGGTGCACTGTATGCATTACTCAAGGGTCTTTGCAGCGTCTCCTTCGGCCCCTAGCTCAACGTCTCTCATTTATTTTACTGTACCTCCGCTCTTATTTTACTTCCGCTCTTATTTTATTTCCTCCTGTTACACCTGTCGAACCATCTTACCATCCATTTTCCTTATTCTGTTCTATTCTCTTTTTCATTGTACGGTGTGACTTTGCTTTGGCACATATAATATCTAATATATATATATATATATATATATATATATATATATATATATAAGTATATATTTATATATGTTACACACACCACACACACACATATATATACATCTATATATATTATTATATATATATATATGTTATATATACTTATATATATATATCTATATATACTATATATATATATATATATATATCTATAGATATATATATTATATATATATATATATCTATATATATATATGTATATATAGATATATATCATATATATATATATTATATCTGTATATCCTATATATTTATATATGATATATATATATATATATATCAATATATATATATATATATATTATATATATATATATATTATATATGTATATATATCTATCTATATATATATATAATATATAATATATATAGATATATATATCTATATATATATATGGTATATATATATCTATATTATTATATATATTTATGATTATGTATTTATATATTATTACATATATCTATAATATTATCTTTATATATATAATATATATATTTATATATTATATATATATATTTACCAACACAACCGAAATTTATTTTGTTATATATATTAGAGTATTAATATATATATATATTATAATCTATATATTTATTTATATATATATAGATTTACAACCACATATTTGTATAATATATATATATATATTATCTATATATATATATTATCTTATTATTTACAACACATATTTGTATATATATATATTAATATATTATAATATATTATATATAATATTTATATATCGTAAATCGTATCAGCACCAGACAAGATTAAATTTATGCCTCAGGTAACTGATGTTACATTATTGGTCCTTATAATTTCAGATAGGCATCACATACTTCCCGTTAAACAGAAGTTGTTGCTTTTGCACCTTTGTGAAGGGTCCAGAGGTCTACACCAGGGTTGTAATCACGTGACATTTAGCCACAGGTAGTGGATTTTTTTTTTTTTCAGGGAAGCGTTCTTGCTGACATAAGCCATTTTAATCTAAATTCTAAACCGATCGACCTTTAGTATTCTAAATGACTCGGGACTCATTTCTGTTTTGAGAGATATTAGATTTGGGAGTCTCGTGACGTCATTAGATTGCGAAAGAAACGCCCCGCAGGTGGCGCGGGGTTCAATATCCTGCTGAAATTCATGGAATTTTCTTCGTTTTCAATGTTTTGTATTCATGACCATTTGAAATGTTTCCTCAGTGCTTTGAGATGCAGCATTTCATTGTATTTCATTGATCTGCCTCAGCATCTATTTAACATGTGTACTACATAGTATACTATATAAACATGTTTCTCGGTAGCCTGACTGCACTTTCTATTTTAAATATGCCTCTCTAAAAATACCTCGTACGCGGCATTATAAAACTTCTGGAGGTTTTCTGGACAAAGTCATCAGAGAATTTGGGAAAAGTTTCATAAGGTAACTATTTTAGAGCGCTTGTTTTTCTTTCTAACTATGAACAGTCAACCACACTCTTGTTATGAACAGCCAACCACACACTTAATCATTTTCCCAATAATGCAACTAATGTTATAGTAGATTCACATCAGCCGTGCATTTGATGTCTAGGCCCGTCCCTTACGACGCTCCTGATTGACTGTTGATAAGCAATGACAGTCTCTCGAGAGAGTTCACATGGGCAGAATCTACATTCCATCTCTCCTGAAGGATACGTCTTTCAGGAGAGGTGGAACATACATCCTGCCTATGTGAACTCTCGATAGAGACTGAGAGTTTCCAGCCATGTGATTGGCTTATCAGCCACCAATCAGGAGCGTCGTAAGGGACGGGCCTAGACATCAAATGCACGATTGATGTGAATCTACTAATATTCCTTGCAGGGAGTTAGTGCCGTCAGTGCACCTCATGCAGTACACTGCAGGCATTGCTTAAGGCACTTCGCAGCGTCCCTCCGGTCCCTACCTGCAACCCCCTTTCTCTCTTTGACTGTAGCTCCGTTTATATTCTCTGTCTTTCATCTTACTTTCCACCCTTTCCTAGCATTTTTTAGATAGTGCAACTGCTTTGTGGTTTTCCTCATGGTACGCCTTTCAAACTTCTTTTACTCTCGAGTTCTCTTTCAGCGTTGAATGACTTCATAGATCCTAGTGCTTGGCTCCTGGCCTAAATTCCATATCACCTCCCCCCTCTCCTCTCTCTCTCTCTCTCTCTCTCTCTCTCTCCTCTTTTGCTG
This sequence comes from Macrobrachium nipponense, assembly GCF_015104395.2. Taxonomy (NCBI): domain Eukaryota; kingdom Metazoa; phylum Arthropoda; class Malacostraca; order Decapoda; family Palaemonidae; genus Macrobrachium; species Macrobrachium nipponense. The sequence continues at coordinate 71,842,764 of NC_087215.1, read as the reverse complement.
TGGTATCCCCGAAAAGGCAGTCCGTTTTCTTCGATTCCCTTTCTCCGTTTTCTATGTTTTTGTTTACTTTATATTGTTACCAGAAGCAGTGTATTCCATTTTTGTTTGCTCGTTGTTGACGGTCATGTTTGCTTTGTGTTCAGAGGGTATCCCAGAATATTCATTGATGGATTTCAATAGCTATTCTGAAAACCCTCAGTAATCGACTATTCTTTTATGATCCGGAAAAGATAAAGGACTATAGTAATGTTGGCCATAAGCCCCATCAAAGACCCTGGCAAAGATTGACTGATTGGCTATGGCTGCTAAAACTGGCGTTACAGCATCTATAAGTTATTGACGCCTTGCTGACAAGTGGAAACACTGAATTATGAAAATCAGAGAGTAAAGTCTGTGACTGATTCATAACAGCCTATAAATTACAGAAAAAGTAGCAATACATATTCGTTTATAAAACCCTAGTGAGAAGTATTTCACTACTGCATAGAATTTCGTTTAAGTGATTAGTTCTTGGAGCAATATATTATTCTCTGGCAGAAAAGATATACAAAAACTCAAATATACGACGCTCATTTGAACAGGAAAAAAATATTTTTAGTTATATTGGGGATGAACTTATTACGAAAATTAGATAGACTTGTAATAAACCCGATTTTCGAAGTGCCCCGTAGGAGTGGGGGTAGCGCCGTCAGTGAACCTCACGCGGTGCACTGTAGTCATTACTTAAGGTTCTTTGCAGCGCCCCTTCGGCCCCTAGCTGCAACTCCTTTCAGTCCTTTTATTATACCTCCGTTCGTATTCTCTTTCCACCATCTTATTTTCCACCATCTCTAAGGCCCCGTCCACATGGTCGAGCTTTGGTCGACGAACTTTGTCCGATGCGACGTCAGAAGAGGAGAAACAGCGAGAAAAGTCAGAACTTTGCCGCCGTTTCTCCGCTTCTGACGTCACACCGAACAAAGTTCGGCCGTGTGGACGGGGCCTAACAATCGCTTCATAATCCCAACTCCTCGTGGTATCTCGATGTCAGGTGAAAAACCTCCTCCTTTGTGCCTTTGACTGTGAGACATTTTGCTGGTCGAATGTCCCAGTCTTGGGAACCTGAAACATAGGAGATGGATATATTCATCCTTGATATGCTTCTCGGTGAGTACTGTAATATACTATAGGGCAGCCATATATTTTCGTTAGGGAGAGTGGGCCTCTTCCAGCAAAATTTGGGTCATATACATGTACTGTGTGAGAGGAGACTTACATGAGAAGGGAATTGATGAGGCAGAAGCGCAGGATAGAAATAAATGGAAACGGCTCATCCGAAACGGCGACCCCATATAAAAATGGGAACCAGCTGGGAAGAAGAAGAAATGTACAGTGTGTGCGCATGTAAGTCTGTATTGTATGTAGGTATTCACAGATATAATTTATATATACTATATATATATATGATAATAGTATATATTATATATATATTGTGTTATGTAATGTATATGAAACTCGCCATTAAAACAAAAACTTATTTATCTCTTTATCTTTGTTAGTTTCCTATTTGATTTTATCACTGCGTCAATAAAAATCGAGAAACATTGAAAAGCAAAATAAACAGTAAAAATGTATAACAAACCAAGAGTTCTGAAAATGCTTTATAATAGTTCCATTATCATCATTACACAATAATTCTGAAGCGTAGTTGGCCATGGGTATTTAGGGATGCCACAAATGGACCATGGGCACAGAAAGGTTGGAAACCACTGACCTGGTTTTAATAGCCACGAATCAATCAAACTCTGGATTAAATTTAATATTCCAGATCCAATTCCAGAGAATCAATAAATTTAATATTCCAGCTCCAATTCCAGCTCCAGAGAATCGATAGCCTGGAACTTGCTTTCCCCTTATTGCGACGTTGCGGTTTTGCCGAGCTACAATACGGTTATTTGAACGCGCGCACGCGCGCCGTCGAACTCGCCCAACAAGTGTTTGTGGACTATCGCCCAGTGTTTGTTCAAATCAGGACTCACAGTAAGACAAACAGACCTGGGTCAGAACCACCTGCTCACTGATGCAGATATAAATATAGATTATATACTGATCTCTCTCTCTCTCTCTCTCTCTCTCTCTCTCTCTCTCTCTCTCAGAAATAAATATTTGTCATGGCGTTCATGTTAGTATAGTGATTACATGAAGTCTACTTAATTGAGCTTGCCGCTCTGTCTTTTTCTTCTATGTATACTTCCCAATAGATATTTTTTTCTATGTACACCCAAATATATTTTTCTATGTACACTTCCTGATAGGTCTTTTTTTTTTCTATGTAGACCCAGATTAATATTTTTTTACCAAGTACATTTCCGAGTATATAGTTTCTTCTATGTACAACCAAATATATTTTTCTATGTACACGTCCGATTAGATCTTTTGTTAATTATACCCATAAAGATATTTTCATGTACACTTCCCAATAGATATTTTTTTCTATGTACACTCCCCAATCGATCTTTTTTCTTCCATGTACACCCAAATAAATTTTTTTCTATGTACACTTCCGAATATATATATATATATATATATATATAGGGTGCTTCAGCATTCAATTATAATGTGTCCAGAAGGAGTCCATGATACCAGATTTAAAGGGCCAAGTTTAATAGCAGCAATTTTACAATTGCTGCTATTAAGAAACTATCCACTGATACGGAACAACTTAAGAAGTTATTATACGATGATTTATATCCATGCTAGACCGTTTACTATACCAAAGAATGTTTTGTAGTTTATTAATATATATTTCTGATATTTTTAGTAAACATCAAAGAAAATTGTTGAACCTTGGTGTTGTTATTCCTGAATTCCATCTAAGAAACAAGTGTATTTTTAACTACTCTGACTATGTTTTATCAAAGAGAGAAGAGTTTTTACTTTCTTTTGGGTTGGATTTCTGCCTTCCGTCTTTTAGACCCAACTATGCCAGATTTTTCTTACCTTTTGAGATGTTATTCCAAAGACTGATGAAGTTAGATTTTAATCAAAATATAGGTAATCTTCAACAGAAAATTTCCAACCTAACTACTAAAATAAAACTTACCTCAATCTTAAAACTAACTGGACACCATTTTTTAGACCAAATGATTTGAAAATACTGTTGAAACTTAAAGAGAGAGAAGATATTGTCATATGTAAACCTGATAAAGGCAAGGGAGTTGTTATTTTGAACAAAAATGATTATGTCATAAAAAATGGAAAATATCTTATCTGACGGTACGAAGTTTAAGTCTCATGGTGAACCAACATTTCTTGATATATATAAGAGGGAAGATAAGATCAACAGATTTCTGAGAAAAATTAAAAATGATAACATTATAAATGACACTGTCTATCAACAACTGTTTGTTACTGGTTCGTCATTTAGCATACTATATGGACAACCAAAAATACATAAGCCTGACTTACCACTTAGACCAATTATGGCTGCATATAATAGCCCCTCTTTCTCTATCTCTAAATTTCTAGCGGGATTAATGTCTGAATTAAGTAACAATGAATATTCCTTAAGAAACGGCTATGAATTCCAGCAATTAATCACTAAACAAGATGGGGACTATTACATGGTCAGCTTCGACGTTGAGTCCCTCTTTACAAATGTTCCACTAAATGATACTATTAATATTATACTTGACAAAATTTTGATTGATGATGATACAACATTTCATGGTTTTGATCGGTTGACTTTTAAACAGTTTCTCGATCTTGCTGTGCAAGATTCGATGTTCATTTTTAATAAACAACTCTACTCGCAGGTCGATGGAGTTGCTATGGGATCTCCTTTGGGCCCTATTTTTGCTAACTTTTTTATGTCTGATTTGGAATCAAAACTTTTAAACGGTTGTGACCCTAATTTTAAACCATTTTTATATCGAAGATATGTGGATGATACTTTTGTTTTATTTAGACATTCATGGCAGTGCTCCTTGTTTTTAGAATTCATTAATAACGCTCATTCTCAGATTAATTTTACTATGGAGGTAGAGAGCGAGGGCAGCCTTCCATATCTTGATATTAAGGTAACGAGAAATAACTCGGAATTCACCACGGCAGTATACAGAAAACGAACTTATACGGGTTTAACCAATAACTTTTATAGCTCTTGCCAATACTCATTTAAACTCAACACCATCTATACGCTGATTAATAGAGCTCTCAAATATTCTTCCTCATGGCAAATATTTCATAACGAAATGACTTTCTTAGCAAACTTTTTCAAAGCCAATTCATTTCCACAAGATATAGTACATAAAATCACCAACAAGGTGCTTTCCAAATTTTTGAATCCATCATCAACTACTTTTGATGTACCGAAGAAAATATTTTATGCTACTGTTCCGTATTTTTCAGATTCAAAATTTATCTTAAACCTCACTCGTATAATTGAACAGGAAATTCCCTGTCTTAAAGTCAGGCTTGTGTCGAGTAATCTTGCACTATTCGATCGTTTTTTAACTTAAAGATCGCCTTCAGCCCTTCATGAGATCCAACGTTATTTTTAAATTCACATGCCCTGGATGTCCGGGCTCTTACGTTGGATCGACTCGGAGGTTGCTGAGGGTCAGATATTGTAGCCATTTAGGCTTTAGCTTCCGTACTGGTCAAAGGATAAAACAACCAGAATTTTCCAATATCAGAAACATTTTACAATAATTGATTATGTTAAACATCCTGACCAACTAACAACGCTGGAGTCGTTATATATTAAAAGACTGGTGCCCTCATTAAACGGTAATTTGTCCTCGTCACCTCTGTACCTGGCATAGTTGTCGTCGCTTCTCTCTGCCAACTGTAACTCATTCCATCTTCACCTCTGATCATGGACGGTTGGTGTTTTTAGTAGTCTCTCTTTTATTTACTGCTCTTTTTTAATCTTTTTTAGACCTTATTTTTTAAAAAATTGTGAATCCTTTTAACTTATGTGATTATTTCTATATGTCTTTGTATTTTATTCACAGACTGATGATGCACACAGTTGTGCGAAAACTCATCATATGTAATAAACTTGGCCCTTTAAATCTGGTATCATGGACTCCTTCTGGACACACACACACACACACACACACACACACACACACACACACACACACACACACACATATATATATATATATATATTATATATATATATATATATATATATATATAAATCCACCTTCTCGCCAATGTATCGTAAAAAATAAAAAAAAGTTACGATTTGTTGAAAATGTAGCGTAGCCTTTCGAATCGACCATCTACGTAGATTTCGAAACATTTTCAGTATAGCACCGCATCGACAGGAGACTCTGGAATTACTCTCAGGAGAGAGAGAGAGAGAGAGAGAGAGAGAGAGAGAGAGAGAGAGAGAATATTAAATAAAATTTCACTCTAAAAACGAGATATGCAAAAGACGAGATAATCAGTCATCCCCGCCGGAATGGACCCATTCATCAGATATTCAGTGTGTGTGTGTGTGTGAGAGAGAGAGAGAGAGAGAGAGAGAGAGAGAGAGAGAGAGAGAGAAGGATTTGAGAAATTGAGAGGATACTAACGTCTCTCTCTCTCTCTCTCTCTCTCTCTCTCTCTCTCTCTCTCTCTCTCTCTCTGTAAAAGACGTTGTGCGCTCCCTTTCTCTCTCTTTCTCTCTGAGACGTTGTATTCTCTCAATTTCTCAAATCCTTCTCTCTCTCTCTCTCTCTCTCTTTCTCTCTCTCTGAGACGTTGCATTCTCTCAATTTCCCTCAAATCCTTCTCCTCTCTCTCTCTCTTCGTTTCTCTCTCTCTCTCTCTAAAAGTATGGATGCAGAGATACTCATTGCTACTACATATGAGGCAATAAAGCAGCATACCTACGAAGAAATAAATTACGATATGACAACACAAAAGCAAATCCCGAAGAGGCTCTACCCAGATCTACACAATGACGGGAAAGAGGAAAAAATAGACAAAAAAGACAGTCTGCAACCTTTTGAAAAGAGGGAATTGCAGATTTGGAGAAAGTTGTTACTACAAACATCCTAAGGTATGTCACAACTATGAAATATATGGTAAATGTCCATACTTAGATGGCTATGGGGATGATTGCAGAGATCTGCATTCGCCAAAAATATGCAAAAACCTAAAAGAAGGAAAAGGATGTAAGTTCGACAAAAAATGTAAATATATGCACCCTGTAGCCATGAACCATAATCAAATAAATAACCAACCAAGTAATAAAATCCAAAATAAGAAAGAAACAAATAAAGAAGAGAAATAAAGAATATCAGTAAAAGAAAAAGCAAGCCACCAACGAGGTATGCAGAGGTGTCAGCAAAAAATTTCAAAGCATCAGCTCCAAAATTCTACTCAAGACATAATAACTGTATTTATTATGCAAGAGGATATTGCAGAAACGGAGAAAATTGCAGATTCAGACACAAAATGAATAATTATGATGAAGGAAGACCAAAATATTATGGAAAAGTTCGGATTTCTAATGTCCGAAATTTCTGGACATGAAAAAAAGAAACAACATAACCAGAACAGGAAAGAGACATGGGAAATATCCCTATTACTACCAATATTAAATAAGGAAGGAAGCAAAACACACGCAAACCATCATAGTGATGAATGCGCAGGGTTTAGTTACGAGTAACTCAAAAAGAAAAATAGAGTACTTAGAAGAACTAACCCAAATTGAAAAGAAATAGATATAATGAATATAAGTGAAACCTGGTATTCCCAAGAGACTGGGAATGATGATCAAATAAAAGGGTTCCAAACTTATAGATCAGATAGAAAAAATAGGAATCAAGGGGGAACCGCAATATATGGGAAAGACAAAAAACAAGGAAAAATATATGAGAAATATAGTAACTCAGAATGTGAACTAATAGCGGTAGAATTTGAATCTGAAAATTAATGAACATAGTAATATATAGACCTCCTAATACTAAAGAGTTTGACTTAATAATTGAAAAATTGATGATATATGTAGAAATCACAAGGACTGGTGGCTGTTGCTCCTATCTGGTTGACTTTCAACTTTCCTTTCGTAGAATGGAAAAGAACAAATAGGAGATTGTGGATGTACTTATACATATAAAAAAGAGAGTAATAGTAGTGCAGAAGATAAGAGGCAATTCGAAAAGCTATTAGATATGCTACTAGAATACAACATTCAACAAATAAATCACCTGCCAACAAGAAGGAAAATACTTTAGACCTAGTATTTGTGAACGAGGTGAATTATGTTAAAGAAATAATAGTTTTATAATGCGAGTATTTCAGACCATAATGTCATAGGATTAACAGTTCATTCCAAAGCAAGTGAAAACAGAGATAAGCAAGAAATGAAAAAGTGGGAAGGATATGGAAAATACAACTTCTACAGTAAAAATATAAAATGGTCAGAAATAAATGAAGAATTAAACAAGATTGGATAACATTTTCGTAAGTGATGACATAAGGGTAAATACGGAGATATTATATAAAATATTAAGAAAATAGTGGATAAATATATACCGAAGAAGAAAAGTAAACATCATTCATGCATACCAAGAGACAGAAGGATCTTGTTCCAGAAAATCAGAAAGTGGAAAAAAGGTCTTGCAAAAGAAAAAATGCATGGAAAGTTTATAGAACTAAAAAGTAAGATAGAAAATGCAGAACAAAGATTATACAATCAAAAGAAAATGAAAAACGGGAATTGGAAGAAAAAACCCTATTAAATATCAAGCAAAACCCCAACTATTATACTCATATGCGAAGAAGATGAATAAAAGAAGAATAGAAATAGGCCCTCTGAGAATTGAAGGGAGATTAACGAATGAAAAAAGGAAATTTGCAACATACTGGCAGAACGCATCCAAGAGAGAATTCACCCCTAGAATAGATAATGAAGATAATGATATAGAAGTAAGGGACGAAAATATGAATATTTAGCTGACATAGAAATTAATGAAGCTGATATTGTGCAGGCATTAATGAAATTAAAAATGGAGCTGCTGCAGGGCCTGATGAAATCCCTGCTATTTTGTTAAAGAAAGTAGTTCATTCTATTGCAAAGCCACTTGCAATATTATTAAGACAAAGTGTAGATACAGGCAAGATTTATGATGAGCACAAATTAGCATATATCACCCCTACTTTCAAAAGTGGATCAAGACTTGAGGCAAGTAATTATAGGCCTGTGAGTCTAACATCACATATTATGAAAGTGTATGAAAGGGTAATGAAGAAAAATATTATGAAACATTTAATAAAAAATAATTTGTTTAATATAGGACAACACGGTTTCGTACCCGGAAAAAGTACACAAACCCAACTGTTAGTCCACGTGAGAACATCTTCCAAAATATGAAAAAGCGGAAATGAAACAGATGTGGTTTATCTAGACTTTGCAAAAGCTTTTGACAAAGTAGACCATAATATATTAGCAAAGAAAATTAGAAAAAACACAATATCGTAGATAAAATAGGAAGATGGTTAAAAGAATTTTTACACAACAGAAACAGATAGTTATTGCAAACGATGAGAAATCGGATGAAACCAAGGTAATATCGGGTGTGTGCCACAAGGTACGGTGTTAGCTGCAATACTGTTTGTTATTATGATTGAAGACATAGACAGTAAAGTTAAGGATTCGGTAGTGAGTAGTTTCGCTGATGACACAAGAATAAGTAGAGAAATTACTTGTGATGAAGATAGGAACGCTCTACAAAGAGACCTTAACAAAGTATATGATTGGGCAGAGGAAAATAGGATGGTATTTAACTCTGATAAATTTGAATCAATAAATTATGGAGACAGAGAAGACCTAATAATGAGACAATCACAAATAAGGAAGCAGTTAAAGACCTTGGTGTGATGATAGAATAGGAACATGTTATGCAATGATCAAATAGCAATTCTTTTGGCAAATGTAAAGCAAAAATGGGAAAATGTTGTTACGGCACTTCAAAACAAGAAAAGCTGAACACATGATTATGCTTTATAAAACATATGTTCGTAGTCCACTTGAATATTGCAATATGATATGGTACCCACACTATCAAAAGGATATTGCACAAATAGAGAGTGTACAAAGGTCCTTTACAGCTAGAATAGAAGAAGTTAAGCTTGACTACTGGGAAAGACTACAATCATTAAAATTATATAGTCTAGAAAGGAGAAGAGAACGCTACATGATAATTCAGGCATGGAAACAGATAGAAGGAATAACAGAAAATATCATGGAACTAAAAATATCAGAAAGAGCAAGCAGAGGTAGATTAATAGTGCCCAAAACAATACCAGGAAAAATAAGGAAAGCACACAGGACATTAATCCACTACGCACCAGCATCGATAATGCAGCGTCTATTCAATGCGTTGCCAGCTCATCTGAGGAATATATCAGGAGTGAGCGTAGATGTGTTTAAGAATAAGCTCGACAAATATCTAAACTGCATCCCAGACCATCCAAGATTGGAAGATGCAAAATATACCGGAAGATGTACTAGCAACTCTCTGGTAGACATTAGAGGTGCCTCACACTGAGGGACCTGGGGCAACCCGAACGAACTGTAAGGTCTGTAAGGTCTGAGACGTTGTATTCTCTCAATTTCTCAAATCCTTCTCTCTCTCTCTCTCTCTCTCTCTCTCTCTCTCTCTCTCTCTCTCTCTCTCTCTGAGACGTTTTATTCTCTAAATTTCTCAAATCCTTCTCTCTCTCTCTCTCTCTCTCTCTCTCTGCGAGGCGTATTCCCTCAGTCTCTCAAGTAATAAAGTGTTTCTTTCTAAAAAAATATCCCATTCTCTGCGTTTTTATCTCTATTCAAGGAAGTCCCTTCCTCCTAAAAAGAAATTAGTAATTATTTTATTGTAAAATATGATATATTACTCTATTACTTTTATTACTTATTACTTTCGCTTTAATTAAGTACGACTGGCACCAAGGAAAGTGGCGGAAGTCGAACAATTATTTGATTGTGTCTTACCAAGTGTTTTGCTGCAGTTACGTAACTGTTTGCCAATAGGTTTTGTATGCACCGTCGCACACCTGTATTCGCACACGCTTGGATTGTGAATTATCTTGTGAACGTAGCGTCTTATTGGCGAGGACAAGGAACCATTTTCTTCTAAATATTTTTGTGTATGGAAATGTATTCGTATGTATGTGTGTATAATATATATTGTATGAATGTATATATGTGTGGTATATATATTATGTATATATATATATATATATATATATAATGTTTATATATGTAAATATGTATATTTATATCTATACGTATATATATATAATATATATATATATATATATATCGTGAAAATTGCCAAGACTATTATATACCACACAACCAAACAGTATATATATATATATATATAATAATATTATTTTTTTATATTAATATAATAATATATATATATCATAATGTATGTACTATATACATAATGCAGATATATATATATATATATTATTATATAAATTTATATATCATATATCTAGCATATCTAGATTATATATATACTATATATAAATATGTATGGATATATATACATACATGCCTATATATATAGATATTAATACACACACTACATATATATATATATAGATGATAGCACTAGAGTATATCTATATATATATATATATATATTATATATATACATACGTATATATATACATATATAAATATATATATATATATATATATATATTGTGACGTTTATAGATCGTTCGTCTACCCGCAATTAATTAATTAATTTGATTTGGAAAACGGCAGCCATTTTTCTTTAGAATATCAGCTGATTTTTAGGAAACGCGGGAACCAAAACCCGCCAGCCAGAGATAGGATTCCCCAATTGGGGGTGGGGAAAAAGTCTTTTGTCAGCTTTAGGGACGTATCTCAAAAGGGAAGGGTGTAGGCGATTGGTACTTCTTAGACCTAGATCTTAAGCTCATTTTCCTGTGACCCCTCGTGCTGGCTGTATGCTTGTTTTTCCAGGATTTGCCTTGATCGTGGGGGGTTAAGCTGACCTCCAACCCCCAAGCAACCCACCTGAATTCTGGCTCAGTCGGCTGCGAGACGTGATCTCGGACAGAGGTCAAATTACCTGCTTCCTGTTTAGGCCTACCCATGGGTGTGAGTGGCGCGCCGATGACCCAGGCCTCAGACAAAGGGGGCCATCCTTTTCTACAAAGGCCCGCCACTGAACACGACATCCAGGTACTCTTGTGAAACAACATATTGCCAGTCCCTTATCACCTATTATAATTTTTGATCCTCATTCTCCCAATTCAATTTCCAGCAACAAAAGGAATTCATCCTTTTGTTCCCTCTCACTGCCTCATGGCCGCATGCTTCCCCTTGTGTGATCGTCCCAGACCAATGGAGTCATTGCATACTTCAGTGAAACCTTAAAGTTCCTTCTCCCCAGTATTAGAGAATTAATTAATCAAAGCAAGAAGTCATTTTTCCTTTTATCTTGTTTAATCTGGGATTCTTTTCCAGATTCCATGAGTCACGTGCCGTCTCTCTGCCCGCAAGTGTGCATTACCCCAAGTGTATGAAAACCAGCTACAACAGCTCCAGTGGAGCCATCATTTACCTTTTCTCCAGCCCAGCACGGGCCTTTTTGTAAATAAATAGCTTTAAGTAACGAGCTGAGTTTTCTGGCGACCTTCCCTCTAAAGAAATTAATAATAACTATCAGTTTACGGTAAGTTAAAGCAATTCCCTCTTGAATCCCTCAATCACTTCCGTTTACGTATCTAGCCTCTCTCAAGGCCCACTATATACGTAACATTGTCGACCTTCGCCGAGGATATGAACCTAGCTTGCTTAAAAATAAAAAATAAAAAAGCTTGTAAATCGCGTTATCCGTTGTAAAACGTAAACTGTAAATTATTTTACGAAAAGCAAATCAAGCACACTTGCAGGGAAAGAAGACACACTGACTCACGGTAAGGTATTCCATTCATTAATATGATTATTCTATAACCAATGTTAGCTTAAGGTACGTTTAAGTATTTTTATTGTTGAAGTGGTCAAAAGAGCGTAGGTAGAAATCTTATTATTGTAACGGCGAACGCGCCAGTGCTTTATTTTAGCGGCGAGCAAACAATTTGCCCCGCGAATTCTCTGTTACTTTGTGCTGTCCTCGTAGGAGCTCACACGAACACGTGTGCAGATAGATGCCAGAAAGGACCAGATCAAACTAGGAAGTGCTTTGCCAGGGTTTATTGCTGTGTTTGAAAGCCTAGCTAGTTAGGAGTGTTTTACTAATAGTTACGGCAAAAGAAGTGTACAATTCTTTTGTCTGTGATATGTTTGGGAATCCATTTTTAACTTAGTTTCATTCCAAGTGTTGGTAACCGTTTACCTCTCAGCTTAAATTCAGCTTAGAGCACACTCGCGCCTGCGCGGTCTCAACCAGCCTTCGTTTTCGCTCACAGCGGCAGCCATGTTTGTTTTCTCTTTCAACATTATCTAAACAATTTAAGCAAAGTAACGTAAGTCACGAAGTTTTAAACGTAAATAATATCAATGTCTGTCTAGTATCTATCGTTCTGCCAGAGAAATTAACGTAATTCGCCTTGAATAAGAAAGTAGAATTTTGTGTTGTAATTGCCTTCGCATTTACAGAGAATCAGCTGTTTTGAACGACACGCTGTGTGCTAACCCACGCTGCTCTCCTCACGTGTTTCACCTCGCATCGCTCACTCGCGCGCTGAGCGAAGTTTTCATTTCCACTTCGCACTTAACGTAACCTCATTCACATTGTTTTTGCTAACATCGTTTTAAAATCCTTACCGTCATTTCACTGTTCACAGGGACCTAGTAATCTTACATAAAGTTAACGTAAATCTCAAGTAGAGCAAATCACAAGAATTGTTAACGTAAAACGTGTCTTTGTAAAAATTCATATCGAAACGCAAATCATTTCATAAGCGCAAGCCGCTAACATTAACGTAAACTCGTTTTCACACGAGCGCGTTATCATTTTTCATAAAAACGTTATCCAAAAGCAATTCTTTCATTAAAAACGATAACGTGTAAATCATTTAACGCAAGTTGCGTCATATCAAACGAAACATTAGTAGTTCAATTCAAATATAAGGGAGTTCATTCATATATCATTTTTCACCCTCTCCGAGAGAGAGAGAGAGAGAGAGCGAGAAAACCAGAACCCAGTATTCACGAAGCCAAGAGTACTACATCTTACCATTAATTATAGCATGCAGAATTAACATTATTTTAGTCTCTTGTGTCTTTCATTTACACAGCGTGATACGTACGCGCATGTGTCCATTGCAGTTTGCAAGCATTTATTTATTTCATTTATCGAGTACTTCAGCGAGGGACTGAGCATTGCTAAAATTTCCATTACCTGTCGTTGCCCGAGTGGTCTTTTCATTTTCTTTATCACGAAAGACTTGCGTATACCGCAAGCACAATTCGCACAGTGTGCCCACGCAAATTCATTACTTCCCCAGACAGGGAAGTCGTTACCAGTTTAGTTTAGGACTGGCCACCACCAGTGCACGTCAGGTCTTATCATTTTACAGTGCCACTAATTCTTGACACTGTTCATCGACTGGCTGCTGAAGTACTCCCACCTTTTACTTTCTCTCCTCCACTATTACCCTCTGCCATGAGCAGTGCCATTTCACTTCAGTATTATTTAAGTATAACTGCTGTTTAGTGTCCGGGAACACCAACCAGCACGATACCAGTGCTCCAGCCTCCATAAGTGCCATTGCACCTGTACAGGCCGTACAGGTAGCCATTAAACCTGCGTGTCCGTCCTTACGGAACGCCCAAGTAACTAGTGTGTCCATGTACAAGGGTCAGTGCTCCTTCGGAACACTCATCAAAGGGAACGCCTCCCGAAGCGCCGCAATACCAGCCCTAAGTGCTGTCAAACCTGCGTGTCCGTCCTTACGGAACGCCCAATTCATTAATGTCCGTGTACGAGGATCAGTGATCCTTCGGACCAACCATAAGGAACGCCTCCGAAAGTGCCGCACCTGTATTGGACCCACAGGTAGCCCATTCCAGCGTCTCCCAACTTAGGAACGCCCTTAAGTGTGACGTACGCCGTACACTCCATTTGATTTTTTCACCTCTTTAGAAGGTGCCAATCCAGAAGTGCCACCAACTTACGGGACACTTCCAAGTGCCACAGAGCACCCACCCGTCTTCTCAGACTTTTTCTCTACCACGTCGCAGAACACCTTTCCAAGTGAGTGCCACTATCCACAGTAGGCACTCCTATTCCATTCCGTACCCTTCCTGGCCATTATTTCATTTTCATCAGAGCCTCTACTGCAGCCTAAGGGAAATGTCTTCCCCTGCTTCCCGCGACTTCTTTGCCGTAGAGCTCGAGAGGCTCCGAGTCCTCATAACTCTGGGCAAGGAGGCCGGTTACACTGGACCAGCACTAGACCAGTGGATAAAGGCGCAGCAGGCTGCCGCGCGCCTGCAAGAAAAGGAAGAAAGGGAAAACCAGAGAAGAGCCAAAGAAGCAGAAAAGAAGGAGCAGGAAGAGAGAAACCATGAGCTAGCTCTCAAGGCGCAGGAAACTCAAAATCAAGCGGGAGAAGGCCCATAAGGAGAGTATCTTAGCTCCAGCCACTCTGCCAGCTTCCAGCCCTGCACCCACTGTCTCCCTTAGTCCCGCCGTCTCTGGTCAGCCTGACATCCTTTCTATTTGTGAGCCTGGTCCTGATCCAGTGCCGGAGATAGAAATTCCTGCCGCATCCTGCCAGCCTTTTACCCTTTTACCGCCTACCTCCTCCCTTTTGGAAGAGGTAAGCCCACCAGTTAACCCTGAAAATTGCTTCCGAGGGTGATTCAACGGGGAGGTTCCCTTAACCTCCCCACGTCACATCACTGCCAGAGAGAACTCTTCACCTGGTGCCAGAGCACACTGCCAGCCTTGGTGACTCCGCAGATTCGCAACCTGTGGGGCCATCTCGGCCTTATCATCCAGTGCCACGGAAGAGGTTCTGGAACAAGCTCTGCCGAGACTGTGGCCGCAAGGGTCACATGTCTGCCAACTACGGAGGGTGGCGGCGAACCACAAATTTATTCCCCGCAGCGTCGCAATGCCCATTACTAATCCTTCTTCTCTAGGACCCCCAGCTAAGGGCCCTATAACCGTCGCACCCCTCCAAAGTCATTATCAGCCAAGCCACGTCAGAGCCTACGACGACTCTGGCGCTCAAGTCTCCCTGATACGGGAAGACAGAATTCCCCGAGGGGCTAACGTTGATAGACGTCGATTGATCACCATTGAAGGTATCAATCACATTAAACTGATCCTTCCGACCCGTCCAATTGAGGGTCACCAGACCTCACTTCTCCAAAGAATGTACTCTTGCAGTTGCAAGCTACATCCCAGGAGGTTACGACCTCCTCCTAGGGCAAAGACATGAAGTCTCCCTCACAATTCAAAAAGCCTAGGGGTCCTAACCCCATGTCAATTCATCCAAAGCAAGGAGTCACCGAAATTCTACTTCCTCTAGGAAGTACACCCACCAACAGTCTCCCCCATTACCAGGAGGAGATTGACCATTCACAGTTCCGTTGCAAGACCTGTAATGTAATAGGGCACTCCACAAATTGGCCTAGGTGCCCTAGCAAGTTAGTGCAGCGGACACTGTCCAAGTCCCACAAGGCTTAGCCTTCCAAAAGAGACAGGACCCCCTGTCTCCCATAACCAAGGGCACGCTGAGAGGTATTGCACCTCCGGTACCCGCCACAGGTCCAGTCGACCTCAACTCTCTGCCAGTACCACTTGGCAGCACCGGGCAGTGCCAAGCTCCGTCCAGCCTGGACGTAGAGCCACCACCGAACTTGACCTCTGCGCCTGGCCCTGAGCTAGCGCCGGCGCCTAACCTAACCAAGGATCCTCCTACAGGAGATCCTCCAACAGGCATGGAGCTTACCGCAGCCCATGGCCAATCCAAAGCCCATGAATCTTCTTCACCCTCACCACTGACGCCCGAGGATGAACCTCCGGCAGACCTAACCTTCATACCTCCTCTGGAAAACCAGGAACTGCCGACCAGGAGTCAGCCGGGAGTTTTTCCCCGTTACGACGGCTGTCGCAGCAGCCGGAGTGAGGGCCTCCCCTGCAGTAGGTTCCACCTCTACGATGGTTGCTGCAGATACCGAAGTAGGGTGTTCTCCTGCAATCCCTCAGGCTACCACTGCCTCTGCTCCTGCCGGCGTTTCTGGCCTTTCCCCAGAGTCGGTGCCTCCGTCTACTCCTAGGACTGGTATAGCCAGGTCCTGGAGGAATAAGAAGAAGAAGAAGGGACGTAACCAATCATTAACATATTAACAAAAGAGCCACATGCTGTCCTTGACACCTGTGCCCGAGGTACAGTGTCGCATTCAATTGCAGAGTGATCCTGGCACCTACCCAGAGAAGGTAGCCAGCCTGATCTCTGCCAGTAGAACTAACCCTCTAACCCCTAGAAATTGTGATCCTAACACTCATGTAAATGTCATAATTACCTCATTACATTTCCATCCTGGTAATGCACTAACCACTCATCATCCTCACGCTTCATTACCTCACCTCACGTATTTTAACATTCCGCGACACATTACTGCTGTGCTACCACACTCTGGAATGATTGCGTCTTCATTTAACTATAATGAGTAGGTTAGGCTAATGATTTGGAGTACCAGGGCATTAGGTTAAGTAGCAAGTAGAATTTTCAGTAACCTTATCTAGGGGTAGAGTAGACTGTCGTCACAAGACAACCCGTAGTTATTTATTAGGCTAGACTACATCACTACATTAAGTTAGTACACTTAGCATCTTTGCCTATAAGTTAGGTAGGCCACTGTAGTTAGCTGTATCGCTGCTCAAAAAACTTCAAGTTGGAGTAGGAGAACGGGGTAGTCGAGACGATCAATTTATTTAAGCCAAGACCTTCACACCCGAAAGGGAGTGAATGCCTTCTTAACAGGGGGAGCTGTGACGTTTATAGATCGTTCGTCTACCCCGCAATTAATTAATTAATTTGATTTGGAAAACGGCAGCCATTTCTTTAGAATATCAGCTGATTTTTAGGAAACGCGGGAACCAAACCCGCCAGCCAAGAGGAATAGTTTAAGGGGATTCCCCAATTCGGGGAAAAAAGTCTTTTGTCAGCTTTAGGGACGTATCTCAAAAGGGAAGGGTGTAGGCAGATTGGTACTTCTTAGACCTAGATCTTAAGCTCATTTTCCTGTGACCCCTCTGCTGGCTGTATGCTTGTTTTCCAGGATTTGCCTTGATCGTGGGGGGTTAAGCTGACCTCCAACCCCCAAGCAACCCACCTGAATTCTGGCTCAGTCGGCTGCGAGACGTGATCTCGGACAGAGGTCAAATTACCTGCCTTCCTGTTAGGCCTACCCAGGGTGTGAGTGGCGCGCCGATGACCCAGGCCTCAGACAAAGGGGGCCATCCTTTCTACAAAGAGCCACTGAACACGACATCCAGGTACGTCTTGTGAAACAACATATTGCCAGTCCCTTATCACCTATTATAATTTTGATCCTCATTCTCCCAATTCAATTTCCAGCAACAAAAGGAATTCATCCTTTTGTTCCCTCTCACTGCCTCATGGCCGCATGCTTCCCCTTGTGTGATCGTCCCAGACCAATGGAGTCATTGCATACTTCAGTGAAACCTTAAAAGTTCCTTCTCCCCAGTATTAGAGAATTAATTAATCAAAGCAAGAAGTCATTTTTCCTTTTATCTTGTTTAATCTGGATTCTTTTCCAGATTCCATGAGTCACGTGCCGTCTCTCTGCCCGCAAGTGCATTACCCCAAGTGTATGAAAACCAGCTACAACAGCTCCAGTGGAGCCATCATTTACCTTTTCTCCAGCCCAGCACGGGCCTTTTTGTAAATAAATAGCTTTAAGTAACGAGCTGAGTTTTCTGGCGACCTTCCCTCTAAAGAAATTAATAATAACTATCAGTTTACGGTAAGTTAAAGCAAATTCCCTCTTGAAATCCCTCAAATCCACTTCCGTTTAACGTATCTAGCCTCTCTCAAGGCCCGCTATATACGTACAATATATAAATATATATATATATATATATATATATATATTATTATATAATTATTTATTATATTATATATATAGATATATATATGCACACATATATAAATACATACCCTTGTGAATGTGAGTATAATATCCCGATACGACCGTATTAATACGCGGCTTAACCTTGAACCCTAGAGAGAGAGAGAGAGAGAGAGAGAGAGACTCATTATCTATCCAAAGCGTCTCGAAGTAAACCTCGCAAATTAGACCCATTATACAGATAATTCCTTAACGACGTCTTATTACCCTAATTATTGTATTTTCTTGAAGCCAAGAAGTTCTTTGAGGGAGTCTCTCCGTTGAAACGCGCGTCAAGGGATGCAGGTTTTTTTATTTTTTTTATTTGTGTATTTTACCTTCCTTGTTTGTTGAAACCGTCCGCTCTTTGAAGGTGTAATAAGCACCGCGGTTCACTGATGATTTTGTGTTGTAACAAGAGGGAGATTCATATATATATATTATATATATATATATATATATATATATATATAATATAATATATATATATATTATATAATGTATGTATGTATATGTATAAGTGGTTAAAAAAAATGCTTCTGTTTACAACAGAATTCCATGTAAAAAAAGGAGCCCATAAATACGCCAAAGTATAGAAAGTACGTACTGCTATATTTCAGAGACTGCTGTCACTCTCTCTCTCTCTCTCTCTCTCTCTCTCTCTCTCTCTCTTCTTCAGACGGAAATATACAAAACAAATGTCAGATTAACAGTATATTTCTTTCACTGTACCTCCGTTCATATTCTCTTTCTCTACCGTCCCTCAAAAATGGTTTCCTTGTGCAACTGGTCTGAGGTATTCCTCCTGTTACACCTTTTAAAACCTTTTCACTGTCGGTTTTCCCTTCAGCGGGAATGACCTCGCAGGTCCCAGCGCTCGTCCTTTGGGTTAGATTCTATGTTCCATTCTCAGTATATCGGCGCGGAAAGGGTTAATTAATAAGCTCTGTATACACTTGGTAAATGAGAAGGCGCCTACGACAGGTGCATGGTAAAGAAATGAAGGCTACCTTCTACGCGTGTAGACTCAAACCAGGCTGCGAAAATATTCAAGTCCGGTCCTTAAGGGAGAGGGGGAAGAAGGGAGGGGGGGGGGGGGGGCGGTGTTTGGTGGTGGTGCGGGGGAGGTTATGTCAACAAACAGTTAATTAAAATCTCCCGAGGCCGGATTAAATAAGTAATGAGGCAACAAAAGCGGCCCAAAGGCAGCGGTTGAATGCAGGCAGCTGCTAATCTCGATTCCAGCGTTCGTCGACGGTCATTCATTCGTCCTTGGGGAGAGTAAGGACCGTGGGACCGTCCGTCCGTCCGTGGGAAGTAGTATACCGCCGTGAGCGGAATAATTCCCGTTTGGATTCCAGTGCAGCGGCATTCCATTAGGAATGCCTTTTGAAATGAAGGCGGCCACATGATCTGCCGTTCGGGCCCAAATAATTTCTCTCTCTCTGGGGTCCCTCTGGGGTCTCTTTGGGGGGTCCCCCTCGTCCGCTGTTCGTTTCTCTCATCCGTCCTGGATGATTGCTTGTTTGGCCCTCCCTCCCGAATCGTTTCCGGCTCGGTTTCCGGTCATCCCGAAAGTTGGTCTTTTTCGGCCTTCTAGAAGAGTTTCTCGTTTATCTTCACTGCAGTCAGTGCACCTCATGTATTGCACTGTAGGCTCTTTTTACGGCGTCCCTTCGGCCCCTAGCTGCTACAACCGCTTCCATTCCTTTTACTGGGCCTCCGTTCATATTCTCTTTCTTCCGTCAGACTCTCCACCCTCTCTAACAGTTGCTTCATCGTGCAACTGCTTTGAGGTTTTCCTCCTGTTATATCTTTCCAACGTTATCACCCTCCATTTCCTTTTCGGCGCTCGGTGACCTCGTTCTAGGTTCGGCGCCCGGCCTTTGGCCGAAATTCTAGATTACATTTGTGAAAATCGTTTGAAGCACAAAAAAAAATTATTTTAAAGTGAGTGACGCAAAATTCGCAGGTCAGTGAGTTCGTGCAGTTGGGAAATGCAGGAACAGTTTCGCGGCCGAAATTGATAAGGGTCCCAAAATGTCTATCTCTCTCGCCAGCCATCGAGACCAGCAGCAGCATCTCGGTCCCTCATCTCTTTGTCAAGTGATGCTTCCACAAATTCTCTTTTCTGACTGGACGCTCATCAAGGCAGCCCCCCTCCCCCGCCGCCCCCTCCCCCCCACTGCGGTTGATAGGTCCTGGTGGTGGGAATCTCACCCTCTGAATTTATATGGAATCGATTCCCCTTTTTAGTTGTCTGTCAAAGAAAACTATTGGGATTTATTCGTCTGTCCGTTCACGCTTTTTCCGTCCACCCCCACGTCCTAAAAAAGTACTGAGGCTAGAGGGCTGCACATTGGTACGTAGATCATCCACCTTTTAGTGATCAAACTTAGCAAATTGCAGGCCTCTAGCCTTAGTACTTTTCATTTTATTTAAGGTCAAAGTTAGCCATTATCTTGCGCTCGTCAACGTTAGAGGATAGGCCACCACCGGGCCGTGTCAGAAAGATTCACGGGCCTCTTTTACTTTTTTTTTTTTTTTTTTTTTAGCTCCAAATGGAGTTATTGCAGCGTTCCTTCGGCCCCTAACTGAAACCCCCTTTAATTAATTTTATTGAACCTTCTGTGATTAAGCTGATAGACTTGTGTGTTAGAGGTTGCAAATTTGTGTTTGGAGAAAAGTATTATGAACAAAAATTTGGCATGGCAACGTTGCAATCCGTTCTCTCCATTACTTAGTAACATTTATGTGGAGTTTTTTTTCGAAAGTAAGTACTTACCAAGGATTCGGCTCGGCCAACGTGGAATCAGAGGAATTTATTTCTGGTGATAGAAATACATTTCTCGATATAATGTAGTTCGGATCCCACAATAAGCTGTAGGTCCCGTTGCTAAGTGACCAAATTGGTTCTTAGCCACGTAAAAATATCTAATCCTTCAGGCCAGCCCTAAGAGAGCTGTTAGTCAGCTCAGTGATCTGGTTAAACTAAGATATACTTAACTTTTAACTTACCAAGGATACTTCCTAAAGGTATCCTGTGGGTTAGGTACGTTGATGATATATTTTGTGCTTGGCCTGTTGACGAAAATGAAGAGAGCTTCCAAGCAGCATTAAATACGCCAGTACTTCTATAAAATTCACCTTGGGAACTGAAGTAGATAATAAGTTGGCGTTTTTAGATGTTTTAATTGTGAGGAATGATAGAAATTTTAGATTTTCTGTTTACAGGAAGTCTATAAATATAAATTTCTACATACATTTGTATTCTAACCATCATCCGAGAACGAAGATGATGGTATTTTCGTCTATTATTTTAAGGGCACTGCGGATCAGTTGCCCTGACTTCCTCGAAGCTGAGCTTCAGAAGGTCCGGGGCATTGCAACAAGTCTTGGGTACCCTTGTGATTTTATTGACAGAGCTTTCTGTGAAGCAAAGAAAAAAAAAAAAAAACCTTTATGAAGTTTGTCGTAAGAGTGATTTTAATATAAAAAACCTTGTTTTACCATACTGAAATCAGTTTACGACCATCCTTGGGCAGTTGAGACCATTTAATGTTAATGTCATTTTTCAGAACTACGCACTTAAGAACTTGTTTATCAGGAATTCCCCTCTAAAGAAGAATTTGTTTATCAGGAATTCCCCCCTAAAGAAGAACTTGTTTATCCGGTTATCCCCCCTAAAGAAGAATTGTTTTATCCCCAAAGGGGGGGGATTCCCCCTCAAAGCAAGAGTGGCTGCATATATGAGATCCCTTGCAATCAGTGTCATAAAATGTACGTCGGGACAAAGTGGAAAGGATCTCGAAATAAGATTAAAGCAACATAAATATAATGTCAGAATGGGGAATAATGCATCCAGTTTCTTTCAACATATGAATGAGTAAAACCACACCGTGAATCGGAAAGAAACGAAAGAGATCATGTTCTGTAAAGACATCACAAAACGAAACGTTGATGAATCATTATAATAAAGAAAAGATCGTGTGGATTTGATCAACAGCAGCCCCGGGATGTACAAACTGGACGAACTACTTGTAATCAATATTTTTAGACAATTATTTGACTAGTAGTACGATAGTTTTTACATTTATGTATTGCTGCAGCAGAGGTGTCTCTGTAACAAATAATGAATTTTTGTATCACTTGACCCTGAGGATGCGTGAAAAATACACGAAAGCGCTTGGTCAACTCCTTTCATTCACTCCTGTACGACAACGCGAAATATTGCATGTTTTAGCGATAGATCGCCTATATATATATATATATATATATATATATATATATATATATATATATATATATATATATATATATATATATATATATATATATATCATTCATGTGTAAGCATTAAGCCTACAGAAGTCCTGAGTTCTTGTTCTTCCGCGGTTGGAGCCTACGAGACAACGAACTTGTTATCAACTAAAGAATTCCCTTTTGGTTAATATATGTGGTTGTATATTGTTTCCGAGGTAGAACGAATTGGATATTAAAGGACATTTGTAGCTTATATTTGTATAGTATATATATATATATATATATATATATATATATATATATATATATATTAATGCAGGTTAAATTGCTTGGGTAGGCCAGCTTCCGAAAGATAAATTTTATCTAGTTCAAAAGTAAAATTAATCACATTTTTAAATGATAAAACAGAATAAAGATAACATGAACAATTATTATTAAAAATTAAAAATGGAAAAGGGCATAAAAAACCTTTTAATCCTCTACTTTAAAAAAAGTATTAAAATATACTCCTGAGTTACGTTTAAATAAAACAAAAATCAAATAAATAAACCTTTTAAATCCTCTACAGGCTGGTTTCCGCTTGAGAACTGGCTCGGAACTAACGTCCTTTTTCTCTATTTTTTTATTTTTTTTTATTTCTTTTAACTCGTTTTCCAGAACTCGTATATATCCACACTTTTGTTTTCATTAATCCGAAGTTTCGGGTCTAAAACGCTTTCGCGGTTCAAGTGTTTTCCGCCTTTAACCTCAGAAAAAAGCCCCCCCCCCCCCCCCCCCCCCCCCAACAACCTTCCCCTCACCTCCCCAGAGGATATGGGAATTTTATACCTAGATCTCCTGGGCCTTAGGGAATAAAAAAGAAAAAATACGTGGATGGGTAATGGTTTACTTACATGTGTGGATTTACATATGGAGCATACGTGTGTGTCTGGTACTTCTGGAGGCTTCTAATTCCTTACCTTCATATATATATATATATATATATATATATATATATATATATATATATATATATATATGTGTGTGTGTGTGTGTGTGTGTGTGTGTGTATTATGTTTTATGTATAATGTATATATATATTATATATATATATATATATATATATATGTATATATGTAAATAAATAATTCTGTTAAAACCGGATACGTCTCAGATATAAAAGGCTCACTAGAACATTCTGGTTTAAAGCTAAGGACTATGGTTAGAGGTCCACAATAATATAGTATGTGAGTACATGGTCTTAAATGGATATTAAAAGCTTTCGAACCTCGTACTAGGTTCATCTTCAGTCAAGTAAACTTCTGACGAATTTTTAAAGTCCTAATGTTCACTTGGCTGAAGATGAACCTAGTACAAGGTTCGAAAGCTTTTAATTTCCATTAAAGACCATATACTCACCTACTATATTATTGTGGACCTGCAACCATTGTCATCATTTTCGACACGGAAAACTGCGCCCGCTGAGTATTATATTATTACTCACACATTTTTATATGCTCTCCGCTGAAGACATAGAGTCTAACTTTGTCAATCGAATGAGGAAAAAATTTATACATCGACACCACTGAGTCGAACCTCCATACAACGCGTCTGACGGCCTTGCACTATTTGCGACCCATTATTCAATTATTGTGAAATGGAAGTCATCTCTCTCTCTCTCTCTCTCTCTCTCTCTCTCTCTCTCTCTCTCTCTCTCTCTCTCTCTGTGGGAGGCTTGAGACCGTTGTCCCTTCGCTAATTGACAGTTACGTACGTCACTGCAGTGACAAAATGGTCAGTCTCCAGTCCCTAATGAAGTATCAGATGTTCCCTCCTGTCCGCAGTTTAACATCCAATTCTACCTGTCGGTTATTAATCAGCTATTGTGGCTGGGTGTCTCACTTTCGTGTTTATAAATGTATGTATCTAATAAAAGGAGCCCATAAACACGCCAAAATACGGGAAGAAAGTATACTATATCTCAAAGACTGCTGTTTCTCTCCTCTTTACCTACCTGAAGCGAGGGATAGCAGTCTCTGAAATATAGGGTACTTTCTGTCTGTATTTTGGCGTTTTTATGGGGTCCTTTTGTTAGCATTCTGTCGTAAGAGGTCATTTTTACCCGTCATGTGTATGTATGTACAACTGAATCAAGACGATTTTGAACGTGATGAATGTATATATATGTAAATAAAGGCAAATGCCACTAGTCTGCTAATATATATATATATATATATATATATATATATATATATGTATATATATATATATATATATATATATATATATATATTATTATATATATATACTTGATTCATTTCTTCAAGTGTCCACCCCCGGTTCTCACTCTAGGCTCTTGATCTGAAACCTCAGTCATCATAGGCACAGCTGCCGTATCTCGTACTCGAGAATGCGGGGACAAGCTTTTCCAGAACGAGAAGTGCATTTTGAAGAGATTGGATGCCCAGGTGTGTGTGTGTGTGTGTGGTGTTTTGGGTGGCTGGTTGGGGAAGGTGAAAGTTTCCTAAAAATCTCTTAAAAGTGATTCTCTTTACGCTAGCAATTCGCAAAGTTACCGGGAAGTCAACTAGGCTTCCCTGATATTTAGGGTAGTTTGTGAGAGAGAGAGAGAGAGAGAGAGAGAGAGAGAGAGAGAGAGAGAAGAGAGAAACCTCACCGCGAGGACAAGAGGAGGCAATCCATTTCCATTAGCTCGAGGCCACTTGGCACGCTTCTGTTGCATGAACGTGCAAAGCTGAAACTAAGTGGGGCTGATGATCAAATATCTGGTCTGTTGAGAGAGAGAGAGAGAGAGAGAGAGAGAGAGAGAGAGAAAACACATGTCATGCAGGATTAATTAAGGGTTCTCAGTCTACACAGCTGATGTCTGTAATCATATTTCGCAGTTTCCAGACTTTTCTGGGGGGGGGGGGGGGGGGGGGGGGGGCGAATTCAGTTCTCTTAGGGAGAAATTCAGTTTCCCTTTGAGGGGAAAAAATTCAGTTTCATTTTGGGGAAAATTCAGTTTCCTTTGTTGGAAAATTCAGTGACCTCTGGGGATAATTTCATGTTCCTTTTTGGGGGGTAAATTCAGTTTCCTCTGGGGATAATTCAGTTTCCATATCGGGGAAAATTCAGTTTCATTTTGGGGAAAATTCAGTTTCTCTCTGGGGGAAATTCAGTTCCTTTTAGCTAAAATTCGGTTTCCTTTGAGGGAAAATTCCGTTTCCCTTTGAGGGAAAATTCCGTTTCCCTTTGAGGGAAAATTCCGTTTCCCTTTGAGGGAAAATTCATGTTCTTTTTGGAGGAAAATTAAGGTTCCTTTTGGGGAAAATTCAGATTAATTTTTGAGGAAAATTCAGGTCCATTTTGGGGAAAAACTCAGGTTCATTTTGGGGAAAATTCAGGTTCATTGTGGGGGAAAATTCAGATTTCCTTTGAGGGAAAATTCAGGTTCCTTTGGGAGAAATTCAGGTTCATTTTGGGGAAAAAATTCGGTTAATTTTGGAAACAATTCAGTTTCCCTTTGAGGGTAAATTCATGTTCTTTTATGTGGGAAAATTCAGTTTCCCTTTGAGGGAAAATTCAGTTTCCCTTTGAGGGAAAATTCAGTTTCCCTTTGAGGGAAAATTCAGTTTCCCTTTGAGGGAAAATTCATGTTCCTTTTGGGAAAAATTCAGTTTCCCTTTGAGGGAAAATTCAGGTTCTTTTTGTGGGAAAATTCAGGTTAATTTTGGGGGAATGTTCATGTTCTTTTTGGGGAAAATTCAGGTACCTTTGAGGAAAAAATTTAGGTTCCTTGTGGGGGAAAATTCAGGTTCTTTTTGGGGAAAATTCAGTTTCTCTTAGAGGGAAAATTAAGGTTCCTTTTTGGAGGAAAATTGATGTTCCTTTTGGGGGGGAAATTCAGTTTCCCTTTGAGGGAAAATTCGTGTTCTTTTTGTGGGAAAATTCAGGTTCATTTTGGGGGAAAAATTCGGTTAATTTTGGAAACAATTCAGTTTCCCTTTGAGGGTAAATTCATGTTCTTTTTTGTGGGAAAATTCAGGTTCCCTTTGGGGGAAAATTAATGTTCCTTTTGGGGGAAAAATTTAGGTTCCTTGTGGGGGAAAATTAATGTTCCTTTTGGGGGGGAAATTCATTTTCCCTTTGAGGGAAAATTCATGTTCTTTTTGTGGGAAAATTCAGGTTCATTTTGGGGAAAATTAGGGATCCTAT
>NC_087215.1:71808683-71811183 GCF_015104395.2 Macrobrachium nipponense | reverse complement strand
GCCACTCGAGGGGGAAAGTTAGTCATTCCTATCAATAACTGGAAGCAGTCGTCATTACTTCACCATCACCCCATCGTAATATTGCTTGTATTTTCTAGCTGGTATTTTCTTTATGTGGAATTGCAAGGCTTGCCCTCACCCTTCCGGAACCGTCCATTACAGAAGATAATAGAGACCAAATCCATTGGTACATTGCTCCATATTCCTGATTGGAATATGGAGTCTATTTTTTTTCATATAATTTGCGATGTAAGCTATCACTTTTCATGTGTCTGACGTCACGTAACGGAGTCTTTGAATAATCCTAAAAGTTTATTTTCATAAATCCTTGAAAAAATTAATCCACAAGCATTTTGCAAGAGTGTACTAGTATGGTGTGCATAATCTCTCTCTCTCTCTCTCTCTCTCTGCATAATAATAACAGTTTACTTTTATAAATTCTCGAAAAAATTAATCTAAGAAGCATTTTGCAAGAATGTATATGGTGCGCAAAATCTCGCTCTCTCTCTCTCTCTCTCTCTCTCTCTCTCTCTCTCTCTCTCTTATTCACAACCTGAGGATAAAGAAAAAAAAAAGCCTTGTGAACACATGCCGAAGTAATGTATTCATGACAGTATGAGAGAGTGTTTACACAACATTCCAAAGACCTACAACACAAACCTTTGCGAAGTTTCTCTCTCTCTCTCTCTCTCTCTCTTCTCTCTCTCTCTCTAAGTTTTCTGGGGGGCCTTCAGAGTGCCTATTCAGCACGTGCATACGAAATGACTTTCCTAAACTCGTGCCTGCGTGTTTGCGTGCTTGCTCGCAAAGGCACAAGCAGAAGTGTCTTACTGATTTAATGCTGCTGCTTGCTTTCATACCGTCTTATATGCGTGGATAGTCTTATACGTCATACCGTCTTATATGCGTGGATAGTCTTATACGTCATACCGTCTTGTACGCATGGATAGTCTTATACGTCATACCGTCTTGTACGCATGGATAGCCTTATATGTCATACCATCTTATACGCGTGGATAGTCTTATACATCATATCGTCTTAAGCATGGCACACACTATGCCATCATGTATCAGCTACATGATGCAGTAGTGGTGTTGAAAAATATTAATAGCCACCAAACTGTACTGCAACACTGCTCACTTGTTCTCGCAGTTCAGCTTTCAACGGCAGGACGTCTGCCAATGATGTACTTTGCCAGGAGACTCTACTGTGGGGTGTAGTTGCTCTATGTGCTGCGAAAAAGAAACTTTTGAGGAAGAAATGTAGAACCTTGTGGTGTAAGCAATGGCTTTCTCGGCGACCTCTGAGGGGAAGCTTCAATGAAATATTTTTGGAGTTACAAGTCGAAAATCCAACAGACTTTGAAATTTACACAAGAATGCCAATCCTCACCAGGAGCTCGTCCTTGCAGCTGGAGGATCGTATGCAATCCTCCAATATTCAACCAGGATTTCAAAACAGAGCGTCGGTCTAATCATCCCCGAAACCTGTGAAGCCATCTATAATGTCCTCAGGGAGGATTATTTGAAAGAAAGGTTCAAATAAGGTACACAGTACACAAATATTTTTTTATTACAGGAAACGCAGCTCATCAAAACACCATAACTTCGGAGTGTAGAGATATCCCGTGCAAGCTCCAAACTTCTGTGATGCTTTGATTGCAGACATTTCCCTGTAGAATTGTGTCTTCAGTATGTGCAGCTTTTTAGTAACATCTTCATTCCGCAATGTACAGTTTACAAAACTCGATAACTCTGATTTTACGGTTTCCAAGCTTGCGCTCCTGATGTTTCCCATCTTGTAATGCTTGCATTTGATGTTCCAAACAGATGGATGTTCCTTCAGTAATTCAATATAATGTAGTGTTAGTTCTTGTCTACTCAAGGGGTTTGGCGGGTGGTGGTGAGCGGACATCCTCCCCCTCTGAACGTTGGTACATCACTGAGCTGAGTAATGAAATGGCTCTGCCCCATCAACACGTTGGTGATGCGGCTTCATGTTGAAAAAGTCCTTTTTCAACGCATCCATCTAACACTGCGAGCATCATGATGCATAGTGTGTACAGGGCTTCACACGCATGGATAGTCTTATACGTCATACCGTCTTATATGCGTGAATAGTCTTATACATCATATCATCTTATATGAGTGGATAGTCTTATACATCATATCGTCTTATACGCGTGGATAGTCTTATACGTCATACCGTCTTATACACGTGGGTAGTCTAAATGTCATACCGTCTTATACGTGTGGATAGTCTTATACAAGATACTGTCTTATACGTAGCGAGCATACCCCATTGCGGGTTATAGTGTTGCCATCAGTGCACCTCTTGATGAGCACTGTAGGCATTTACATGATGGTTTTTGCAGCGTTCCTTCGGTCCCTATGTGCTACAGCCCCCTTTCATTCCTTTGACTGTACCTCCGTTCATATTCTTTTTCTTTGATCTTGCTCTCCTCAACCTTTTCATAGTGCAACTGCTTTGAGGTTTTTT